>NC_137658.1:233760-271260 GCF_963422515.1 Blennius ocellaris | reverse complement strand
TCTTTCCCCGCTGTTAACCCCCCCCCCCCCCCCCACCCACTGTACATCGAGGAGCGTCGGCAGCCGGGGAAGTATATAGCTATATGTCGCCTCACGTCCGCGGTCCCTCCGGAGAACAGGCGGCGGAGGAAACGTCCTGGAAGTGGAGATTTATCTGCACTCCTGCACGTTTAGGCTGCGGAGGTTTGTACCGCATCAATTCCTCCATTAAGACATTTTCTCTGGTTGATGCTGTTGTTTTGTTCCTTGGCTCTGGATGGACATACCGAGTGGTGGTGGAGCGTCAGGACCTTTCAAGGCCTTCAAGGCCTTCAAGGCTTCTCTGCAGGTTGAAGAAAAAGATCTGAATCAGACTGATGTTGAACATATTTTGTCCATCAATACTTATTGAATAATTACAAATAGTCTGTCATCTTTACCTCATCACTTCCAGACGTGTACTTCTACATTAAAGCCTTTAACCAATCACATTTCAGCATCACCTGTTGCCGGGTAAAGATATCTGCCCGAGGCCTTCACGTTCAGTTCTGCAGGCGTCTGCAGTGTGAAACTGCGTCGGTCACTCCTCACGCATGGTGCAATTCACTACAAACTCCATGGCAGATTCAGGGTTATTTTATTTTCCATTATATTATTTTCACGAGCAGGAGAAAGCTGACGTTCGTCTCCCTCCTCGACCTCCAGAAGCTTCTGGAAAAGCAGCAGCTTTTTTATGCAGCAGGAGAAGAAACGTGATTTTTTTTTTCATTCACTAACATATTTATTCTGGCGACACGAGTATCTTATCTGTGATGCAAAGGCTTTTCATACGGCATTTCTGCACGGCAACATGGTTTTTTGTAGCCATAAAAACGTTCTTGAGGGTTGGATGGTTCAGAGCAGCAGTGAAGGTCTGGGTCTTTAATGGACGGCCGCCACTGACATCGAGAAGACGTATATTGAATGTACTGAAACGGCGCGCAGCCACATGTAAACCCGAAGCGTTCTTATGCTAACCTGCACTGAAAACATCTGCTGCTGGTGAAGCTGTGGGCCACGTCCTGCCTGATAGATAGATAGATAGATAGATAGATAGATAGATAGATAGATAGATAGATAGATAGATAGATAGATAGATAGATAGATAATTACTTTATTAATCCCGAAGGTAAATTGTTTTGTTGCAGCAATCTGGTACATACGAATATTATAAATACAATAGAATAGTAATAAAAGTAAGAAATTAAAATATAAAAATATCTGGGTATAAGACAAAGTAAAACACAGAACGGAACATGGGCACTTAGAAATAAGACGAGATAAAAGCAAGATAAATAAATAGTAAGGTGCAGTGGCAGAGCCATTAGAAGTAGGCATTATATAATAATAACCAATAATACACATAACAATGTGTAATAGTGTATAATACTTGTGTATAGTACTACTAATAATGGTAGCAATAATATAACAATAACTATATATATATATCAGTAATAATAATAATAATAATAATAATAATAACAATAATACAGATAATAACAATGTGTAATAGTGTATAATACTCGTGTATAGTACTACTAATAATGGTAGCAATAAAATAACAATAACAATATGACATCATTTACCCAGAGACACTGTGATTCCACACAACCTGATTCCTGCTGCTCAACCACGTCAAAGACAAAGAGTTCAAGGAGTTCTTGGAATATATTGAGCGTGAATAAATGGTGCTTCAGAACAATGTCCAGGAACGTTTCTGCTCACAAGCTTCCCGATGTCTGATTGGTTGAAGAATGGCGGTAACGACAGCCAGGTCTGCCGGCGAGCCCGACACTGTGAATTAATACGGTTTGTGGTTTATTCCTGTTGCAGCAGATCACTCCTCTGCTGTTCGTACTGCCTCACACCCACATGATTCCGCATTATTCAGCTTTTTTATTTACCCCCCCCAAAAAATCCTGAAAATCCATTCGTCGAGGAGGACTGAGAAGCTTTGTGGACTAAAGAGGTGTTGAACTTGGTGGGTGGTGTTTTGTTTCCAATTAAGCACTGATTAGCACATGGGCGAGCTTTAAACATTAAGCACGCTTCCTTTGATCCAGTAGGAAACCGTGGCTATATTAATTTAGCTAAAAGCCGCCGCAGCAACACGCCGCTGCTCAGAGTGGGAGAGAAACTCTGGTTGTAATTACTTGTTTCTGTGCTTCTAATGCAAAATATTTGAGGAAAACTATGGCAAAAAAAAAAAAGGCTTCCAATTAGCTTCTTTGAAAGCGATTGTAAGTGGATCATCTATTGTCATCAGAACTACAAAGCCTGTGAACGTGTACTGTAGGTTTTCTGCAGGCCGACATCATACGGAGTTAAGAGGGGCGAGATTTGAGGACGTGAGAGGTAATTAGAGAAAAAAGGAAACGGGCGTAATGAGAGAAAAGTGTGGAGAAAATTGGGTTGAAGATAAGAAAAACAGAGGGAAAATGGTGCTAATGTGAACAAGAACCAGCTGCAGCTCATTGTCTGTCAAACCACTGATTGTTTTCTGATCATGTAATTACACTTTTTATCATTGAAATATTTCAAAGTACTTTTCCTCTTCTGTGAAGTCAAATCAAAATCATCTTTCGGTCCTGATCAATACTTCAACAATGTTCAATGACAGACTCAGCGACTGGGACTATATCACAGTCAAATGAGTGTTTTTATATGAAATTAATAACAAATAAGCAAATGATTTACAAATTGTTGCAGATTGATTTAGCCAGTATTTAAACCTTCAAATAATAATAATTAAAAAAAACAGGCTTTATAGGATTGTCCATTTTGTCTAAAATTAGTGAAATGCTTTTTTCATCAATAATCGGGATTAACGGCCAAACTTGACGATATTTAGAGAAATCATTTTGTTCTACATCATGTTTTGTCTTCAGGAATTCAAAACTTGTAATTTCCCTTCATCAGTCGATGAATAATGGGTTTGAAGGTCTTTTGACGTTTTCGTTTTAATCCATTATTGTGTCGGTTTGTCAGAAGTTCAGTTTCCTATAATTTACCCATTTTTGATAAAAAAAAACAACAACATGGTTTTAATTAATGTTTCACAGAAATAAAGTGAGAATTTCATCTAATTTGGAGAAAATATGCGTGATTTAATAACTATGGTGCATTTTTGATGACTGCATAAACGGCAGATGAGGAAGTAGCGCTGACTTTAAAGTAACTGAGGGTCCTTTGTGGGGGTTTTCAACAAGTCGCCTGTAAAAGGTGGAGAAATCTGTTGTGAGCACGAAATGGACTGATAATTAATTCCAACCAGCTCCGGATGGGAGGAAGAGGAGGAGGAGGAGGAGGAGGAAGAGGAGGAGGAGGAAGAAGAAGAAGAAGAAGAGGAGGAGGAGGATGCTGAGAGGTAAGAAGATGTTGTATTGGAGGAAGAGGAAGAAGAGGAGCAGGAGGAGAAGGAGGAAGAAGAGGAGAGGAGGAGGAGGAGGAAGAAGAAGAAGAAGAGGAGGAGGAGGAGGAAGAAGAAGAAGAGGAGGGGGAGGAGAAGAAGAAGAGGAGGAGGAGGAGGAAGAGGAAGAAGATGAGGAGGAGAAGGAAGACGAAGAGGAAAAAGAGGAAGAGGAGGAGGAGGAATAAGAGGAGGAGGAGGAAGAAGAAGAAGAAGAAGAAGAGGAGGAGGAGGAGGAAGAAGAAGAAGAAGAGGAGGGGAGGAGGAAGAAGAGGAGGAGGAGGAGGAAGAGGAAGAAGATGAGGAGGAGAAGGAAGACGAAGAGGAAAAAGAGGAAAAGGAGGAGGAGGAATAAGAGGAGGAGGAGGAGGAAGAAGAAGAAGAAGAAGAGGAGGAGGAGGAAGAAGAAGAAGAAGAAGAGGAGGAGGAGGAGGAAGAAGAGGAGGAGGAGGAGGAGGAGGAAGAAGAAGAGGAGGAGGAGAAGGAAGACGAAGAAGATGAGGAGGAGAAGGAAGACGAAGAGGAAGAGGAGGAGGAATAGGAGAAGGAGGAGGAAGAAGAAGAAGAGGAGGAGGAGGAATAAGAGGAGGAGGAAGAAGAAGAGGAAGAAGAAGAGGAGGAGGAGGAAGAGGAGGAAGAAGAAGAGGAGGAGGAAGAAGAGGAGGAAGAAGAAGAGGAGGAGGAAGAAGAGGAGGAGGAGGAGGAAGAAGAAGAAGAGGAGGAGGAAGAAAAGGAGGAGGAGGACGAGGAGGAAGAAGAAGAGGAGGAGGAGGGGAGGAGGAGGAGGAAGAGGAAGAAGAAGAAGAAAGAAGAGGAGGAAGAAGAAGAGGAAGAAGAAGAGGAGGAGGATGAAGAAGAGGAGGAGGAAGAGGAAGAGGCTCACACAGGTTGCTTTTCCTGGTAATGCTGCTAAATCCCCTCTTGGACCTGGATCTGCCATCTCTCTCTCTCTCTCTCTCTCTCTCTCTCTCTCTCTCTGTCTTCTCCTCTGTCTCTCTGTCTCTCTGTCTCTGTCTCTGTCTCTGTCTCTGTCTCTCTCTCTCTCTCTCTCTCTCTCTCTCTCTCTCTCTCTCTCTCTCTCTCTCACTCTCTCTCTCTCTCTCTCTCTCTCTCTCTCCTTCTCTCTCTCTCTCTCTCTCTCTCTCTCTCTCTCAAGGGGAGCAAAATTAGACGAGTTGAAATGTTTGGTTCTTCCTCAGAATCATAATTCCAGTTTCCTGTGAACCAACATGACACTGAGAAAGAGAAACACTTCCAGAGGGTGACCCAGGCTTCGTTCTTACATTTATATATTTATATGTAAATATATCTATAAAGGACAAGGTCATCGACACTGATGTTTCATGAATATCACAGTATCATTACATATTTATGTAAGTCTCTCAGACAAATGGATTTTTTAATTGACTGATGGTTTCTCTCCTCTGCCGGTGACGAGCGCCGCGCCGGGGCGCCTCCAGGCCGGCCAATAGGAGCACAGCTGCGCCGTCCGTCACGAGACGCGGCCAATCGGTCGCCTGACACGCATGAAATCGAACTTAAATAAACACACAGCAGCCAAGAGGTCCGTCACGCGCCGGCTCCTCATTAGCCGCCGGGACGGAAACGATCCGGCGGAAAAGTTCTTTTGATTGGTGCTTTTTTTTTTTTTTTTTTTTATATGATGAGTAACACATTTTTCCCAGAAACGAGTGTTTGCCGATTCATTTTTGTGTCTTTTAATCACGATAAAACAAAGACTCCACCTTTCCTGCAAAACGTCCCCGCTTGTTAGCGAGACGGCGCCGCGATGCTGCAGATGGAAATCACATTTGTTCCAGCCTGATTGTTTGCAATGCACCATCATTAAAGTGTTTTGTTTTGTTGTTTTGTTTGTTTGTTGGACTCGTGGTGGAGTTTAAAATTATAATGAAAGTCAACCGATTGCAGTTGATTTAAATACTTACCTGGCGAAATCATTTCTGTACCTTTTGATGTGAACAATGAGGTGAAGTGGGGAAGTTGTTGTTGTTGTTGTGGAAGTCATAAACTGCAATTTGTCGTCCCCGGAGGCGGCGCGGAGCTGAAGATGAGTCATGTACAGATTGAAATCTTATTTTACTCAAAGAACTTGTTGGAAATGCTAATTTGTTGACATGTTGTCCTGAATACATGAGACAGTTGATCACATATAGGAATCTATTCAGTCACATCCTCAGTAATTTGATTTGTTTGCCTCAGTGAGACGCCGATGAATGAAAATATCAGTAACTTGAAGCAGATGTTATTGGTTTTATATATAGGATATTGCTGGTTTTATTGTGACAGTTTGTGATGAGCGTGGCAGTTTCCTGCGGTGCAGGAACAAACTTGCTTTGTTTTCAAATTAGTTCTTTGAATAAACTTTACTTATTTAACAGCCGCGAAGCGTCGTAACACAAACTTCTGGTTTGGTTCAGAGGAGATGACAGACAAGCGTTGGTGGAATCGGTTTTTGTTTTGTTTGTTTTTTTCCACATGAAGAACTCCTAAATCAGCATCAACATAAAGCTCAGCCACCGGGTGCAGACAATCACACAGTCAGGAGGGTGAAACACATCAGCAGCAATCAGACACCAGGAGAGGAAGGCAACAAGTCTGAGGCCACGGTTACACACAACCTGGAAATAAATACTAATAGATATTCACCCTTCAACCTTAAATTTCATCGCAGAGGAAGAACAAGCATGAGGGGAAGAGAGATGCTTTTTTTTTTTTTTTTTTTTAATATTTCATCAGTTCAAACTTAAATATCATTAAAAAGTAAAGCCGTCCCTTTGCAGCAAGTTGTTTTTCTAAATATGTCCCGTTAATGTTTGAACCATAAACACGTTCATGAAGCCCGGGGATGTTTATAAAAAGAAGGTTAATGCGAAATGTGAATCCGCCTGTGAATCCGCCTGCATTCGTTCCTGTAACGTCGGTGGTTTTTTCCAGTATCTCTGATCTGCAGCTGCTTCGTAACGAGAGGAAAAGAGTCTCGTTCAGTTCGTCGCTTCGCTGCAGTCGTCTGATGATAAAATCCAACACGAGTCAGTGGCTTTCCTCCGCCGGGTTTTTCAGACGGCGCCAGATGATACAGAACACGTAGTTCATGTTTTAAAGTCCCAGTGAAATGAAGGTTCCACCTCCAGAACACTCTGGTGTCTCTTCTAGAACGTTTTCCTGCTAACTGGCTGAAGGGTGAAATGTTAAAAAATGACAATTTGAGAGAAACTAGCCGATAAACGGCGCTATTTCCTCTGCTGGGCGGAGCTTCTGACAATAACAGAGTGACATCACGAGTTGTGCACACGCCCAAGTTGTGTTTACATTATGGAGGATCAGAGTTTTGACCACGAAGAGGCTGAATTGAACCAGATTTCATCATCATGGTCATTTCAAACCCAGTGATTGATGAAGAAGACATAGAAGGTGGTTCTGCCATCGGTGACCCCGTCTGGAACATGTTTGAGGAAGCAGAAGACGCTTCGTCCTCCATTCGTCCTCGTCTCCTCGCCTCAGCAGACGCCACTTTTCACCTTTGAGGCTTTGAGGCTCCGGACTTTTGGCAGAACGACCGGCTTCCTGGATCCAACACGTCCAAGAGCTAGAAGACTGAATCACCGGAGACGAGTCCAGGTGTTACTTGATCGTCGACTAGCCGCCCGAGCTAGCGGCTCCCGCTAGCCGCCAGCCGCTAGCCGCTAGCCGCCTGTGCTTCTTTTCTCCTCTCTGGTCTCTTCCAGGCTCAATCTTTCATCGAGGCTCATAAAACGCCGACTAGAACTTCAAAACTCTGTAAAAACTTGATATTTAAGAGGAAACAAGCCGATATAAACACAACAGATCGAGATCTGCACAACTCGTGATGTCACACATAGGCTCCGCCCACGAAGAAGGATTCCCCCGACTTCCTCGGCTGGAGATTAAAAATTCAAATAACTTTGTTATGCGACAACAGTGGTGGGGCAGAGTCGGAGGAACCTTACAAGTAGAACCCAACTATCGTTTTTTGCAAAGTAGTGTTTTACATTTCACTGGGACTTTAAGTTTTGACACGCGTCGTGAAGCGAACGCCGTTTTTTAAAAAATGTGTTGCAAACTCACGGTCTCCTTCATGAGAAGCCGGTCGCAGGTGGAGGACGCAGGTCGTCACGTCCTCCGTCGTCCAGCTGCTGTCATGATGTGTGACGGTGATTGATGGCGGCCTCACTGCATTTTCATTAATCGCCCAGCCGGGGATTCGTATTGGACTTCAGCAGTCATTTAAAACTTTGTGCTGCTGCATTTTTAGGAACTAAAACAGCAGGAATAAAAAAAAAAAAGAGGTTTGAGAGAATAAAACACGGCGCTGCCCCGCCACCTCCTCCTCCTCCTCCGCCTCCACCTCCCCCTCCACCTCCGCCTCCACCTCCACCTCCACCTCCGCCTCCGCTGCTGCACAAGGACACAAATTATCGGCAAAAACTACAAGAGGTCAGTTGTTTTGGCGGCGAAGCTTGAAGGAATGACTCCTGCCGACACGTTTCCTCAGCCTGATGTGGAACGGAGGAAAGGTTTCACCACACGTCTGTAATCACATCGCCTGTGTCATGATGGTTTTCTTTTCTTTTGTTTCTTCATGCGGTTTTGCAGGTTGAAAGCCAGAATCTGTCAAAGAAGGAAAGAGTCTGGAAGGGATGAGAAAAGTCTGGAATGTAGTGAAACTGAGGGGGGTTTTTTTTCCAGAGAGAATCCAGATGTGGAGAGAATCCAGTGGACAAACGGGACGTGGCGACACGAAGCGTTTCCACGGTGACGAGACGTCAACAAGCTGAGTGTATTGCACAAACGCTGGGATCGCGTGTTTGTTTGAGTGTGAAGAGGAATTTCCTTCACGAAGGTTTTGACGATATTAGAACGAGAACTGGATCCCACGTTGTTCATTGTCCCCCGATTCTGGCAGAGGAACTTTAACTGGTTAGTTTTTTGTTCTTGTTTGGGTTCTGATGATACGTTCAGGCTCCATGTGTGAATGCTGCCTGCTGTGCATGATTATCCCCCGCCCCCGGCGTGCTTATGTGTTTATTTACACCAGGCAGTCCCAACAACAATCATCTCTCTAGCAGCTTCCATGTATTCGTTCCATCGTTGTAATCCCTGGAAATACCACGTTCTCCACGTTTCCCCTGAATTCCTGCTTGTTTTTTGACGGACAGTCTGTCTGGTACCTGCTTGTACCCGACGTGTGATTAAACTGTCACAACCTGATGCGGTCAGCTTGTCATCACGGGATGATTGGTGACCTTAGTTGGAGTCAATCATCGTGTTCCAGCGTTTTACATTCCGCCCAGCTTCTTTTAATTGTTTGTTCGAGGGAGGCGGGGGTTTTGGCCTCACGCTTGACATCTTCTTGTTTTAATGCTAAAACTATCAGTCTGAATTCTTCGTCCTTTGTTGGAGATGACAGACTGTTTTCTTCACACGGCGTTTCGGCCTTTCGACGACGTCTGTTCTCGAATTTCAGCGAGTCGCTGGGTCAACAATGTAAAAGAGGAATAACTGTGTGATCGTGATTCCTGAATGTTCATGTAGAAGTCCTGGAGGTCTGTAGACCAGTGTTGTTCAACCACGGTGTTCTAAAAAGAACATTTGTATAAATACTCTTCGCCACTAGAGGGCAGCACAGAACTTTGCCGGTGAAATGTAAAGTGACAGACGTCAGTGTGGTTCATCTCCACCTCCTGCTACCATCTTGTATCAAAGTACTGTGTCAGTGACAGTGATGGAGAAGTTTTTGAAAACCAGGATCTCAGCTCTTCATCCATCAGGTCCAGGTTTCACACTGAGGGAGGCACTATTAAAAAAAGTCCTTGCTTTCTGGATTTACTGGATTCCTGTTGATCAAACTTTGATGAGAAAGACTTTATATTGTTAATAGAGGCTGCAGAGTTTAACTTTTTAACATTTTCAGGTGGTGGTGGTGTGCCTCCAGAGTTTTTGTTCTAGAAGCTTGTTGACACAACGTGCCTCCAGCGCCGCTGCTAGTTTTCCAAACAAAAAAGTGTGTCTCGGCTCAAAAGGTAGAAAAACACTGGTTTAGACTGTCGTGTGTCTCCAGCACCGCCATGTTTCTTCACGTGCATCCAGTCCAGCTTCTATGTGTTGACCAATGACTTCTACTGTCCACTCCTGTCGTTTGGCCCCTGCATCGCCTGCAGGTCTCGGTCCCTGCAGTCAGATCCCGCCGCGCTAATGCTCAGAGACGTGATCGGCCTCCGCGCTCAGAAATTAGCACGGTAAAAGAAAGAAAGAAAAAAAAGATGAAAATGAATTTCATGCCCAAGTTGTCAAGTGAATTGAGACTTATAATTTACAAGGCCCTTCTTTAATTTATAACCCTCAAATTCAATTAACTCACAAAGTACATTCACCAAACGCGACGTGATCCTCAATTAAAACGGCTGCGAAGCTGCGGCGCCTTCCTGTGCGGCGAAACGGGAATTGTTAGCGATCCACCTTTTTGTTCTGCCGACACACACACACAAAAAAACAAAAAACCCCGGTAGAAAAGGAAGCGGCAGCCGAAGGCCGACGGATCGGCGACGACTGGAAGCCTCTTCGGAAGTGGTTTTGTATTCCCCGACGGCGCGGCGGCGTCTCATGCCTTATTCATGGCGCCGGCATTCTTACTCGCCAATCTCACATGTGAATAGGTGCCGTATGAAGTCGCGCTATTAATGTCCCACTGAGTTAAAGATTCACTTTTCTTTCCTGGTTCTCGGCGAGCGGGGAGAAGTGTGAGGAAGGCGCCGCGCAAATCCATTGCAAGCGGCGGCGGAATCGATTCATACGTCTTCAAAAGGCTAAACACACACACACACACACACAAAAGTGTAATTCCTGAAAGAGCGGGCGTTGTTTATTCTTCTTCTACCCGCTGGGAGCCAATCAGCAAACGTCTAAGAGGAATGTGCGCCGACCTTTCGGCTTCTCGTCGTCATTTTTCACAAGAGACGAAACAACACTTGTCGGTTCGCTCTGCAGGAGCAATTAGACGTCATCAAGACGCCTGAACAGCTGAACGCCTGAACACCCGAACGCCTGAACACCCGAACGGCTGAACGCCTGAACTCCTGAACGCCTGAACACCTGACGCCCGAACACCGGAACGCCCGAACACCTGAATGCCTGAACACCTGAACGCCTGAACACCCGAACACCTGACGCCTGAACACCTGAACACCTGAACACCTGATGCCTGAACACCTGAACGCCTGAACACCTGAACGCCTGAACACCTGAACACCTGAACGCCCGAACACCCGAACACCTGACGCCTGAACACCTGAACGCCCGAACGCCCGAACGCCTGAAAACCTGAACGCCTGAACACCTGAACGCCCGAACACCTGAACGCCCGAACACCTGAACGCCCGAACACCTGAACACCTGAAAACCTGAACACCTGAAAACCTGAACGCCTGAAAACCTGAACGCCTGAACGCCTGAACACCTGAAAACCTGAACGCCTGAACGCCTGAACACCTGAAAACCTGAACGCCTGAAAACCTGAACGCCCGAACACCTGAACACCTGAAAACCTGAACACCTGAACGCCTGAAAACCTGAACGCCTGAACACCTGAAAACCTGAACGCCTGAACACCTGAACGCCCGAACACCTGAACACCTGAAAACCTGAACACCTGAAAACCTGAACGCCTGAAAACCTGAACGCCTGAACGCCTGAACGCCTGAACGCCTGAACGCCTGAACACCTGAAAACCTGAACGCCTGAACGCCTGAACACCTGAAAACCTGAACGCCTGAACACCTGAACGCCTGAACACCTGAAAACCTGAACGCCTGAACACCTGAAAACCTGAACGCCCGAACGCCCGATACAGATATCTTGCAGTTACAAAAGGATCAAAAGAAGGAAAGACTTTGACGTTTGTCCAGATCTGCAGTTTAATGTGATGTTTGACCTGTTGGGCCTCCAGAGGTCAGAGGTCAGAGGTCAGATCAGGTGGATGTGGCTCCTCAACTGGAACCAGTTTGACGCTCCTGGTTTAGATTTAGTTCTGAGCTCAGATTCACTTCCAAGTCTCATCCAAGACAAGCTTTACTGATTCTAAGTGCTTGAAGTGTTTCCTGGTGCAGATTAATGAGTTGATGAATAAATCGACGGCCGTGCAGTTTTACAATCACCGGCTTTTACTAAGACTAATAATGTACATTTTTTTCAATCGATTAGCAGCACGACAGTTTATTTTAGGGTTGGAAGAAATTTCAAATGTCCTTAGTCAGTGTTAATGTTAATGTGTTTCTCACACTTGAGACTTCGTCCTCTGAGGTCCTCTTCTATTTTAATTACTTGACCTTTATTCTACCAGGTAAGTTCGTTGAGAACTGCACTTCTCATTTACAGTAACGAGCTTCACATGGAGATGAGATTATCCAGGCAGACCTGCTCATTTCCAGGCTATCCTTCATTTGTTCCCCACTATTTCAGCAAAAATACAATATTATAAAATCTTGGGATTTACCAGGACAAGTTGAGTAAGCCGAACTTAGATAAACTACTCTTATGAGACTATGATAACTGATTAACGGAAAATGCAAATGTCCGTTGCTGCATGATGAACTTTAGTCTGAACCCACAGTTTTCATTCAATACTTGTCAAAGGAGAGTCTGAGGAGCAACGATCAGTCTTGTCTGAATAATCCATTTTCTCTTCCACCACACTGACTTTCTCTGTCTGCAGCTTTCGCCTCACATAATAAAATGCTTTAAAGTGCCAGATGAACACCTCTTTTACACGATTCTCATTTTTAAAACGAGTCAGCAGAAAAGATCGATGTTCACTCGACGGAACCAGCTTTTTTTTTTTGGTGTGTAATTTGAGCCTGATTATGAGTTTGGAATGGCTGCAATTTAAACTGGGGGGAAAAAAACCTGATAGTTTTCAGCTCCAGTGTTTTGTTTTGTTTTATCTTCAGATCGAAGGATTTACAGTTTGAAAAAAAAAAAAAAAAAAAAGATGCGTGGTGGTAGAACTGCCTGCCAATCATCCCTGCAGGGTGAAAGAAGACGACGGAGCAACCAGAGGACCCACATGGAAAGAACCTATATAAACATATGTTTTAATAGAGGTTTTGAATATATGTGACATATATAAAATTGGCCGTTTTCCTATATTTTATGTACATATATGTTCTTTCCATGTGGGACGTGTTCGCACATACGCAAGTTCTTCTTGCATAATTGTTTTTTAGTTAGTTCTTAGTTATTGCCTTGATATGACAGTCGCCAAAGTGAGATATGGGATATATATATATATATATATATATATATGTGTGGAAATAAAGAAGCAGTACAGGAGACCTATATGGCCTGTGTATTCACATATATGCACCTCAATTTTGCCTATATGTGGCATATATATGCATAGATGCAGCATGTATGTGCATATATATTGTCATATATGTGCATATATGCAGCATTTATGTGCATATATGCAGCATATATGTCATACATGTGCATATACGCAGCATATATGTACATATATGCAGCATATATGTGCATATATGCAGCATATATCCGCATATATGCACAAATATGACAATATATATGCTGCATATATGCACATAAATGCTGCATATATGCACATATATGACAATATATATGCTGCATATATGCACATATATGCTGCATATATGTACATATATCCGCATATATGCACAAATATGACAATATATATGCTGCATATATGCACATAAATGCTGCATATATGTACATATATGCTGCGTATATGCACATATATGACAATATATATGCTGCATATATGCACAAATATGACAATATATGCTGCGTATATGACAATATATGCTGCATATAGGTTTCATATATGTGCATATATCCTCATATAGGTTCTTTCCATGTGGGGAGCTTTTTGAATAATCATTCCTGATCCTCAGAGTTATGAATTCACACTTTGTGAATTCAAATGCGAACTCTCTGTTGGTGTCCAGGCCGTACGCCGCGTGCGAGATACGACGTGTACGGACGCGAGTCGCTGGAGGAGATTAGAAGAAACGGCGGCTGGCAGCAGAATCTCACGCCTCGGTGAACCGGACGGTGTCGAGAGAAGCGACTGGGCAAAGCTCTGCTTTACATTCAGGGCTGAGTAGGGCCGTTTCAGGCAGAGGTTCTACACTTCATATTAGCTCAATGAAGTGAGCAAGTCCAGATAAACGTCTGAAAAAGTGAAGGAAACTGTCAGGACACGTTTTTTTTTAACGTCACGACATGCTGTCAGGAATTTTGTTGGTTTTTTTGGGGGTTTTTTTTTTTCTTCTGCAGCTTTTTGGTATCGATTCAGCAGCTTTCTGAATCTCATTACAAGGAAAGAAAAGCTCCACTTCACTTGCATCCAGAGGAGAGTAACTAAGTATTTGTACCTTGTCAAACATTTGTTTTGTACTTTATAGGCGTAGTTTTACTGTCACTCTGATCTGAACGTTAGAAAATCATGATTTCAGTTGAGGAGCCACATCCACCTGACCTGACCTCTGACCTCTGGAGGCCCAACAAGTCAAACATCACATTAAACTGCAGATATGGACAAATGCAAAGTCTTTCCTTCTTTTGATCCTTTAGTAACTGCAAGAATTGGCCAGTCTATTCTGAAATATACATATTAAAGGAAATCAGATATTATATTTGCAAAAAAAAACCCTCAGTCACCTTATCTGGATATCGTATTTTTATTCAGGATTAAAGCAATTTGTCATCGTATCCAAATATTTTTTGAGTTTCCATGTCTAAAGTGTCACTTCACATAAATTGGATACCTTTATTGTGAAAGGTGTTGCGTCATGTGACGTCCACAGACGCATTAATTGTTGGGAGTCAAATTCTGACCAATGTCATTTTTGCCAATCTAATGTTTTTCGATCAGCCTCTGACAGTTTTCATATTTATACTTAAAAAAAAAAAAATTATAATCCCATGGCGGCCGGATTAGATGGTCTGGCGGACCAGTTCTGGCCCCCGGGCCTCATGTTGGACCCCCCCTGGGGTAAATAATGGAACCTCCCTGACTGCCGTCAGGAAAATACCGAGTTCTGCTTTAAACCCTGCGCGGCTCATTTTAAATGCCCGGATGCAGTTTTGTCGCCGGCGGCGTTTGTGGAAGTCAAGTGAATTTACTTTATCAACACTGGACTGAGGGCGCCGCCGAAAAAAAATATAATCCCATTTCTAATGACATTAATGACCAGGTTGCACCACTATGATTGACATTTATCACATGCAGTAATGTGCAATGGTTACATTTTAATTAAAAAATGAGGAAAAACTCGCGAAAACTTTGCGATGAACACAAAATCCAAAGTGGGATTTTCTGCCCCCTACAGGCAGATCCGTGCTATAACAGTCCTTCACGTCAGAATATATGTAAAAACCTCTCTGGAAGAGTCAGTCGGTCTCGGGGCAAAACAAATAAAGACACGCGACGAAGCAGACAAGCGGATAATCGGTCCAGTGAAACAAGACGAGAGCTCAATGTTCTGCTATTCGCCAATAAATAATTAAGATAAGATCAAGAATAGATAAACAGAAACAACAATGAAACACAATAAAACCTTAGAGATAAAAAAACGCAGTCGCGAACAAGAACCAAGACAAGAACATTCAACAAACAGTCACGATGACAAATAGAATCAAAATGGATCAATAGAATAAGAGCTTAAGGAACCTGGAACAAGAGAAATCGTAACGCAGCAGTTTGAACCTGGAGGAGGAAGATTCATAAAGACCGTGAACCAAAAACATTTATCCAAACTGAGGATGAACATTTAAGGAACAGAACAGACGGTGACTTTACTGATGATGTCAAATGGAGGGATTCACTAATACCACTTTAAATAATGATAGTGACCAGTGCTTGTGCCAATAAAGGCATCAATTCTAAACATGTCTGCGTCAGATCGCAAAACGTTTGACCAAACTCTGGTCCAGTCATCCTGCAGTTTTTACTGCAGCGAAGTAAAGTTTCCCCAACTTATTGTTTATTTGTAAAACTCTGAAGAATAACACAAGTTTATGGTCATGTAAGGTTTATTAACGTCACAAACTGTCAAAACAGAAGCGTAATGTGAACATCGGGTGAAAAAACAAAACAAAACGCTAAATACTTCCGCAGTAAACAACTTATCTGACGAGGTAAGTTGTTTTCTGCGGAAGCGTTTCTACCGGTCGTGACAATCGAGGCTCTGATGTGATTTTACACAACGTTCCATTATGGCGACCCACTGCCACACAGCTTCACTGCCATGTAGTAACTATTCAATCATGTAACATGATATTTGAGCCACATCAACCAATGAATTATTATATGATGGAATAGCATTAAGAAAAATCTGATAACTTCAGCTGATAATGGAATAATACTTAATCACCACGGCGTTTCTTGTGAAAATGTTGCTTTTGTTGTAATGTAGAGTCGCTACAGTGGATGAGGTGTCATCAGATTCATGGAGGATTCATACATATAGAAAATATATCGATGTTTTGACGAAGGAAAACCGGAATTACTTCCCTCTGTAGCTCGACAGCTGAGGAAACGTTTGTTTTTACCGTGAGGGTCAAACAGTTCGTGGGTCACTTTGGTTCTGTTCGTCTGGACAAACGACTCGTACTGATCCGACAACACGTCGATGACCACGCAGGAAACGGCTCCGTTGCGATGGATCGGTTCAAAAACAGGGTGAATGACGTTGCTAAACTGTCCTCAGACATTCTTCTGCTTTGTGTTTGACCAGATCAACGGATAAAAAAAGGTCAAAGAAAGATGTAAAAACGGCCTCAAATTCAGCTCGGAGGCGAAAGGTGAGAAACGGCCGAGGCCAGGAACGCAATTCCACTGAATGAGCTTTTCTTGTAGATTCAGCAGGAGCATAATTGCAAAAAGACAGGAAAGTGAATGGATAGAAAAGAATAATAGGACGTTGCATAAGCCCACATTAAAATCAATCTCTAAACGCTGCGTTTCCCTTTTTTCAAGCGGCTCTGAGGAACCGACTTCTAATAAAAAGCCTTCAGGTCTTGGTGAGGATTCGGCCGTCCGACGCGTCTGAGAAGAAGAAGAAGAGTCAATAAGATCGGCGCCCTTTTAGAAAACATGAATCTCGGGGATCCGCGGAGACGGGGGGGGGGGTAATGTGCCACCGGAGCCGTCTGCAGACCGGCACTGATGTTTTATTTACCGACAACGCGACTTGTGGGAAACTCCTTCAGCCGCCTGACAGGAAGTCGTTTCATCACCGAGCGTCTGGTGGCGCCGAGTCGTCCGTCACGTCAGGAGAAACTTTCCTTCTCCCCCCGTCGGCGCTGAAACTTTCTTCTCCAACTGTGACACTTTGGGCCAATCCCAATTCCACCCCTTAGCCCTTCATCTTACCCCTACCCCTTACCCCTACCCCATACCCCATACCCCTACCCCTTAGCTCTTCCCCTTTGAATTGCGCGTTCACGAGAGTCTGAGGGGTGAGGCGAAGGGCTATTCACCCCTCTAAACGGAGCGTTTCCAGATGCACACTTTAAACAGAGGGGTAGGAGATCACGGTGCCGAAGGACTCGCATTTCACATATATATACGCTTCTAAAGTTATATAAACCTGTTGTGTTTTATACTAGTAAGAGCGGCAGTATGGAGCTTCCTTGTGTCTTTGTTCGGTAGAGACCGTGTTTATAACATTTTATTATTACACTGTAGAGTTCCAAAGCCTTCTAATATGGGAGTTTTGAAAACAGGGACAATCGACGATCATGGCGAATGAGGAAATCTTTCTGAAGTCCAAATACAAAAACTGAAGTAATCCACGTCTCCGTCTATTTCTTCACCTTGACGTGGAAACGAAGCAGCCAAGCCGCTGCAACACGTTGAATTCTGGACGGCAGGACGACGCTCCTGCTGGAGAATCAACTAACATCTGTGGCTCAGCTCTGCTGATGTAACGGCGCCGTGTTATGATGTCATAGCTATGAGACGGAGCGAGAGGGGCGGGGCCGAGCAAAGGGAGAGGGGCGGGGCCGAGCAGAGGGAGAGGGGTGTCCCAAATCTAAGGGCTGAAACTTGCCTTTGCCCTCATTTTGGAGGCGGGGGGCTAAGGGGTAGGGGTAGGGGTAGGGGTAGGGGTAGGGGTTGGGGTAGGGGTAGGGGTAGGGGTACTAAATTGAATTGGGATTGGGCCTTTGACTTGGCGGTGTTTTTCTCACCAATCGCCGTAATCGAGCTTTTTCCGTGGCGATCAGCAGTCGTTCGGAGCCGTTCGTTATTCATGCCATCATAAAGAAATAAGGAACGTTCGGCGCGATGCCTCGAACCGCGGGATCGTCTTCCTCGTCTTCCTCGTCTTCCTCGTCTCTCTTCGTTCTGAAGGAGACCTTCGTCACCTTCATCTCTTTCCAGATGTGCCTGTGAGCTGAAAACAGAAATAACTTCCACTTCTGATTCATCCCATCACACAAACACTTTACTCACTTTACACGGGGACTTTTTTTTTTTTTTTCCAATGAAAAGAAAAGTTCTTCTCCGCCGACAGATTCCGGGATGTTTATCGTCGACGTGCTGAAGGAGCCGCAGCTGCTGGACGTTTATCTCCACTCCGCTTCCAGGTTCTCTTTTTTTAAACGCTGTAGAAGAAAATAACTAATTAATAATTTATTACTGTAATCCCATAAATATCATCAGAAAAAAAAAAAAAAAAGGTCCAGCATCAAGCAGCTTTCGATCACATTGACGAGACTCGTTCCTCCGTGTTTAACGACTCTTCAGCTCAGACTGACGTTCAACACGGAGTTCCTCAGGGTTCTGTCTTTAGACCACTACTCTTCTGATTGTTGCTGCTTCCTTGAGGGAATATCACCAGGAAATACTTCCATAGTATCGTGTATCGTCTGAAAAACGTTAATGTTCAGTGAAACCAGATGGGAATTTGGTCATTTTCTGCTTCTGAACTCCAATTTTTTAAGTACAAATATAAAAACTTTATTTAAATATCGATTATCTCTGCTGAACACAGAATATTGTAAATATTACTGCCCGCTATGTGTACTTTTCTCCATCTGGGTCTCCTGTACTGCCATGTATATACACATATATGTAGTTATCTCCTCATACATACATAGTCCATCGTCTTGTTTTCCACAATCTAAACTCCTTTTGGCTCCTTGTACAATGTGAAGATTTGTTTCGAACTTCCGTCTTTATCCACTTGTCACCGATATCGAATTCAAAATAACCTTTGAGTTTTGTTGAGACGGTAAAACAACTGAGTCGTTTTATTTTTCACATCGTTTCACCCTTTTGAGCAGCGACTTCCTCGTGTCAGTCAAGTTTAAAAAAAAAAAAACCAGGTCGATAACAGTTTAGTGGCGATTCACATGCGAGGAACTCGTACAAAATCCACATGAAACACAAATAAATCAACAACAGTACGAGAAATATAATAAAAATGAGATTTTTTCCCCCTCTTTGACGAGGAGAGAAAGAAAAGCCGAAGCCTGCTAGGAAATACATAAAACTGAGAAAGAGGCAGAGATAGAAGAAAGAAGCAGTGATAGCGACTTCCTTATTTATTTCTGCTGTCAGAAGTGTCGCTGCCGCCGGCGTCCGTCCGGCTGTGAAGTCGTTCTCATGTAGCGCCGAATAAAACTCACTTTTTTACTACATTTGGTCGCCGCTTCCTCAAAATAATTGTTTGCATCCATCAAACGCGGCGGCTCGTTGTTCGCCTGCTTATCCAAACACATTTCACCTCGTGTGTCGGACGCCTGTTTTATACAATCCGTTCCGCCGTGAGCCTCCGGGGCGGCGGGAAGCCTCGTCGCCTCGTCGCCGTGACGACGGTTTCCACGGGGGAAAACGTCTCTGCGAGCCGGAACTCGTCGTCTGGTCACATGCGGACGGCGGTTTCCGTCCCGTCGCCGTCATGGCCGCCGGCGACCCCGGACAGACTTTCAACTGTCAGTGTGACGGATACTTTCTCATTCCAGTTACTTTCTGCTGAGGATTACTTTCACTGTAATGAAGAGTGGCTGCAGGTCTGAGGACTCGGGGTTTTTTGAGCGGCCAAGAGTTTTGGTTTGTTTGTTTTTAAAGACCAAACACACACACACACACACACACACACACACACACACACACACACACACACACACACACACACACACACACACACACACACCAGAGAACGATGAGCTCTGAACATTAACACTGGGAGAAGTAGATTGTTATTATGGTGACTGTCAAAATAAAACTACCAAGTTTGGTTGTTATTAGAGAGAGAGAGAGAGAGAGCGAGAGAGAGAGAGAGAGATCTTCTTTTTTGTCGATATTTGCTGGTGAAGTAACTAAAAGTACTCTGGTACTTTACCTTTTTTATTTTAGTACTTTAAGTTAAATTAGTTACTGATTCCATTTTCTGACAGGTAACTTGTAATTGTAACGGATTAGCTCTTTTTGCTGATGTCACATGTTTGTTACATGTTACATTGTTATCACGGTGACTGTCAAAATAAAATCACCAAGCTGGATTGATATTGCGGTGACTGTCAAAATAAAACTACCAAGTTGGATTGTTATTATGGTGACTGTCAAAATAAAACTACCAAGTTGGATTGTTATTATGGTGACTGTCAAAATAAAACCACCAAGCTGGATTGTTATTACATTGACTGTCAAAATAAAACCACCAAGCTGGATTGTTATTACGGTGACTGTCAAAATAAAACCACCAAGTTGGATTGTTATTATGGTGACTGTCAAAATAAAACCACCAAGTTGGATTGTTATTATGGTGACTGTCAAAATAAAACTACCAAGCTGGATTGTTATTACAGTGACTGTCAAAATAAAACCACCAAGTTGGATTGTTATTATGGTGACTGTCAAAATAAAACCACCAAGTTGGATTGTTATTATGGTGACTGTCAAAATAAAACTACCAAGCTGGATTGTTGTCATGGTGACTGTCAAAATAAAACTACCAAGCTGGATTGTTATCATGGTGACTGTCAAAATAAAACTACCAAGTTGGATTGTTATCATGGTGACTGTCAAAATAAAACTACCAAGCTGGATTGTTATCATGGTGACTGTCAAAATAAAACTACCAAGCTGGATTGTTATCATGGTGACTGTCAAAATAAAACCACCAAGCTGGATTGTTATTACAGTGACTGTCAAAATAAAACCACCAAGCTGGATTGTTATCATGGTGTTTTCTCGCTCTCATGATGTCGTCGGCTGGTTGTTTGTGATGTTTCGATGTCCCGGAGTCTCCCTGCGGACAAACTGAGGACGAAGTGAAGCGGAGGAGACCAAGGTAACGTCCACCGCTGTGAAATCAGAGACGCCTTTCATTTCTTCTTTCAGCCCGCAGCATCATCGATTACCGCGCTTTGTTTTGCGTATTTCACAGGTCTTCCACCCGTCGGGGCCAAAATTAAGAAACGTTGGTCCGCGAGCCGACTGCAGATGTGAGACCGGATCTGTGATTTGGGCGGTTGTCATGCATTTTGCAGAGACGTGTCAGGCGCCGGTGCTCGTCCTCCTTTAATAATCAGCTCCGTTCAGACGGAGCTGCGGCTCTGCAGGGCAGCAAAACATCGTCCCAGATCATTCCTTCCTATTTCCATAATAATCAAGGTTAAAGCAATAAAAGCAAAATACACGTGCTGCAGTGTGAATACAAATAATGGAGATCCATCATGGAGGGGAGCTCCTGGGGGAGCAACCAGCCAGGCGGCGGGACACGCTGGACGGAGTCTGTCTCATCCAGCAGACATGGTAGTGAAAGACAATGTGTGTGACATGATGGACTGTCTTCTGGTGTCTGTCTTCTGGTGTCTGTCTCCTAGGGTGTCTCTCCTGGTGTCTGTCTTCTGGTGTCTGTCTTCTGGTGTCTGTCTACTGGTGTCTGTCTACTGGTGTCTGTCTCCTGGTGTCTCTCCTGGTGTCTGTCTCCTGGTGTCTGTCTTCTGGTGTCTGTCTCCTGGTGTCTGTCTTCTGGTGTCTCTCCTGGTGTCTCTCCTGGTGTCTGTCTTCTGGTGTCTGTCTCCTGGTGTCTCTCTACTGGTGTCTCTCCTGGTGTCTGTCTCCTGGTGTCTGTCTACTGGTGTGTCTGTCTACTGGTGTCTGTCTCCTGGTGTCTCTCCTGGTGTCTGTCTCCTGGTGTCTCTCCTGGTGTCTCTCCTGGTGTCTGTCTCCTGGTGTCTGTCTCCTGGTGTGTCTGTCTCCTAGTGTGTCTGTCTCCTGGTGTCTGTCTCCTAGTGTGTCTGTCTCTTGGTGTCTTTCTGCTGGTGTGTCTGTCTCCTAGTGTCTGTCTCCTGGTGTCTGTCTCCTAGTGTGTCTGTCTCCTGGTGTTTCTGCCTCCTGGTGTGTCTCCTGGTGTGTCTCCTGGTGTCTGTCTCACACCAACCCTTCTGACTGAATCGTTCTCCAACAGTTGAAATTGTGTAAAGATTCATTTGAATTCAGTTTTATTTATTTCTCAGCACGTCTCCTGTCCTCTCACTGTTTGGGTTCAAGGTTCTTTTTAAACGCACAAAACGTTGTTTTTTTTAATCCAGGTAATTTTGTATAGACTTTTTATTGTACAGTATTTTACCCTATAGAAATGTATGTGGCTTTGATTCATTGTTTCTTTTTATTGTGAAATGTCTTTTAAATGTTGACCAGCGCATTCTGAGTTCTTTGCACATTTTCTTCCAATGTGGTTTTCACCATAGATATAAAACACTAGAAGGAAAAACTCCATCATGTGGAAACCTCATGGGAAAATGATCGGGGGGGTCGTCATCTCTCATTATATCATTTTTATTTTTGTAGTTTTACACAGCGTCTGGGTCAGCGAGGCCAAATCACATGACTTTAAATGAGAAAATCTCGAAATGTTGCATCTGGTTCTGATTTCTCTATAACTCAAGAACATCACCCTGCCGTCACCAGGGACCGTGAAAGAAAACAGCTTCTCCTGATATTTACACACTTTATATTGCAAAGAAAAAACCCCACGTGCCTCCAAATGAGCGTCTTGTTTGTGAAAGTGCCGCGCGGCAGTGTAAAACCTGCAAGAAGCCCTTTTGAAACGTCTCCGGGTAATTTCCTCCGGGCCCAAAGCAGCTGCGGGACTTTGCGGTAATGAATGACGAACACGTGTGCGACTATCTTCCCAAGGAAAAGCGTGGGCGTCCCGGGCGGGGAGCGGCGGGATCGGCCGCCTCTGGGTTATTTTGGGAAACTTATAAGCCTTGCCTGCTCGGTCGCATCTGAATTGCCTCCGACTCACCTGTGCGCCGCCGCGTCCTGGAGGAAATAACTGCTTACGCTTCTGCCATATGTGGCGTTTTTTCCCCCCCCGAAGTCAGAATAACAAAGCAAACAAGAGCTCACAGCCTCCCTGGACTTCCTGTCTAGAAGAAGTGCTGCGACAGTCGGGGGACTGAAGATTAGAACCTTGTTACGGCGTGGAACATCTGACAGCTTTGTGGCGCGGCGAGGAAACCGAACCTCCCGGCAGACCGAGGAGCCGGAGACGCTGCCTGGCGGCGGCTTCCGCTGTGGCTCCGCTCCCACTTCCTGCGTGGAACGCTGCTCCGGTGATTCGCCACCTGCGAGACGCAGTGAAGTCACAATCAGCTCAACGTCCAAACATTTCCACCGGTTCACAGGAAGTCTCTGGCTGTAATACAGTCAACAGCAGGGTTCTGACTGTGGGGGGCCTCGAGGGAACCGGATGGGCCGGTGGAATGAGCCCTACAAAACAACGGGTTCCCCTTCAGCTGCGTTTCAGCGTTTATCAAACAAGGAACAGTCGGCGGTGTTCAGGAACAGTCGGCTGTGTTCAGGAACAGAAACAGTCGACGGTGTTCAGGAACAGTCGACGGTGTTCAGGAACAGTCGGCTGTGTTCAGGAACAGTCGGCTGTGTTCAGGAACAGGAACAGTCGACGGTGTTCAGGAACAGTCGGCTGTGTTCAGGAACAGGAACAGTCGACGGTGTTCAGGAACAGTCGGCTGTGTTCAGGAACAGAAACAGTCGGCGGTGTTCAGGAACAGGAACAGTCGACTGTGGTCAGGAACAGAAACAGTCGGCGGTGTTCAGGAACAGTCGGCGATGTTCAGGAACAGAAACAGTCGGCAGTGTTCAGGAACAGGAACAGTCGGCGGTGTTCAGGAACAGAAACAGTCGGCGGTGTTCAGGAACAGAAACAATCGGTGGTGTTCAGGAACAGAAACAGTCGGCGGTGTTCAGGAACAGAAACAATCGGTGGTGTTCAGGAACAGAAACAGTCGGCGGTGTTCAGGAACAGAAACAATC
The DNA here is from genome assembly GCF_963422515.1 of Blennius ocellaris. Classification (NCBI taxonomy): domain Eukaryota; kingdom Metazoa; phylum Chordata; class Actinopteri; order Blenniiformes; family Blenniidae; genus Blennius; species Blennius ocellaris. The sequence continues at coordinate 247,462 of NC_137658.1, read as the reverse complement.
GGTGGTGTTCAGGAACAGGAACAGTCGGCAGTGTTCAGGAACAGAAACAATCGGTGGTGTTCAGGAACAGAAACAGTCGGCGGTGTTCAGGAACAGAAACAATCGGTGGTGTTCAGGAACAGTCGGCGATGTTCAGGAACAGAAACAGTCGGCAGTGTTCAGGAACAGTCGGCGATGTTCAGTTGTTGTTGTGTTTTTCAATTTGCTGTTGTGTTTTTCAATTTGTCGTTGTGTTTAGTGATTTGCTGTTGTGGTTGGCACTTCAGGGCCACCGTAGTTCTTCACCCGATTCACAGTCACTTTTATGTTCGTGACGTTTGTGACGACTTGTTGCCGTTTCCAGACCAGACGTGGACTCGGCTGTACTTCCTGCTCATTGTGTCCACGGAGTCCTTGTTGGCTGATGAAGGACAGCAGACGGATTCTTCACGACACTTAAAGGTCTTATAACTTCTTTTTTATATATAAACACGACTGACGGTGACTGAGGACGAGCTGAAGGCTCACCTTGTTGAGCTTCATGAAAAAGTTTCAACACAAACGTGTTGATTGGAAAAAGAAGAAGCACGAGGCTCAACGTGGGGGAAATTAACAACAAAAACAACAATATTCACACGAAGAAAACATTTCTAACTAGATTGATCGCAGATGAATTAAACGTGACGATGTTTGTGTTAAACTTCTTGTTTACGCAGCAACGACTTCAAGTGGAAACGACAACGGTTGAAAATGAGACTCTCTGGAAATTCCCCGGCTCCAAAACGTGGCTGGAGGTCCTGGTCGTCATGGCAACAGTAACGCGTGGTGGAAACAAGGCACCGTTTCCAAGACCCGTATGAATATGAAACTTTTCTGAAATGACAACGTGTTTTAATTCGAAAGCTGAGATTCAACGTGCGGCTCGTCTAAATATCAATAAATCAGGAAAATGTGTCGTGGAGCCGACGAGGAAGTCTCAGGTCACTCGGGGCATTTTTGCATTTTTCATTTCGGAAAAGTTTTGAGTGTATGTGGCAGCATTTTGAAAAAAGTGTCTGTTTCCACGGCAACAGCAGAAACACTGAAACTAATGTAACTACAAGGTCGGGCCTATAGTTGGTGCTGTTGTTTCTCTTTGTACTGGAACCACACACACACACACACACACACACACACATACACACACACACACACACACACACATACACACACACACACACACACACTAACACACACACATACACACTAACACACACACTAACACACAAACATACACACACACACACACACCAACACACCTACACACACACACACACACACTAACACACGCACACGAACACACACACGCACACACAAACACACACAAACACACACACGCACACACTAACACACACACTAACACACACACACACACATACACACACTAACACACACACACACACACTAACTAACACACACACACACTAACACACACACACTAACACACACACTAACACACACACACACGCACACACACACCTACACACACACACACTAACACACGCACACATGAACACACACACGCACACACAAACACACGCACACACACACACGCACACACTAACACACACACACATACACACACTAACTAACACACATACACACACTAACTAACACACACACACACTAACACACACACTAACACACACACACCCGCACACACACACCTACACACACACACACTAACACACGCACACACGAACACACACACGCACACACAAACACACGCACACACACACACGCACACACTAACACACACACTAACACGCACATGCACACACACACACACAAACACACAGACACACACACACACACACACGCACACCCACACACGAACACACACACACACACACTAACACACACACTAACACACGCACACACACACACACTAACACACGCACACACACACACTAACACACACACACACACGCACACACACACTAACACACACACACACACACACACACACACACAAACACACACACACACACACACACACAGACACACACACACACACACACACACACACACACACACACACACACACACACACACACACACACACACACAAACGCAGTATAAGTAAAAACGTGTGGATGTGATGGACAAAGTTCTCCATCATGTCCATCAGACGTGTCCTGCAGTTAAAGGTCACCACCGCAGACGTGTGGACGTCTCGACGATACAGATGTGACTGTCGCCGGCGGCGTCCTGGCGGGCGGCCGGCGTCCAGCTGTGCTCGCGCCCGACAAATTAGAACGTTCTCATTCACTTACACAATCCCAGTGTCGTCTGCTGATCGTCTTAATACCGGAGTGACAGCCGCACTTTGAATATTGTTTCATCAGCTGTCGCTCGCAGCAGGACTGTTAATGCCGCCAGGCCTCTGGGGCGCCGCGCTAGCGAGCCGCGCGGCAACGCTGAAGGCAAAGAGCAATTTGTTATTCAGTTATTCAGCTTGTTCGGAGGCTTCATGCCGGATCGTCCGTCTCCAGAGGGGCCGTGTCGTCGTCTCCTCCGTAATGAGATTAAAGGTGGAGTTGATGATGCCGACGCTTCAACTCGCCAGACAAACAAACTCTCCGTTCTGACGTTGTAACACACTACTTTATTTAAAGTCCCAGTGAAATGTAAAACACTACTTTGCAAAAAACGATAGTTGTGGTTCTACTTCTAAGGTTCCTCCCACTCTGCCCCACCATGTTGTCGCATAACAAAGTTATTTGAATTTTGAATCTCCAGCTGACGAAGTCGGGGGAATCCTTCTTCGTGGGCCATTGTGGGCGGAGCCTATGTGTGATGTCACGAGTTGTGCAGATCTCGATCTGTTGTGTTTATTTCGGCTTGTTTCCTCTTAAATATCAAGTTTTTACAGTGTTTTGAAGTTGTAGTCGGCGTTTTATGAGCCTTGATGAAAGATTGAGCCTGGAAGAGACCAGACAGGAGAAAAGGAGCTCGGGCAGCGGGAGGCTAGCGGCTAGCGGGAGCCGCTAGCTCGTGAGACTAGTAGACGATCAGGTAACACCTGGACTCGTCTCCGGTGATTCCACAGTCTTCTAGCTCTTGGACGTGTTGGATCCAGGAAGCCGGTCGTTCTGCCAAAAGTCAGGAGCCTCAAAGCCTCAAAGGTGAAAAGTGGCGGCTGCTGAGGCGAGGAGACGAGGACGAATGGAGGACGAAGCGTCTTCTGCTTCCTCAAACATGTTCCAGACGGGGTCACCGATGGCAGAACCACCTTCTGTGTCTTCTTCATCAATCACTGGGTTTGAAATGACCACGATGATGAAATATGGTTCAATTCAGCCTCTTCGTGGTCAAAACTCTGATCCTCCATAATGTAAACACAACTTGGGCGTGTGCACAACTCGTGATGTCACTCTGTTATTGTCAGAAGCTCCGCCCAGCAGAGGAAATAGCGCCGTTTAGCGGCTATTTTCTCTCAGATTGTCGTGTTTTAACATTTTACCTTCAGCCAGTTAGCAGGAAAACGTTCTAGAAGAGACACCAGAGGGTTCTGGAGGTGGAACCTTCATTTCACTGGGACTTTAAAGGAACGACTCCCAACATTTCACTGCAAAGACTTTTCAAAACATTATGGACGTGACGTCTCCGTCGTGGGAGTTCAATCTGAGCCGGAGACAGAATTTACTCCTTTACTTTTCTGTGTTTCTGAAACACTGATGGAACTTGATATTGTGTTTTGTTGAGAGGTCGAATGAAAACCCTCCGATTCTCATCATGTAAACACACACACACACACACACACACACACACACACACACACACACACACACACACACACACACACACACACTGTCTAATTAACTCCAGAAAAATGGCAGCAAACTGTGGGGATGTTAAATCTTAAAAAATTGCCGTTCCCCTCCCAAAACGATGTTCGTTTCCATGGAAACAGCAGAAACACTGAAAGTGATGTTGACATTTTAATGAAACCTTCTGCTGCAAAATAAAGTGAAATATATAGAGAAAAAAAAACTGCAAACAAATCAATTATGACAGAAAATCCCAATGGAAGTCAATTTTACTGAAACTGCTGCAAAATTAAATTGAAAGTTTAAAAACAAACATTCTGGGTGTTTTTACAAATCCCCTCCACCAGCGTGACGTCTGGCAGCAACCCTACCGTCGTACTTCTCACTTGATCGTTTCTCGTCTTCATCCAGCAGAGAGACAACAAACACTTTGATCTCTTTCTACTGAATCCTGATGGGAATGAGGAGGTTTGCTGGAAACTACTGACCTGTGGGAACCCTGGGGGTTCCTGTAGATAGAGAGAGAGAGAGATAGATAGATAGAGAGATAGATAGATAGATAGATAGAGAGAGAGATAGAGAGATAGAGTGATAGATAGATGGATAGAGAGATAGATGATAGATAGGTAGATAGATACATGATAGATAGCTAGATGGATGGATGGATGGATGGATGGATGGATGGATGGATGGATAGATAGATAGATGATAGGTAGGTAGATAGATAGATAGATAGATAGATAGATGATAGATAGATAGATGATAGAGAGATAGATAGATAGATACATGATAGATGGATGGATGGATGGATGGATAGATAGATAGATGATAGGTAGATAGATAGATACATGATAGATAGATAGATGGATGGATGGATGGATGGATAGATAGATGATAGGTAGATAGATAGATGATAGATAGATAGATGATAGGTAGATAGATAGAAGATAGATAGATAGATAGATAGATAGATGATAGATAGATAGATAGATAGAAGATAGATAGATAGATGATAGGTAGATAGATAGGTAGATAGATAGATAGATAGATGATAGGTAGATAGATAGATAGATAGATGATAGGTAGATAGATAGATAGATAGATGATAGATGATAGGTAGATAGATAGAAGATAGGTAGATAGATAGATAGAAGATAGGTAGATAGATAGATAAAGAAATAAAGAAGTAGATGAATATGTATTTACATAAATTGATAAATAACTAAATAAATACATGCATACATACCTATATACATACAAACGTACATACATATATACATACATACACACACACACACATTCATACAAACGTACATACATACATACATACATACATGCATGCATACACACACACACACACAGACATACATACATATATACACACGCACGCATGCACGCACGCACGCACACACACACACACACACACACACACACACACACACACACACACACACACACACACACACACACACACACACACACACACACACGATATCTCCCTCAGGTCTCCTGTTGCGCCCGAGACTCAAACGTACTACTTTTTTCCCGCCTGCTGACACTCTATTGTCGCTTCTCTCGTGTCATCAGCTCCCGAGACTTTTTCCCTCCTGAAAGTTTCATGAGAGCAGATGAATAAGTGATGAGGGAACGAGCCTCATCCACTCAAGCCGCATGTGGTGCAAAATGGCGTCGAGACGTTTCTCAGGCCACTTTTTTTTTTTTCTGGGTGGAAAAAGGAACAATTTAAATGGAGCGTTTGGAAAAAACGGCACCAATAAAAAAAACACAGGAAAGTTTTCCCTCGACACTCGACGCCACTTTCAACAAACTCTCCCACTTTCTCTCCACTTCCACGATGTGCAGCAGCTGCATGTGTGCAAACCTGCTGCAGAACTGAAGAAACGCCGACTTTTCGTCACTTTTCGTCATCTCTGCCATTCGTCCACAGCGTGAAATCTTCCCGGCAACAGCGAGGGAGTTCTGTTTGGTATGATGAAGGTCTTTACTTTCAGTCACTCGTTTTAAATGTGCTTCACAGCTCGACTCTGATGATCAACACTAATAACGCTGCGCAGACACTCCAATTAGTTTCAACATTAAATGTTTTCCAACTCGTTAAGAGAAGAAACTTACCGGCAACGAGGTATTGACCTTCACTCGCCTCCTCTTTATTTCCATATTTGTCCTGGCTGAATTGAGGTGACGAGGATTCAGCCGTCACGAGCAGATCCGTGTTTTTCTGCAGCGTTTTCTCAGGGAAATTAGAAGAAGTCGATATAATCACTGTGAAAACAACAATAATCTGTCATCACTTCTTCACAAGGTGTTGAGAATAATTGTTTCATAAAAGGTGCTAGAATTTTAAATAGGACTCAACTCAAAAGCTCAGGACTTTATATAAACTTGTTTTTTTTATTTTTAATTCAGAAATTCAAATAATAAAACAACAAGATGCAAAGAAAAAGGAATGAATGGTTTTATTATAATAGAACTTTAATGTTTTTCAGTTCACCGCCATGGCGGTAAGTTTATTGGTGTGTGTGTGTGTGTGTGTGTGTGTGTGTGTGTGTGTGTGTGTGTGTGTGTGTGTGTGTGTGTGTGTGTGTGTGTGTGTGTGTGTGTGTGTGTGTGTGTGTGTGTGTGTGTGTGTTCGTTCAATTATCTCATAACTTTTATCAATCGGAAACAAATAAACACGACGATGTTTCAAGTGAAAACACGTTTGAGTTTTCGCTTCAGAAAAGTTTCACGTTTCGCACGGCAACATTTTGAAATTGACGTCCGTTTCCATGGAAACAGACATTCGGCTCAGACGACTCAAGTTTGTGTCCTCCTGCAATGTGGAATAAAAACAAAACAAAAGAAAAGTTTTTCTTATCATGTTATTCAGATTTAACACTTTTTTTAATTAACAGGATTTTCCTCCTCAAATGTTTTAAATAAAACTATTTTCTTGGGCTGAAACAATTCTTTGGCACATTTTTACAGCCAGGAAGTCAAAATAAAAACATTTTGGCACATTTTGCCTTTTTTGTTTCAGAAAAGTTTTGCGTTTGAACAACAGAGTTTTAAAAAAGATGTCCGTTTACACAGAAACTATTATTACAGTAAAATCACCAAGTTGGATTGTTATTACGGTGACTGTCAAAATAAAAGTACCAGGTCCCTTGTGAGTCATGACGCCCTGGAGGAAACGTTCTGATCGTCTCTACTGAGCATGTGCAGAAGGATTATGAATTATTGCTACAAAGTGGCGTTTCCAGTGGCGACGAGCTCCGTCGAGTGAACAGACGACGTAAACAAAGCGCGATTTTTGTGTTTTTGCCTGAAAACGTTTGGGCGTAAACTGAAGACAGTCGACATTTCACTGCAAAGTAAAACAACAAAGGTCACAAAGTTCACACTGACTGTTTGCGATGTGTAATTTAGGTTCCTTCCGTTTTTTCCACTGAAAGTGAATTAAAAGTTTTAATTTCAGCCTCTATAATTGTTTCCCAGTGATCAGTCGGCGTAATCGCCGGATAATCTTCCAAGACGGGTTCTAATCTGTCCAAAGTGCCCGTTTTGTTTTTCCTCTAATCCAACCCCCGTCCCTTCATTAGCATTTCGCCGCCGCGCCGCCGCGTCGCCTTCGTCTCCGGAGCGCCAGACGACTTGGAAATCCATTTTCTCCCAAGTGCCGCCTCGCAGCGCAACACAGAAGTGTGCTGATTATCCGCCGGCAGCGGGGATGCGGGATGCGGGACGAGGACGTGGAGACGGGCGGGAGGTGCGGCGCCGCCTCTGGCCTCAATCAGCCACCAGGGGCTCCGGCGCTTTCCACACCGTGATTACACCGCTCGCCCAACTGAGCGCAGTAAAAGAGAGAGAGAGAGAGAGAGAGAGAGAGAGTCTGGCGCTGGATTCTCCCGGTGGAGGCGGGGAGGAGGCGGAGGGCCTCCCGTGTGACCCCCGCCAGAATAAAACACCCACAGTGGATAATTAAGGAGCTGCCAGGGACTCGTCTCTGTTCACACGGCTGCTTTGTCGACGGGAGGTTCAGGAAGGAGGGATTTCCGTACGAAGCACGTGATTGGAGGATGAAGAGAAAAGGGGCGGAGCCAGACACTTTATTGATCAGGGGGGGGAAGAAAACCAACATGTGACATCAGCAACAAAAGCTAATTTGTTACAATTACAAGTTACTTGTGAGAAAATGGAATCAGTAACTAACTTCACTTAAAGTACTAAAATAAAAAATGTAACGTACCAGAGTACTTTTAGTTACTTCACCAGCAAATATAGACAAAAAAGCAGATCATGTGTTCTCTCTCTCTCTCTCTAATAACAATACCAACTTTGTACTTTTATTTTGACAGTCACCAAAATAACAATCCAACTTGGTGGTTTTATTTTGACAGTCACCGTAATAACAATCCAACTTGGTGGTTTTATTTTGACAGTCACCATAATAACAATCCAACTTGGTGGTTTTATTTTGACAGTCACCATAATAACAATCCAACTTGGTGGTTTTATTTTGACAGTCACTGTAATAACAATCCAACTTGGTAGTTTTATTTTGACAGTCACCATGATAACAATCCAACTTGGTACTTTTATTTTGACAGTCACCATGATAACAATCCAACTTGGTGGTTTTATTTTGACAGTCACCATAATAACAATCCAACTTGGTGGTTTTATTTTGACAGTCACTGTAATAACAATCCAACTTGGTGGTTTTATTTTGACAGTCACCATAATAACAATCCAACTTGGTGGTTTTATTTTGACAGTCACCACAATAACAATCCAACTTGGTGGTTTTATTTTGACAGTCACCATGATAACAATCCAACTTGGTAGTTTTATTTTGACAGTCACCGTAATAACAATCCAACTTGGTACTTTTATTTTGACAGTCACCATGATAACAATCCAACTTGGTACTTTTATTTTGACAGTCACCACAATAACAATCCAACTTGGTACTTTTATTTTGACAGTCACCACAATAACAATCCAACTTGGTACTTTTATTTTGACAGTCACCACAATAACAATCTACTTCTTCCAGTGTTAATGTTTCAAGCTCATTGTTCTCTGGTGAGTGTGTGTGTGTGTGTGTGTGTGTGTGTGTGTGTGTGTGTGTGTGTGTGTGTGTGTGTGTGTGTGTGTGTGTGTGTGTGTGTGTGTGTGTGTGTGTGTGTGTGTGGGGAAGGGCTGATCTGGTGTCAGGGTTGTGGAGATGAAAGCTCTCCTCCACATGGATTTCAAAGATAAGTGTGCAGCCATGTGCAATTTGGAGGACGGTTTTATCCCAAAGCAGCCTTCAGACCTGCAGCCGTTGTAAAGATGAAGAAGTCCGGAGAGGAAAGTATAACGAGTGAAACACCTGCAGTGAAACAGCAACGTCTTCTCTCAACACGCCGCGCTGGCAGAGACGCTTCTGCTGCCCTGATAAATCACGGAGAGAGTTTGTGACTTGGACAGGAAGCTACAGAAAAACAAGAGTGCAGTGAAATCCCTCCTCATCTCGTGGAGCTTTTAAGACACTCAGGCTGCTTTAACACTGCGGTTAAATCTTGTTTTCTAACACTTTTCTAAACCTGCTCCGACTTGAAATCAAACACAATCAGTAAAAAAAATAAATAAATAAATAATCCACACACTGGAAACCAAGGTTTCCCTGGAATCAAGTCGTTGTTTAAACCTATCAAAATAAAACCACCAAGTTGGATTGTTGTTATGGTGACCGTCAAAATAAAACCACCAAGTTGGATTGTTGTTATGGTGACCGTCAAAATAAAACCACCAAGTTGGATTGTAATTACGGTGACTGTCAAAATAAAACTACCAAGTTGGATTGTTATTACGGTGACTATCAAAATAAAACCACCCAGTTGGATTGTTATTACGGTGAATGTCAAAATAAAACTACCCAGTTGGACTGTTATTATGGTGACTGTCAAAATAAAACCATCAAGTTGGATTGTTATTACGGTGACCGTCAAAATAAAACCACCAAGTTGGATTGTTATTACGGTGACTGTCAAAATAAAACCACCAAGTTGGACTGTTATTACGGTGACTGTCAAAATAAAACTACCCAGTTGGACTGTTATTATGGTGACTGTCAAAATAAAACCATCAAGGTGGATTGTTATTACGGTGACCGTCAAAATAAAACCACCAAGTTGGATTGTTATTACGGTGACCGTCAAAATAAAACCACCAAGTTGGATTGTTATTACGATGACTGTCAAAATAAAACCACCAAGTTGGATTGTTATTACGGTGACTGTCAAAATAAAACCTTGGACGCTGTTTTCATGTAAACTGTCCCCAGTGAAACAACAAAAGTTGTGCATTTTTACTTGCAATGTATAAACGAACTCCTCGTCTTTTTCTTCCAGTTCTTCTTCTTCCTCTGCAATAACCGTCACACTTTGTGAAGAATAAATGTGCCCGACGGAACACAAGAGGTCTGATCTCGCTCCTCTTGGATTCCTTGTTGAATAACAACTATAATAATAATAATAATAATAATAATAATAATAATAATAACTCGGCTATAAAGGAGGTTTTTCTGTTTCTGTTCACCTATATTCCTGCCGCTAATGAAGACGGGGGGGAAAGACGACAAGACGACGGGGTGTCCTGGTATACATTTTGTTTTTATTGTTTGGGTAAAATGACAAGCGTGTTTTCTCTATATAAATAACAATCACATGAAGGAACATACAAGACGTGGCTATATGGAGGTGGTCACAATGTGCTCGGATACGACGGGTGGACGGAGACGGCTGCGTCTCAGTTCTCATTCTTAAAAAGGAGTGTGCTGAATATCTGGTCTGGAAAAAACAAAGTGAATGGAACCTGCATGAATCTGTACAGTGATGAAGAACTAATGGACGCTATGTACAGAGACACAGACAGAGAGAAAGGTCAGGTTGTCATCATCATCATCATCATCATCATCATCATCATCAGCAGGGGTACACTCGGGTTCAGAGAAATCAAAGTAAAACTAGAACATAGTAAGTTCAAAGGGGGTACACTCGGGTTCAAAGAAATCAAAGTAAAACTAGAACATAGTAAGTTCAAAGGGGGTACACGCGGGTTCAAAGAAATCAAAGTAAAACCCGAACATAGTAAGTTCAAAGGGGGTACACCCGGGTTCAAAGAAATCAAAGTAAAACTAGAACATATACGAGTAAGTTCAAAGGGAAGAGACAGAAGGGGTTTATATAATCTGTACAGGTGAGAGTTCGTAGTAAATATTTGCCCATTCAGAGTGTGATTCCAAGTCGTAAGAGTGCCAGGGTGAAAAAAATGCATAGAAACGTGTCCAGCTAGGTGTTGTGGACGTGCCGGCCCTACCGATCTACATCGAGAACGAGCCGTTGGTCACATCCGGAGCTTGTCATCAGCCGACGCCTGCATATTTCAGGGGGAATCTTTCAAAGTGTGACACAAGCATCAGTTCTGGCCGGAGGAGCGAGACGGAGGACGCTTTGATCTTTGGTCAATTCAAGATGATATATTTTAGATGTTTCAACGCTGCTTGTTCTGTCGCGCTGACGTTTATTTACTTCATGGGATATATTGATAGCACATTTGTATTTCACTCAGATCCACTTCCGTTGGTTTTGTTCTTTTTGGTGTCGCTCAGGGAAAGAACAGTAACGAGAAAATAAACGGGAAATCTGATCTGCGTATGGTCGGAGCAGAAAATGAAGATAGCCTGATGATTATTAACAATCTGGATTTCGTTTTGTATCTCAACAATGTTTCAGAAGAATTTCAACTAAACGTTATTTTGGAGTTCCCATGAAAGAGTAGAATGGTAAAATTGACTTAATCAAAGTCTAAAAACGCAGCATCGGCCCACAAAACCTGAAACGAGTTGTCAAACCGATGGCGGCCATCTTGGAAAATGGACGCCAATTTGAAATGTCGTGTTAGTAAGTTGTTTTTCGATGCCGTTTCGGTGTTTGTATCATGTTTTGAAAGATTGTTTCACTCATCTGTTGCTTGACATCATCAAAGAGCCTCCACACGGTAAAACACAGCTACCGTCACCCAGCACGCTAACGCCACGCTACCGTCACCCAGCATGCTAACGCCACGCTAACAAACACTTCAAACAGTCTGCTTGTTTTCCACATTTCACTATTTCACTGCACCCGAACCAGGCTTTCCTTCCTACACTATCCTTTTTTAACATTTTTTTTTTTTTGGTCCTGGGTTATTAAGAGTTATGATCACATCTTATTCACACACACACGCATGCACGCACGCACACACACACTCACACACACAATCGTCTTGCTGCTATAAGGAACTTTTTTTTTTTTTTTTTAATAATTTCACAATGTGTCGTGTATAAAGCTGGAACAACTTCACTAACATCACCACTTGATTTTTCATTCCCCTGCTTTGGACTATAAAGAAAAACAAAAAAAAAAAACAAGCTGCTCACTCCAAGCCGTCCAAAATGCTGGTTACAATTTAGAAATTGAAGGTTGCAGGAGCGCGCGGTCGTGACGACGCGCTCGGCCTCCACTTCAAACAGGACGGGATCACAGCGAGGGCCCCGTTTAATTAGACCGAGTCGATCGGACGGACGAGAGCGGGAGATTTGCGAAGAGCCTCGCTCGTCGCGGATAAAAGGGGGTCAAAGGAAGAGGCGCAGTCTGCAGTCGCTCTGGGAAGAGTTACTCTAATTCCTCCGTCGGACGGGAATTTTCCTTGAAGGCACAGGAAAGAGTCTGGGATGGGAAAAAAACCTAAATTACAAGGGTTTATCTGCACATATACAATATACATTTACATGTATATATATGTGTGTGTGTGTGGGTTTATTCATTCACTTCAGTTTGTTTTTGTTCTATTTATCTACAGCGATGGTATTCAAAGACGTGAGCCTCCATTTCCCGCCCCAAGGGCGGCGCCAGAGAGCCTCGGCGACACAACAAAATAACCAGAAAAATGACTACAATCGTCTGGTTACCTGAATGTAGGTACGCTTTGGGCCGAACGCATGATGGACGGAGGGGGAGGGGCCTGGGGCGAGTAGAAAATATACACAGGTCTCAGGATGAGTCAAATCTGGACGGTCGTGGTTTTAGTGCCTTGATCAGCACAGGTCGGGACTCTTGAGAACGTGACGCGGCTAAAATACCAAACTAAAGATGGTAGGATGGACAATATCGAGGAAACTGTTGCATGGTGAAATGGTGTGGATTTCTGTGAAGGCAGGTCAACCTGCCACCAGTAGGGGGCGCTGGTTCTCTCTGAGGGGGGGCTTTTATTCTTTTCCCCCCTCCACACTTAGAAAACTCTTGACCGACAGCATTCCCACACACTGAGTAAATAACGCAAGGCTGCACAGACTCGTACCAATCGTCCTGAAAAAAATGTTTCTAGCAAGCGACCTTGTTGACGCCGAGGCGGAAAAACCACCGGGTGGAATTAAGAAAAACCCCAAAATGACTCGGGCTTCCAGACGGAAACGATGGATTTTTTTTTCTTTTCCGAGTGACATTCTTTCATCGCGTGGACTTACAATTCAATTTGAATCCGTAGTTTTCCGCTACCCCACCAAAAACGAACCGATCTGCAACAGAATTCAGTGCAACAGTACCTTTTAGGGGCAAAACAAAGCTTGCGGGTGGGGGGAGTGGGGGGGGGTGGAGGTGGGGAGTGGGGGGGTGGAGGTGGGTGGGGTGGAGGAGTTTGCGACCTAAGACTCCCCCACCCACACCACCACGTTGCCCTTCACCACGTCGGTGATCTCACAGTTGAGCTTGTTGAGCCGTCCGTCCAGGACGAAGAGCGACTCCCTGGCCGGCGTGACGAGGTACTGGCCGAACAGGCCGCTGCTCGCCACCACCCTGTTCCTGCCGCTCCACGGCCAGTCGGCC
>NC_137658.1:213760-228760 GCF_963422515.1 Blennius ocellaris | reverse complement strand
TAATCAGACGCTGTTGGTTCTGATGTGGACGACGACGCGTCGCCTCATTGGTCGACTCACGTCGCTCCTGCAGAACGCACAGCTGCCGTTTGTCTGAAATAAAATACGTATTTATTTACTTATTTTGTTTCATATATATATATATATTTTTTTTTTTCATAAAATGTTTTTTTTTGCAAGAAGAAACAAACATCACAGTGGTGTTTGTATCAATATATATATATATATATATATATATATATATAGTTTTTTTTTAATAAAAAAATATATATTCATATATAAATTAATGCAAAAAAACAGTGACATAAAAGTAAATAAGTAAAACTCCAGCTCAACAAATGAGCTGGAGTTTTACTTATTTTTTTAAACTTATTTTCTTTTATATAAATATATAAATGATATATATATATTTTTTTTATTTTATTAAAAAAATTTTTATAAAAATTTTTTTCCATGCAAGAAGAAACAAACATATCAGTGGTGTTTGCATCAATATATATATATATATATATATATATATATATATATATAGTTTTTTTTTTTTATAAAAAAAAATTTTCCTGCAAAAAAACAGTGGCGTAAAAGTAAATAAGTAAATAAATAAGTACGGTAACTAAGTAAAACTCCAGCTCAACAAATGAGCTGGAGTTTTACTTTTTTTTTAACTTATTTTCTTTTATATAAATATATATATATATTCTTTTTTTTTTTTATACACATTTTTTCCACGCAAGAAGAAACAAAGTGGCGTTTGCCTCAACAAATGAGCTTTGCTTGTTTTCTAACTCAACACCTGTGTGACGTGATTCAGCCAATCGCTGCATTAACCTTTGACCTGACAACTTCCTGTTATTGACTACCGGTAATGAAACATGGAGGCTTTTTGCTTTGAACAACAACCGGCGTGTCGTTTTATTCTGACATCTCATGGCGAGTGATGATTATTGCCTATTTGGTGTTTGAGATCCGAACCGCGACTCCTGGTTCTCTGTTCTTAATAGAACTGGATCCGTTACAGCTCATGTGTTCTTCGTCCCAGCCGAGGCCGATAAATCGTTCGTTTTTATCACTCTGGCTAAATCTATCTTGTGCTTTATGTCAAATAGCGGCGCTTTTACTGTCCATATTGTTGAAGTTACAGTGGAAAATAAACCAGAGACCCTTAAATTCCCCAGAACCGTCACTATGAGGCCGAGCCCCCCCCCAAAAAAAACTAAAAAGCTTTTCGTCTCACTTGGAAACGTTTAACCCAGGGGGGTCCAACATGAGGCCCGGGGGCCAGAATCGAACCGCCAGAGGATCGAATCCGGCCGCCATGGGATTTTTTTTTTTTTTTGTAAAGTATAAATATGAAAACTGACAGAGGCTGATCTAAAAACACGAGATCGCAAAAATGACGTTGGTCAGAATTTGACCCCCGACAATTAATGCATCTGTGGAGGTCACATGACGCAGCACCTTTCACAATAAAACAACAAGTCCAACTTATGTGAAGTGAGACTTTAGACACGTAAACTCAAAAAACATTTCCAGATGATGACAAATTGTTTTAATCCGGAATAAAAATAGGATATCCAGATAAGGTGACTGAGGTTTCTTTGGTGGGGTTTTTTTTTTGCAAATATAATAATATCTGATTTCCTTTAACGCAGGAGCGTCAAACTGGTTCCAGTTGATCCACCTGATCTGACCTCTGACCTCTGGAGGCCCAACAGGTCAAACATCACATATTAAACTGCAGATATGGACAAATGTCAACGTCTTTCCTTCTTTTGATCCTTTAGTAACTGCAACAATTTACCAGTCTATTCTGAAATATACATATTAAAGTCATCAAAAAAAAAACAAAACCCCTCAGTCACCTGTGTCTGGATGTCGTATCTTTATTTAGGATTCAACAAGTTGTAATCATCTGGAATTTTTTTTTTGGGAGTTTACGTGTCTAAAGTATCACTTCACATAAATTGGACACCTTTATTGTGAAAGGTGTTGCGTCATGTGACCTCCACAGACGCATTAATAAATTCTGACCAAGGCCGGTTTTGAATGTCATTTTTGCCAATCGAGTGTTTTTAGATCAGCCTCTGTCACTTTTCATATTTATACTTTAATAAAAAAAATAAAAAAAATCCCATGGCGGCCGGATTAGATGGTCTGGCGGACCGGTTCTGGCCCCCGGGCCTCATGTTGGACCCCCCCTGCTTTAATATGTATATTTCAGAATAGACTGGCAAATCCTTGCAGTTCCAAAAGGATCAAAAGAAGGAAAGACTTTACATTTGTCCATATCTGCAGTTTAACATGTGATGTTTGACCTGTTGGGCCTCCAGAGGTCAGAGGTCAGAGGTCAGAGGTCAGATCAGGTGGATGTGGCTCCTCAACTAGAACCAGTTTGACGCCTCTGGTTTAACCTACAATGTTTGCTCTGCAGCCGACATGTCGAGTTGCACAACTGGAGCTCGATGCAAGAAGTTTCCCCCATGAAACTTCCTGCAGGCTTTACAGCGTCTGCAGAGGGACCCCCCCCCGCCCCCCCCAGCCCCGCCCCCGCCCCCCCCCCCCCGCCATTAAGCAGAAATATACGAAGTCGGCGAATCTCTGCTGCCTCCTCACTCCTGCTGCTAAATCGACTGATCGATGCGCCGCAGACAAATGACCCTGGTTACTAGGTGGAAAAATAAATATATATCTGTGCCACAAGGCAGCAGTTAATTTAAGCTCGCCTAATATGTGCAATAAAATCAGCTGTCGGAATAAAAAAAACCAAAACAAAACAACAAAAAAACAAAAAAACAAACAAGGTGAATGCGCCGGCATCGATGGGTTTCTCTATATATAGTTGTATATTGTCCTGTCAGCAGCGCGGAGGGCGACTTCGCTGTTGCTCGGCTGATTTATGAGCTGCAGCGCCAAACTAAATCCCCGTGTCATTTTCATTCATCAGCCTCACGCAGCCCGCTGAGGAATAAATAAAGCTTCCATTTGCCTTAAAAAGCACTGAGGCTCACTCAAGACCAGTCGATACGACGGCGCGGGGATATGAACAAACTGTGGCTCGTACAGTGGAGCGTCGTAGAGTAGAGTATCGTATCGTATCGTATCGTAGAGTATTGTATCGTATCGTATCGTAGAGTAGAGTAGAGTAGAGTATCGTATCGTAGAGTAGAGTAGAGTATCGTAGAGTAGAGTATCGTATCGTATCGTAGAGTAGAGTAGAGTATCGTATCGTAGAGTAGAGTAGAGTATCGTAGAGTAGAGTATCGTATCGTAGAGTAGAGTAGAGTAGAGTATCGTATCGTAGAGTAGAGTATCGTGTCGTATCATAGAGTAGAGTAGAGTAGAGTATCGTATCGTAGAGTAGAGTATCGTATCGTATCGTAGAGTAGAGTAGAGTATCGTATCGTATCGTATCGTATCGTATCGTAGAGTAGAGTATCGTAGAGTATCGTATCGTAGAGTAGAGTAGAGTATCGTAGAGTAGAGTATCGTATCGTATCGTATCGTAGAGTAGAGTATCGTATCGTAGAGTAGAGTAGAGTATCGTATCGTAGAGTAGAGTAGAGTATCGTATCGTATCGTATCGTATCGTAGAGTAGAGTATCGTATCGTATCGTATCGTATCGTATCGTAGAGTAGAGTATCGTATCGTATCGTATCGTAGAGTAGGGCAGAAGAACTCCAGTGGCTCTGCTATTGAACGTTTCCTGACGTTTTCTGCTTTAATTCAAGCGGAACTCAGTCACTGTGGACGAAGTAACGTCGATGAGGCCCAGAGAGTGATGGAGATAAATGGACGTTCCGTTAGGTTGCGATTGTGTTTTTAACGGTGGTTCTGACGGTTACAGTCACAACAAAACAGCCCTGAAGCCGACGTGGAGGGCTGCGAGGAACAACCGGGAGCTTCAGAGGTTTTTAAAATATATTTATATAAATGAATGAATTCATGAGACGACGTTTCATTATCAATTAATCATGTTTAATCTTTCCTCCATCTTTCCTCCATTTTTCCTCCGTCTTTCCTCCATTTTTCCTCCATCTTTCCTCCGTCTTTCCTCCGTCTTTCCTCCATCTTTCCTCCGTCTTTCCTCCGTCTTTCCTCCATCTTTCCTCCGTCTTTTCTCCATCTTTCCTCCGTCTTTCCTCCATTTTTCCTCCGTCTTTCCTCCATTTTTCCTCCATCTTTCCTCCGTCTTTCCTCCATTTTTCCTCCATCTTTCCTCCGTCTTTCCTCCGTCTTTTCTCCATCTTTTCTCCATCTTTCCTCCGTCTTTCCTCCGTCTTTCGTCCATTTTTCCTCCATCTTTCCTCCATCTTTCCTCCGTCTTTCCTCCGTCTTTTCTCCATCTTTCCTCCGTCTTTCCTCCGTCTTTTCTCCATCTTTTCTCCATCTTTCCTCCGTCTTTCCTCCGTCTTTCGTCCATTTTTCCTCCATCTTTCCTCCATCTTTCCTCCGTCTTTCCTCCGTCTTTTCTCCATCTTTCCTCAGTCTTTCCTCAGTCTTTCCTCAGTCTTTCCTCCGTCTTTCGTCCATTTTTCCTCCATCTTTCCTCCATCTTTCCTCCGTCTTTCCTCCGTCTTTCCTCAGTCTTTCCTCAGTCTTTCCTCCGTCTTTCCTCCATCTTTCCTCAGTCTTTCCTCCGTCTTTCCTCAGTGTTTCCTCCGTCTTTCCTCCGTCTTTTCTCCGTCTTTCCTCCATCTTTCCTCCATCTTTCCTCCGTCTTTCGTCCATTTTTCCTCCATCTTTCCTCCATATTTCCTCAGTCTTTCCTCAGTCTTTCCTGAATCTTTCCTCCATCTTTCCTCCGTCTTTTCTCAGTCTTTCCTCAGTCTTTCCTCCGTCTTTCCTCAGTGTTTCCTCCGTCTTTCATCCATCTTTCCTCCATTTTTCCTCCGTCTTTCCTCCATCTTTCCTCCGTCTTTCGTCCATTTTTCCTCCGTCTTTTCTCCGTCTTTCCTCCGTCTTTTCCTCAGTCTTTCCTCCGTCTTTCCTCAGTCTTTCCTGAATCTTTCCTCCATCTTTCCTCCGTCTTTCCTCCGTCTTTTCTCAGTCTTTCCTCAGTGTTTCCTCCGTCTTTCCTCAGTGTTTCCTCCATCTTTCCTCCGTCCACGTTAAGCCCGGCTGAGGCAGCAGCTGCTCCCGACGCCACGGCGGCGTTTCGCTTCACGCTCCATTCAGAACGTCGGCGCCTTGCCGCTGATCGACCGAAGCCGATAACGAGGCAGCGAGGTGTCAAGAGCTCCCCCTTCTGGCTGCGGTGCAACGTTTTAAAACAAGAAAAAAAACTAGAAAACAAGAAAAACTCGCATCCCAAAATGCTAACGTGTGTTTCTGTTATCAGAGTCGCAGCTCTGTTATGAACACACGCCGTCTGTGGAGGACAAGAACTCTGCTCTATCTTATTTGACCTATTTAGACCAAATGTTCACTTTTCACATTATATGACTTCCTTTCTTTCTTTCTTTTTTTCTTTTTCTTTTACAGCCTCTGAAGTGAAGCACCATTAAACGCTGCCCAGGCTGAATAACGGTGGTCAGCATTTACTCAGTGTTCTGGGCGCTTAGCAACGTAATTGCACGACCTATTGCAGGTAAAAGCCGATTACACAGCATCACTTCAGGTTTGTCAGTCGCTGCAGGAAGATTCAAGTCCAGTCTGCCAGGAGGCCTGATGTTATTGTTGTTGTTTAGATGCATTGATTCACTATTTCAGTTGTGCTTCAATCTTCATATCATGTAAAATTCACTTCCTGAAGGTTCTCCAGCAGCACTGACCGTCTCCATCCAACCAGCCAATCAGAAATCAAACCCTATATGATGTCATCGGGGGGTTCAGTCAATCACAATCAAGGTAGGTTCCTCCCCCTCTTTGACTCCTCCCACAACCAGGCAGCTCTGCTCTGGCACATGGCGCCACGAGAGGAAGTACTTCCTCCTCTTCCCATAGATGGGCGGAGCCAGTCCAGCTCACACAGACACAGCAGATTCTGAATGTAGCTCCGAGGATCTGATATTCAAGTGGAGGAACATAAACTTTGAATTCTGGACTTTTGGTTTCTGGACTATGTGCGTGTTGAAAAGCTGACCGACAGGACTCGTTGAAAGATTCCATACGAATCGACAAGAAACGCTGAAAACCACGTAGTTCGCGTACCTGGCCACCAGGCGGCGCAGTTTTTCCTCGACGTGAAGATGCAGTCACACCGTTTTCAAAACGCTCAAACAGTTTCCTACCTCGAGTGCCGTCTTCACAAAGTTGAAAAACGCTGAAAAACCAAAACGCTGCGGAAGTTTTCACTTCAGATGTTTTGAAAAGAACAACAAAAGCCCTATTTTGCTTTCATCGTGATTTGTATGTCGTGTTTTGGTAAAGGATGCAGGCGAAGCTGCAGGACGAGAGCGTCTCTCTGAAAACACCGGTCCGGACCCCGGCGTTCGTACCGACGCTCCAGGAGACGTGAGGCAGAGCGAGACGAGACGCCAACGCGGCCAAATTAAACAATCAGCGGGTAAAAAATAGTCAGTTTTCATCAGCGGGATCCCGCCGGACGTACCTGACGTGGTTGATGATGAGGCTGGAGGCGGGGATGAAGAAGTCGTCCACCCGGTCGAAGCGCCTGCCGACCGGCTGCGTGTGCACGGTGTGATGGGCGACTCTGCCGCCGGCCTGATTGATGACCTGGTGAAGAGCCACGGAGAAGCAGGTGGGTGTTTAACACGAGTGTGACGGATGCACTCGGCGCCGTTTAAGCGTTTAACCGCGAGGAAGCAAATGAGCGCCGGTGCAATTGACATGTTTTGTTTTTACATTTTCTCCAAGCTCCTCGTTTGGTTGGTGGTGGTGGTGGTGGGGGGGGGGGGGGGGGGGGGGGCTGACGTCCTGCAACTCTAAATCAGTGTTTTTCAACCACTGGTGTTTCCTCCAGATCGTCAGGAGAGCCATGGGAAATTATCCAATTTCACATTGTTTTCTAAAAAAACATTTGCTCGAGTAATCGTGTATAAATACTCTTCACCACTAGAGGGCAGCACAGAACTTTGCCGGTGAAATGTAAAGTGACAGACGTCAGTGTGGTTCATCTCCACCTCCTGCTACCATCTTGTATCAAAGTACTGTGTCAGTGACAGTGATGGAGAAGTTTTTGAAAACCAGGATCTCAGCTCTTCATCCATCAGGTCCAGGTTTCACACTGAGGGAGGCACTATTAAAAAAAGTCCTTGCTTTCTGGATTTACTGGATTCCTGTTGATAAAACTTTGATGAGAAAGACTTTATATTGTTAATAGAGGCTACAGAGTTTAACATTTTAACATGTTCAGGTGGAGGTGTGACTCCAGAGTTTTACAAAGAAAAAAGTGTGTCTCGGCTCAAAAAGGTTGAAAAACACTGATTTAGAGTAAGTTAAAAAAAAGTGTAAATCAGTTAAAAAAAAAAAAAAAACTTCTATAATGGGAGGTTTTTTTTTGTTGTTGTTTTCTCTTAATCTCATTTAGATTAAGTAAAAAAAAAGAAATTGGGAAATACTTTTTTTCTGGATTTACTGGATTCCTGTTGATAAAACTTTGATGAGAAAGACTTTATATTGTTAATAGAGGCTACAGAGTTTAACATTTTAACATTTTCAGGTGGAGGTGTGACTCCAGAGTTTTACAAAGAAAAAAGTGTGTCTCGGCTCAAAAAGGTTGAAAAACACTGATGTAAATAATCAGAGAGGAAGAAACCAGTAGAAAACACACATTACGCGTGTTCATGCTTTTTACAGTTTCATCTTTACATCTGGTGACGTAATGAAATGTTTCAATACGAGAGTGTGTTTTTGAATTTGCTGTTGTGTTTTTGAATTTGCTGTTGTGTTTAGTGATTTGTTGTTGTGGTTTGTACTTCAGGGCCGCCGTAGATTTGAGATCATTTATAAAAGCTGTTAAAAGTGAAGCCGTCAGAAGAACAGGCTTCGACAGGAGAGCCAGACGTAGTGAGATAATGGACGTTATTTTCATAACGTCACATGCAGTTCATGTGCTCAGTGTTACACCAGTAAATACAATCAATCAAGACAAGTGTTTATATCAATGGCAGCTTGTTCCCTGTTGTCATTTATTACACATAATACATCAGTTTCTCTCCTGACGTTATGGTGCAAGTCCAATCATATTTGTTTTTACCGGCTGTTATTATTAAAACAACAACATCTTGTGTGAGATGAGAGAAATTATGTGTGTGTATAAATGGAGAGTACACACGTGTGAGATGTAATCTATTACTATAATCTCAGAGTGCATTTGAAGTTCCTCATTTTTGTGGCATCGGGGGCAAAAACGTCCACTTGGAGTAATTTTTCCTCTTAATTTGACCAGAACTTTCACTGTTTTGGCTCAAATGGCAGGATTTTTGCTGAGAAAGCTTTACTTTTACATGCAATTTAAAAATTTTCTTTAAAATTTTTCACTCGGTCAATAATACACTGTCGGCAAAAAAAACGTCCTTATGTGGCGTTGGTGGCTGTTTTCATCCACTCACTTTGATCCCTGTATAAATATGTCAGATAAATATTTCTTCAAAATGTTTTTGCATAAATCTGTTAATCAACTTCAGTCCTGATCAAAACTACCAAATATTTAATTATTATTATTTTTTTTTTAATGAACCCTTTAAATGCCTATTTAGACGATAAAGGCACTGAAATGGGGAAAATACACACAAAATGACTCATTTTCAATATAAAATGTGATTGGATATTGGATTTTCTTTTACATGTTACTACAGTCTTGGAAATGTCAAAGATTAGTAATGTAATTATCTTTGAAGCATATTTAGTTTTTGTGCAAAATCAGATTTTCAAAAAAACTAAACATGCTTCAAAGCCAACTACATTACTAACCTTTGACATAGCCAAGACTGTAATAACATGTAAAAGAATTCCAATGTCCGATCACATTTCATATAAAAAAATTGATAATTTTACGTGTATTTTTTCCCACATCAGTGCCTTTCTTTTCTAAATGGGCATTTAAAGGGTTAATTTTTACTATTTTTAAAAAGAGATTTGGTAGTTTTGATCAGGACTGAGGTTGATTAACAGATTTATGCAAAAAAAAGTCGAAAAAAATATTCTTCTGATATAATTTTACGGCCGTCAAAGTTAGTGGATGAAAACAGCCACGAACGCCACATAAGGACATTTTTTTTGAACGCCACACAAAGAGTTAAGTTCCGTGTTCTGACCTCCAGGTGAGAGACTGTTGGATTTTTCTTTTGTAAAATAAATCATTTCCTGGTTGATTTAATCAGAATTTTCCGGATTCTGCATTTCCGTCTTTTGTTCCTTCAGTCGATTCGTCTGAAAACGAGTCGCACTGTGGGGGGGGGCTGCACTCGGCCTCTATTAAACTCTGCACTCGGTGACGAGGCGTTTTAAAAACCAGAGGCGTCTCTTTACGAGGACAAAACTCTGCGGAGGAAACACAACGGCGGGGGGGAGGGGGGGGGGGGGGGGGGGATTCGGACTCACCTGCAGGGTGGGGAAGTTCTTGTCCACGTCGCCCCAGCTCAGCAGCCACACCTGGTCGTGAGATTGGTCGTAGTGGAGCTTGACGGGATAGGGATCGGTGGCGACCGTCTGGAATCAGGGACAGAAATCAGCCTTTAAGAGACGGCGGGGCCCCCGGAATACCAATTCAAAGCAATCTGCAACTTTTGCCTTTGAAGAGATCCCCTTTGATGTGCGGCGGCGGCGACGCTCTGGAAAAAGTTTTTTTCCCCGCAGACTAATACATCTCAGGGTTTGACAAGAGCAAGTCTCCTTTTAACAAGCCGGACCCGAGGAGCGCTTTTTATGTATGAGGTGTGTTCGGCGCCGCGCCGCCGCGCCGCCGCGCTGACAGACACAATCGCCTTCACGCGCCCAGGTAATTGCTTTTAGTCTTTATCCGACGTCGCGGCGCCACATTCCAAGTGGGAACAATGGAGGACCAGCTCCTCGTGGGGGGGGGGCAGTCATGGCTGTTACTATTGGTACTATTATTCTTATTATTACTGATATACACATATTGTTGTTATTGTTATATTATTGCTACCATTATTCGTAGTACTATACATGAGTATTATACACTATTTCACATTGTTATTATCTGTATTATTGTTATCATTATTATTATTATTATTACTGATATATATATATATATATATATATACATATTGTTATTGTTATTGTCATTTTATTGCTACCATATTGTTATTGTTATATTATTGCTACCATTATTCGTAGTACTATACATGAGTATTATACACTATTACACACTGTTATTATCTGTATTATTGTTATTATTATTATATAATACCTACTTCTAATGGCTCTGCCACTGCACCTTACTATTTATTATCTTGCTTTGATCTCCTGCTTATTTCTAAGTGCCCATGTTCCGTTCTGTGTTTTACTTTATGTCTTATACCCAGATATTTAAATATTTTTATTTCTTACTTTTTGTATGTTTGAATGTTTTTGTTCGTGCAAAATCAGATTTTCAAAAAAACTAAATATGCTTCAAAGCCAATTACATTACTAACCTTTGACATAGCCAAGACTGTAATAAAATGCAAAAGAATTCCAATGTCCGATCACATTTTATATAAAAAATAGATAATTTTGCGTGTATTGTTTCCCATATCAGTGCCTTTCTTTTCTAAATTGGCATTTAAAGGGTTCATTTTTACTATTTTTAAAAAGAAATGTGGTAGTTTTGATTAGGATTGAGGTTGATTAACAGATTTATGCCAAAAAAAATTCTAATTTATTTTGCCAATATATTTTTACAGGGGTCAAAGTGAGAGGATGAAAACAGCCACCAACGCCACCAAAGGGAGTTTTTTTTGAAAAGCTGATGCTGCACAAAAACTAAATATGCTTCAAAGTCAGTTACATTACTAATCTTTGACATATCTAAGACCGTGATAACATTTAATACATTTCTTGTCTCTGATCATTTATTATATTGAAAAGAGGTAATTTTGTGTTTTTCCCTCCCAAAATCAGCGACTTCATCTTCTAAATGGGCTTTTAAAGGGTTAATTTTTTACTATTTTTAAAAAGAAATTTGGTAGTTTTGATCAGGACTGAGGTTGATTAACAGATTTATGCAAAAAAAAAGTAAATATTCTTCTGATATAATTTTACGGCCGTCAAAGTTAGTGGATGAAAACAGGGTTAAAAATAAAAAAATAAAAAAATACAGCTCACGGGGAATTTAATCGCTTGTAAATTTCAGATTGTGACTCGCTCGTTATTCTGACTTTACGCACGTCGATCAGGTTTCTAGTTCAGCGGGAGATGAAAAGCGGCGCTCCTGGTTCAGGTGGTTAATTAACGACCGGCGACATAATGCCACGAGGCTGAAACCCCCCCCCACCCCACCCCCACCCCCCCCACCCGACACCGAGGGGTTAACTGATCGGCCTCTCGGGGAAAGGGAAAGAGGTTAAATGGAGGTTTTTGTCGTGTGGCATGCGTCGAGGGAAAGGTTGCCATAGCAACGAGGAGGCGGAGCTCTGTGACGTGGACGGAAGGGAAAATTCTACCGGACTTGATTTTGTTCATTTCTGTTCTGAAAAAGTCTTTCAAACATGTCAAATATCCAAAATATGTTTGTTTTTTTTGTTTGTTTTTCTCGCAAATCTCAGGTCACACGGGGCATTTTTTTGCATTTTCGTTTCGGAAAAGTTTTGAGTGTGCGTGGCAGCATTTTGAAAACAATGTCTGTTTCCATGGCAACAGCAGAAACACTGAAACTAGTGTAATTACAAGGTCGGGCCTACAGTTGGTGCTGTTGTTTTTCCTTGTACTGTGACCACGCACGCACGCACGCACGCACGCACGCACACA
Source organism: Blennius ocellaris (assembly GCF_963422515.1). NCBI lineage: Eukaryota > Metazoa > Chordata > Actinopteri > Blenniiformes > Blenniidae > Blennius > Blennius ocellaris. The sequence continues at coordinate 216,888 of NC_137658.1, read as the reverse complement.
CACACACACACACACACTTGATTTTGTTCATTTCTGTTCTGAAAAAGTCTTTCAAACATGTCAAATGTCCAAAATATGTTTGTTTTTTTGTTTGTTTTTCTCGCAAATCTCAGGTCACACGGGGCATTTTTTTGCATTTTCGTTTCGGAAAAGTTTTGAGTGTGCGTGGCAGCATTTTGAAAACAATGTCTGTTTCCATGGCAACAGCAGAAACACTGAAACTAGTGTAATTACAAGGTCGGGCCTACAGTTGGTGCTGTTGTTTTTCCTTGTACTGTGACCACGCACACACGCACGCACGCACGCACGCACGCACGCACGCACGCACACACACACACACTTGATTTTGTTCATTTCTGTTCTGAAAAAGTCTTTCAAACATGTCAAATATCCAAAATATGTTTGTTTTTTTTGTTTGTTTTTCTCGCAAATCTCAGGTCACACGGGGCATTTTTTTGCATTTTCGTTTCGGAAAAGTTTTGAGTGTGCGTGGCAGCATTTTGAAAACAATGTCTGTTTCCATGGCAACAGCAGAAACACTGAAACTAGTGTAATTACAAGGTCGGGCCTACAGTTGGTGCTGTTGTTTTTCCTTGTACTGTGACCACGCACGCACGCACGCACGCACGCACGCACGCACACACACACACACACACACACTTGATTTTGTTCATTTCTGTTCTGAAAAAGTCTTTCAAACATGTCAAATGTCCAAAATATGTTTGTTTTTTTGTTTGTTTTTCTCGCAAATCTCAGGTCACACGGGGCATTTTTTTGCATTTTCGTTTCGGAAAAGTTTTGAGTGTGCGTGGCAGCATTTTGAAAACAATGTCTGTTTCCATGGCAACAGCAGAAACACTGAAACTAGTGTAATTACAAGGTCGGGCCTACAGTTGGTGCTGTTGTTTTTCCTTGTACTGTGACCACGCACGCACGCACGCACGCACGCACGCACGCACGCACGCACGCACACACACACACACACACACACTTGATTTTGTTCATTTGTGTTCTGAAAAAGTCTTTCAAACATGTCAAATATCCAAAATATGTTTGTTTTTTTTGTTTGTTTTTCTCGCAAATCTCAGGTCACACAGGGCATTTTTTTGCATTTTCGTTTCGGAAAAGTTTTGAGTGTGCGTGGCAGCATTTTGAAAACAATGTCTGTTTCCATGGCAACAGCAGAAACACTGAAACTAGTGTAATTACAAGGTCGGGCCTACAGTTGGTGCTGTTGTTTCTCCTTGTACTGTGACCACGCACGCACGCACGCACGCACGCACGCACGCACACACACACACACACACACACACACACACACACACACACACACACACACACACACTTGATTTTGTTCATTTCTGTTCTGAAAAAGTCTTTCAAACATGTCAAATATCCAAAATATGTTTGTTTTTTTTGTTTGTTTTTCTCGCAAATCTCAGGTCACACGGGGCATTTTTTTGCATTTTCGTTTCGGAAAAGTTTTGAGTGTGCGTGGCAGCATTTTGAAAACAATGTCTGTTTCCATGGCAACAGCAGAAACACTGAAACTAGTGTAATTACAAGGTCGGGCCTATAGTTGGTGCTGTTGTTTCTCTTTGTACTGTGACCACACACGCACGCACGCACGCACGCACGCACGCACGCACGCACGCACGCACGCACGCACGCACGCACGCACGCACACACACACACACACACACACACACACACACACACACACACAGCAGAGAACAACGAGAGAACATTCTAGTGGACAGACCACATAGTTGTTATTATGGCGACTGTCAAAATAAAAGCACCAAGTGCAGGAGAACAGAAGTGAGTCGTTCGTCTGAGGAACTCACGTGAGGAAAGCGTCTCGTTGTGTCGAGCTTGAAAAGAAAAAGGCAAACGTCGCCTCGGGTCTTCACACTTTAAAGGAAAATCTGTGCAGTTCGTCGCTTCTGAGTGAATTTAATCAATGCAGAGTAACTTCACCTCTAAAAAAAAACTACAAAATAAATCAAATGTTTGCTGACGACGTGTGAGAGCGACTTAGTGAACCGCTGCAGTTCGGATCACGACTCCCTGCGGCTCCTCACTCTGACATTTACTCTCTTTGTTTCAAGCCTGGAAGCTGAATTAAAACATCGTCCAGGCCCACGAAGGAACCGGGACAGTTTCACACAAACTGCTCTTCTCCAGTGACGCCTTGACGCCTTGACACCTTGACACCTTGACACCTTTACACTACGACGCAGAACAGAACTGAAATACACTTTCTGTGTCGACGGGAAACAATAATTGAGGAAACGTCTTGTTTCTAAACAGTGTGGAAATAGAGAAAAGTGGACTAAATTGTATGAATGTAAAGTTACAGGAGGTGAAAACGTCTTTTATTGGACAAAGACCTGGTGTCTGTGAAACTAATGATCTAATTTCACAGCTTTAAATGACATTTTTCTTCATTTTAATCCCCAAAAATTAACTCACTGAAACATGAAATCTCCACATCGTGACCTGATTCAGCAGCAGAACAAAACCCCGGGTTGCCAGATTGAGCAACTTTCCAGCAAAATGCACTTTTTTTTTTTTGAATTTTTGTTGCACGAATAATTGATAGATTTTTCCCCTCAGATTGAAAACGAAGTTCTATTTTGTTTCCGAAGCTCCGTTTCCACGGAGACGGGAGTGTTTTCACAAAGTTGTGTTTCCGGGGGCTCTGAGCGCCGTTGCCATGGAGACAGACCAACAAAAAGTTTTCTCCCTCCGCAGTTTGCCGACCTCGGCGACTCGATCGGGTCGATTCCAACTTCCCCTGCTCTGTTCGTCAAGTTAATTCAGCGACGCGCTGAGACGAATTCCAGCGTTTTTAAAAATATTTTCATATGAGGTCAGGATCAAATAAATCAAACTCCGAAGAGGAGACGTCGGGTGTGAATCGGGTCGGATTTCTGTCTTTTCGCTCGTCTGCGTTTGTTTCCTTTCCGAACGAGTCGTCAAGTAGAAGCTCTTGAGCAGATCAAGATGTTCAACGTGTTCACAAAAAGGCTCTCAGGTAAATGAATTTCTCCACGAAGGACGAGATTCCGCTATCGCTTTTTTAGAAAAATGTAATTCTTAGTCAAATGGTATATATATATATA
>NC_137658.1:191260-208760 GCF_963422515.1 Blennius ocellaris | reverse complement strand
TCAATAAAGTTGATCTGCTCCTCCGCAGTGTCGTATTTCTGTAACATTGATCATTGAACAAGTTTCTTAAACACATCAGTGGATTTAGAAGTTTTAGTTTTACACTCCAGACCGACTCCTTCCATTCAGATGCTTTTTTCCTTTACGGCCGATTGAAACCTGGGTTTTGTAAAAAACCTCAGTTCATTTCAGTTCAGATCTACTTTTTCTCTCTCGGCCAATCTGTTTTGTAATTTGTTCAGTAAAATGTCCAGATGAGCTTTAAACATGTTTTTTAGAAGGTTCTACTCCACTAGATCTTTACATTTCAGTGTTTTTAGTCTAAATAAAGGATCAGTATGGTCTCTGGAACCACTTCCACTAGCGACTCCACTAGCGATTAGAGTCGCTAGTGGACGTGGTTACTTTACTTTACTCACTTTGAGTTGCTGTTCAGTAAATGTGAGGCCAGAAGGAGCTTCAGGAACACTTTGGAAAAATGATATTTACTGAGAAACACTGGGAAACACGAGCGAACCACGGCCATGGTACAAAGTCCTGCTGCACCCTCTAGTGGCCCGACACGCCCACTACATCGTTTTCAGTCTTTCTGCCTTTGACGTGTAAACGAACGTCACTTTTCATAAAAGTTGTTGCGTGAACGTGAAGCGTCGCTGGAATGTTTGTCGTGTAAACGAGGCGAATTACGTCCAAAACTACCAGAATTTCTGGCCGATAAGCCGCCACTTTTTTCACACTTAAACGACGACTCGCCTGGTTTATGGATTTTTAACGAGCCTCATGCCATGATGCGTTCAGGTGCATCGTGTAAATCCCACCTTTCTTTTTTTTCCTGTTTAAATCTGGTGGGCGTGGCTTATTTCCAGGTGCACTCAATAGTCCGGACATTATAAACACAATCAAGACAGTTGCCTTTATCGTCACGTTAAAAACCACATTCTAAGCGCAGTCGGTCCAATGTGCCGCAGTAGAAATGTATAAAAAGAGGCAGAAGGTTTAAAAGAGAAGAAGAAGAAACACACAGTCGCTTATTGGATTTCTTCATCTCAGCTGTTCAATCTGATTTTGGCCTCGAGGTAAAAAAGTTGTTTCTGAGTCGGTTTGCTCTGAAATGTAATGTCTTGCACTGCGCAGGAAACAGGATAATGAGAAAAGTCTCAACTTGTGTTTATGGAAACCGCCTAGAGTGAAAAACGTCAGGAAATATATGAAACAAACAATCCTGATCTAAATCTAAACTTCATAAACGGCTTTCGAAATAGAACTGATGTAATCTGGGACTTTTCATAAACTTGTAACTTTATATTTGAAAAACAAGAACACAGATTATACATGTTAGACTCCGCCTCAATGAAATAGTACTGAAAGGTGAAATATATAAAGGAAATTCAATAAATGAATAAACAAAAAAAAAAGTAGAAAAAACAAAAAATATCTATCTTGTGCACAAATATCTGAACTTGCAATAATAATAAAAGCAGAATCTTAATAAAGAACAATAACAATGATAATTATAACAGGACGTTTAAATCTGACTGCATATTTATGAATTCAGTGCTTTAAATAGTCAAATAAATAAAAAACTATTAATAGTAAGTGACATGTGACACTGATAACAGTAAATGTCAGAGACTCGCTGCATTCGTGTAAAACAGGAACTTCTAACAGTCCAAATGTTTCTAATCCCCAGTTTGAGCAGCAGGAACAGAAACGCTCTCTATTGTGTTTCACAATCATCCGTCCAGCCTCCCATCAGGGAACCTGTCCAGAGCGGAGACACACAAGAACCTCGGAACGCTGCAGGAACGTCCGACTCGGCGTTGAACCCGGCGCCGCCCGGCGCCGCAAATATCCCTCTTATCCCTCCTGTCGCACCTTCAGGAGGCGAGAAATCGACCATCTGAGGCCCGGCTGAGGGTGTGAATGGAGTGTGAGTGTGTGTGTGTGTGAGTGTGTGTGTGTGTGGCATATGTCAGTGTGTGAGGGGGCGACGTGGTGTGTCGCCTCGTCACCGACAGCTTCTACCGAGAACTTATCACGATTTATATTTAGCTATCGAGAATTATAGAGGATTCCAGAAATGATAAATGATAAATCATAGAGAAATAAAATAAAATAAAATAAAATAAAATAAAATATAACTAAATTAAATTAAATTATAGAGAATTCCAGAAATTATAAATTATAAATCATAGAGAAATAAAATAAAATAAAATAAAACACAACTAAATTACATTAAATTAAATTAAATTATAGCGAATTCCAGAAATTATAAATTATAAATCATAGAGAAATAAAATAAAATACAATACAACTAAATAAAATAAAATAAAATAAAATAAAATAAAATAAAATAAAATAAAATAAAATAAAATAAAATAAAATGAAATGAAATGAAATGAAATGAAATGAAATGAAATGAAATGAAATGAAATAAAATGAAATAAAATGAAATGAAATGAAATGAAATGAAATGAAATGAAAAAAAGAAAATCCAGAATTCCACTGCTCTTTCCAACCTGGACGCTTGTTAATGCGTCCAGTGAAATCCAGCAGATGAAGAAACACATCAGGGGAAGAATTCAGGAAGCATTCAGGAAGCATTCAGGAAGCATTCAGGGAGCATTCAGGAAGCATTCAGGAAGCATTCAGGGAGCATTCAGGGAGAATTCAGGAAGCATTCAGGGAGCATTCAGGGAGCATTCAGGGAGCATTCAGGGAGCATTCAGGAAGCATTCAGGAAGCATTCAGGAAGCATTCAGGGAGCATTCAGGAAGCATTCAGGAAGCATTCAGGGAGCATTCAGGGAGAATTCAGGAAGCATTCAGGGAGCATTCAGGGAGCATTCAGGGAGCATTCAGGGAGCATTCAGGAAGCATTCAGGGAGAATTCAGGGAGAATTCAGGGAGCATTCAGGGAGAATTCAGGAAGCATTCAGGGAGCATTGAGGGAGCATTCAGGAAGCATTCAGGGAGCATTCAGGAAGCATTCAGGAAGCATTCAGGGAGCATTCAGGGAGAATTCAGGGAGCATTCAGGGAGCATTCAGGAAGCATTCAGGGAGCATTCAGGGAGCATTCAGGAAGCATTCAGGGAGAATTCAGGGAGCATTCAGGGAGAATTCAGGAAGCATTCAGGGAGCATTGAGGGAGCATTCAGGAAGCATTCAGGGAGAATTCAGGGAGCATTCAGGGAGAATTCAGGGAGCATTCAGGGAGAATTCAGGAAGCATTCAGGGAGAATTCAGGGAGCATTCAGGGAGAATTCAGGGAGCATTCAGGGAGAATTCAGGGAGCATTCAGGGAGAATTCAGGAAGCATTCAGGGAGAATTCAGGAAGCATTCAGGGAGCATTCAGGAAGCATTCAGGAAGCATTCAGGGAGCATTCAGGGAGAATTCAGGGAGCATTCAGGAAGCATTCAGGAAGCATTCAGGGAGAATTCAGGAAGCATTCAGGGAGCATTCAGGGAGCATTCAGGAAGCATTCAGGGAGCATTCAGGAAGCATTCAGGGAGCATTCAGGAAGCATTCAGGAAGCATTCAGGAAAGGAAAGTGGCGAGGAAACATATTTAGCGGAGTGAAGGTGCTGCTGACGTGTAAAGCGGCAGTGTGACGAGTGACGTGTTGAGATCAGTTCCCGCCCACTGATCTGTGGCGCTCGGACGACTGCAGGGAGGAAAACCGCCGGAAACCGTGAAGCCGCAGAATCCAAAACGTCACCAAGACGAACTTCTGCAAAAATTACTTTCTGCTTTTTTTTTTTTTTTTCTTCTCAAAGCGGTTCCCCACAGTGTCGGTCCAAACTGCTGCAGGCTGACAGAACCATGATTCCACCCCCCCCCCCCCACACACACACACACACACACACACACACACACACACACACACACACACACACACACACACACACACACACACACACACACACACACACACACACACACACACACACACACACACACACACACACACACTGCAGGTTCACTGGCCTCTCGCTACATTTATTTTGAGTTTGAGGCTGTTTTGGTTAAAAACGCTGCAGCTGTGAACCATTAAAGTGCAAAAGAGACGACGTGTTTAAAACAAGTCGCTAATCGACAGGTGAAGCTCTGAACGGCTCATAAAGGCAGCAAATATCTGCTTTTTCAAAAAAAAAATAAAAAAAATCACATGAAAAAAGTGAGGGGGGAGAGCAAACCACTCCACCACCCTGCAGCCCCAGAACATGAATACACGTGTTCACAGTCAGTGTGAGGGGACGCTGGTTCGATTCTGAGCTGCCCAGGTGGATCTTTCACAATAAGTCATCATATCACAATAAGTTCAATATCAAAGATGGCGTCAACGTCCTGATATTCATAAATATTATGAAACATTCCTTCGGTCGATTCAGTGGAAAATTACAATTATGTCGCTTGAGTTTTTTTTTGTAAATTTAATTTAATTTAATTTAATTTAATAAAATAAAATAAAATAAAATAAAATAAAGTAAAATAAAATAAAATAAAATAAAATAAAATAAAATAAAATGTAATTTAATAAATTAAAATACAATACAATTTAATAAAATTTTATTTAATTTAATTTAATTTAATTGTATTTGATTGTATTGTATTTTATTCTATTCTATTCTGTTTACAGAATCACAGGAACGAAATAAAACCGCTGTAATTTGACACCAGCCCCACTAAACCCTTGTGAGAAAGTAAACTGATAGAAGGGAAGCTTGTGAGTTCAGTCCCTACAAATAGCATTTAAGTAGAAGAGGAGACGAGATGTGTATTGATTCCAATCAATATCAGGTTACCTGGAATTAATCCTGAATCAGATTACTGGATTACATGAAACCACGTTTGTAACAAAAGACCTGCACCGTGTTGAGGAGGATTGTGAGGATCGTCTGTTCACACAAAGCTTGATCTTCTGTGTTTCTTTAACAAGATGAAAGTAATTCCTGGTCCTATTCCACAACAGTGACTTTCCCTGTCCGTGGCAGGCGAGGCCTCGGCGGCCGGGTAACGGATCGGCCGTGTGATTACGGTAAACAAATCAATCAATGGCGCTGGAGAGCGTGAGCGACGCCTGGAGAGCAGCCTCCTGCCGAGACACAACCGGGACGATTGTCCTGATCCGAGCAGCGCCGGGACGATTGTCCCGAATCGAGGAGCGCTGGGACGATCGTCCCGATCCGAGCGGCGCCGGGACGATTGTCCCGATCCGAGCGGCGCCGGGACGATTTTCCCGATCCCGAGCAGCGCCGGGACGATCGTCCTGATCCGAGGAGCGCCGGGACGATCGTCCTGATCCGAGCAGCGCCGGGCGCCGGGACGATTGTCCTGATCCAAGCAGCGCCGGGACGATTGTCCCGATCCCGAGCAGCGCCGGGACGATTGTCCTGACCCGAGGAGCGCCGGGACGATTGTCCCGATCCGAGCAGCGCCGGGACGATTGTCCCGATCCGACGAGCGCCGGGACGATCGTCCCGATCCGAGGAGCGCCGGGACGATCGTCCCGATCCCGAGCAGCGCCGGGACGATTGTCCCGATCCCGAGCAGCGCTGGGACGATCGTCCCGATCCGAGCAGCGCCGGGACGATTGTCCTGACCCGAGGAGCGCCGGGACGATTGTCCCGATCCGAGCAGCGCCGGGACGATTGTCCCGATCCGACGAGCGCCGGGACGATCGTCCCGATCCGAGGAGCGCCGGGACGATCGTCCCGATCCCGAGCAGCGCCGGGACGATTGTCCCGATCCCGAGCAGCGCCGGGACGATCGTCCCGATCCGAGCAGCGCCGGGACGATTGTCCTGACCCGAGGAGCGCCGGGACGATTGTCCCGATCCGAGCAGCGCCGGGACGATTGTCCTGATCCGACGAGCGCCGGGACGATCGTCCCGATCCGAGGAGCGCCGGGACGATTGTCCTGACCCGAGGAGCGCCGGGACGATTGTCCCGATCCGAGCAGCGCCGGGACGATTGTCCCGATCCGACGAGCGCCGGGACGATCGTCCCGATCCGAGGAGCGCCGGGACGATCGTCCCGATCCCGAGCAGCGCCGGGACGATTGTCCCGATCCCGAGCAGCGCTGGGACGATCGTCCCGATCCGAGCAGCGCCGGGACGATTGTCCTGACCCGAGGAGCGCCGGGACGATTGTCCCGATCCGAGCAGCGCCGGGACGATTGTCCCGATCCGACGAGCGCCGGGACGATCGTCCCGATCCGAGGAGCGCCGGGACGATCGTCCCGATCCCGAGCAGCGCCGGGACGATTGTCCCGATCCCGAGCAGCGCTGGGACGATCGTCCCGATCCGAGCAGCGCCGGGACGATTGTCCTGACCCGAGGAGCGCCGGGACGATTGTCCCGATCCGAGCAGCGCCGGGACGATTGTCCCGATCCGACGAGCGCCGGGACGATCGTCCCGATCCGAGGAGCGCCGGGACGATCGTCCCGATCCCGAGCAGCGCCGGGACGATCGTCCCGATCCCGAGCAGCGCCGGGACGATCGTCCCGATCCGAGCAGCGCCGGGACGATTGTCCTGACCCGAGGAGCGCCGGGACGATTGTCCTGAACCGAGCAGCGCCGGGACGATTGTCCCGATCCCGAGCAGCGCCGGGACGATCGTCCCGATCCGAGCAGCGCCGGGACGATTGTCCTGACCCGAGGAGCGCCGGGACGATTGTCCTGAACCGAGGAGCGCCGGGACGATTGTCGCCTTAAATTTGAGCCCTCACGCTCAAAAACTCACCAAATTTGGCACACCCGTCAAAAGTCACGAAAAATTTAATAAAATCTAAAAAAATCCCCCAGAAGTCCAAAAATGGCTCTCTAGCGCCACCTAGACACTTTTAGCCGCACACATTTTATTTTGACACTCCGACAGGCAGACCATGCCAGGAGGACACTACATATCAGTCTTTTATTTTGACAGTCCCACAGGAAGACCATGCCAGGAGGACACGACACATCAGTCTTTTATTTTGACAGTCCCACAGGAAGACCATGCCAGGACGACACGACACATCAGTCTTTTATTTTGACAGTCCCACAGGAAGACCACGCCAGGAGGACACGACACACAAAACCTTCTTCACTGCTGGTTGACGACTTACAACTAATAAACTAAACTACATGAACTAAACAACTAAAACACAATTACTACCGACACTACAAACCTAACATAACCCCCAATAATTACATTAAAACACCACAAACAGAAACTCCCATAATGCAACAACCACATTGACAACAATAAAACCAGGCAGAGTCTCAAACGTGGTTAAAAGCCAAGGAGTAAAAAAAATAAAAAAGGGTCTTATTCAGATTAAACTGTCGTTGTTCTTATCATCTGAGAATAAATAAAAGATAAAAGATCAAAACACAGATATGTGCTGCCGGGAGCTTTGGGAGGCATTTCCTCAAAACCCCAGCAGTAAAAACAGTAAGACGCAGAAAAGTGAGACGATTTTCCAGTTTTTCCATTTCATTTGATATTTTCAATTAATTATTTCTTTCCTAATATGTAGATTAAAATAATGTCGACCAGGCAAGTCAAACATAAAGCCTGGAGACAAACCGTCCTGCCAGAGGCTGCAGTCCAGACAAACTCTCTTCTTTTCTATTAAATATCAACATTCTGATGACGTTTACTCTGCACCACAACTAGAACAGACTTTAAACCAGGAGCGTCAAACTGGTTCTAGTTGAGGAGCCACATCAACCTGATCTGACCTCTGACCTCTGGAGGACCAACAGGTCAAACATCACATTAAACTGCAGATCTGGACAAATGTCAAAGTCTTTCCTTCTTTTGATTCTTTTGTAACTGCAAGAATTTACCAGTCTATTCTGAAATATACATATTAAAGGAAATTGGATATTATTATATTTGCAAAAAAAACTAAAAACCCTCAGTCACCTTATCTGGTATTGTATTTTTATTCCGGATTAAAACAATTTGTCATCATCTGGGAAATTGTTTTGAGTTTACGTGTCTAAAGTATCATTTCACATACGTTGGACTCGTTGTTTTATTGTGAAAGGCGTTGCGTCATGTGACCTCCACAGATGCATTAATGTCGATGGTCAAATTCTGACCAAGGGCGGTTTTGAATGTCATTTTTGCCGATCTGGTGTTTTTAGATCAGCCTCTGTCACTTTTCATTTTTATACTTAAAAAAAAAAAAACATTTAAATCCCATGGTGGCCGGATTAGATGGTCTGGCGGCCGGTTCTGGCCCCCGGGCCTCATGTTGGACCCCCCTGGTTTAACCTTTAAAGTGAAAGAACACTGTGGCTCTACTTTATCGCGGCTCCGGAGCTCAGATGTGTCTGACGCCCAGTTTCTACAATCAAACAGCAGAAAGTTCAGGGATTTAAAATCCTCTTCAACAAGCCGCTCTATTTTTACGACGCTATCATCTTCAATTTCTCTGTAATAAGATTTAATTCTTGACTGGATGTGAGGAGTTTTTACGAGGTAATGTCACTCTGAGGGGACTTCTGCTCCGTGAACTTTTTTTTCTTCTTTTTTTTTTTATCTACTTCAGGATTTCTGTGAAAAACTTCCCTGGATTTACTGCGGCGAGCGGCGCCGCCCGCTTCCAGGTCCATTAATTTGAGAAAGGCGACGGCACTACATTTCCTTCTGAAGCCGTCGAGAGTGGGAGTGAGACGGAGACGTTGGCGATTCATCACCAGGTGCTGGAGGACGTATAGATCCACGTTCACGTCGGAAAGCTAAACTGAGAAACTCCTCGCTGCTGCTGCTGTTGCCACGCCGACGACGTCCCAGAGGTTTACACTGGGTCAGTTTCCGTCTACAACCCTGCCGTAAAAACACTCAGAGTTTCACCTCAGGACAGAGGCTGTGTGGTTTTTAATTTATGTCCGACGGGGGAACAAAAGGCAATCTCATTTATGTTTCTGTTTTATTGTGAGTTCCTCTGACGACACGTTTGACAGTTAAAATAAATCACTACAGTTTCTAGACTCCCGGCATTTACATGCCGATTCAGAAATCTTAGCGCAGAACAATCAGAAAAGCCTCTTAGATTATTATCCTTGAAGTGGAAGTATGAATGTGGCTGAACACTTGAGGTGATATCACACAAAGGGAAGCTCATCTGACGACCGTCATGGATACTGAACATGGTGCTTGAGTTCCAAACACTTTGAGTTTAGACCAATAAATTAACGCACAATGAGCTTTAGGAGAGAAAAGGTTGTGTAGTTTATGATTGCGTCTGCAGAGGAGGTTTGAATCAGCTAGTAATAGTAATACTAATAATAGTAGTAATAGTAGTAATAATAATAATAGTAATAATAATAATAGTAATAATAATAGAAATAATAATAATAATAATAGTAGTAGTAATAATAATAGAAATAATAATAGTAGTAGTAGTAATAATAATAATAATAATAGTAGTAGTAGTAATAATAATTATAATAGTAATAATAATAATAATAGTAATAATAGTAATAATAATAGTAATAATAATAATAATAATAATAGTAATAATAGTAGTAATAATAATAATAATAATAGTGATAATAATAGTAATAATAATAGTAATAATAATAGTAATAATAATAATAATAATAATAATAATAATAATACCTACAGAACACCTACTTGGTGGTCTGTCCAATAGAATGCCAGCGTTCTCCCGTCGTTAATGTTTATAGTGTTATTGTTCTTGGTGTGCATGAGCGTGTGGTTTCGTTACAAATCAACCGACAGCGTCAACTAGTGGCGATGATTGATCGTCATCTCAGGCCCGAGCCATCAGAGTCTGGGACGTTAACGACAAACCGTTTCCGAATAAATATCCAAAAACATGTGAACGAAAGACCCACACATGAGTGGATGGGAGAGGCTCCTCATGGAGGAGATCAAAGGAGATCAAAGGAGACCGGCTTGTGTTTCTCACCTGCAGTGCGAGCAGCTTCTCACTGGGCTTGATGTGTCTCTGGATCTCACAGGCCACCGGCTGGATCACTTTGATCCCGTCCTCGTAGAACACGTAGAACATGTTCCCGATGCCGAGGCCTGCGGGCGAGGAGCGACCGGCGCGGTTACAAACCGGGGAGAATCGGCTCGTTGGACGGCGGGAAAATAAAGCCGCCGACATTGTGATCTACTTTCTGAGCATCAAATCACTTAATCCTTCTCATCACAGTTCAGCGACCCCATTACAGGGATTCAATTAACCGGGTTTAATGAATGTTGTGGAGGAGCGGCGGCGGTGTGGACGTACCTTCTTCACGCCACAAGATGTTTGCCACTGTGAGGGAGAGAGAGAGAGAGAGAGAGGGAGAGAGAGGGGGAAGCACAGGTGAAAATGAATGCAGGAATCAATAGAGTCCCTTTGTGGAAACTCGGAGCCAAACACTAACTCCTGTTGAGGCCAAGATGGAAGCAGAAGCCATGAAAGTTTTATGGACGCCGTCTCTCTGACACCCGGCTCTCCGGCTCTCCGGCTCTCCGGATCGATGGAGCCTCTCTGCTTGGGAATAATTTGATACCAAACAGCGGAAAACAGAGTGCAGTCGACAACCGGCACGCTAAAACCACTTCATGGTGGAATAAGGAGGAAAAGTGTAAACGTCAGATCATCACCCATCCCCCCCCCCCCCCCCCCCCTCCCCCTCCTTTCTCCTTTCAGGCCCAGATGATCATCACAAGTCATTAGGAAGGATTAATGTGTTCCTTCTTGGGCGCCACAGCCGGTTCTGGCTCCTACAACAGGTAATTTCTCATTAAATCCACTTAGAGGTGAGTAACGACGTGAGAATGTGGGACGAGAGCCACGGAAGTGCTTCTTAACACGCAACCTGAAACGTCGCGGGAGCAGCCGGAGGACGCCGTCGGAGCCGTGATGTCGTTACTCTCCATGCTAATATGACCCCCATACCCCCCCCCCACCCCGCTTGAACATTTCCACCCTCGCTCACCAGCTCTCTGACAAGTGCAAACACACTACAGAGAGCCTCCAGGCCACCAGGGGGCAGAGCTGAGTTCCAACACCAGACAACAAGGAGTGAATGAATGAGAAAGTTGTTGTTGGCGGCAAATATAGAAACACTAGATCAGTGTTGTTCAACCTCTGGTGTTTCCTCCAGATCGTCAGCTGAGCCGGGGGAAATTATCACATTTCACATTATTTTCTAAAAAACACTCACTCTCACAGAGTAATCCTGTATAAATACTCTCCACCACTAGAGGGCAGCACAGAACTTTGCCGGTGAAATGTAAAGTGACAGACGTCAGTGTGGTTCATCTCCACCTCCTGCTACCATCTTGTATCAAAGTACTGTGTCAGTGACAGTGATGGAGAAGTTTTTGAAAACCAGGATCTCAGCTCTTCATCCATCAGGTCCAGGTTTCACACTGACGGAGGCACTATTAAAAAAAGTCCTTGCTTTCTGGATTTACTGGATTCCTGTTGATCAAACTTTGATGAGAAAGACTTTATATTGTTAATAGAGGCTGCAGAGTTTCACATTTTAACATTTTCAGGTGGAGGTGTGACTCCAGATGTTTTTGTTCTAGAAGCTTGTTGACACAACGTGCCTCCAGCGCCGCCATCTTGGAGAGGTCCCCCGCTGGAGGTAAACATAAAGATCCACTAGAACATCTGTAGCTTTAAAATGAGGTATTATTTGTTTTGCTACATGAACTAGCGAGCTACCAGTGTTTTAGTGGATCTTCCAGCCTGGGATCTTTATGTTTTGTTTTGGTTTTTTTAGTTTTAAAACTCCCCTTCACATATCCTAAGTGCTGTCTTGAGAAATATGATGTAACCTGTCTGTGTTGATGCTAAATGTCCCTGAGGTGGATTTCCCCCCCCCCCCCCCAATTAAAATAAAGTCTGTAATCTGCCTTTCTCTCCCTCCTCCTCACCTCATGTTGTCCTTCTTTCCCCCAAACTTCCTGTGCAATTTCATTGTACCTTCCAATGACAATGAAGACGATTCTGATGTTTGGCGCTGGCGGCAGACCTCCCCAAGATGGCGGCGCTGGAGCCACGTCACGTTGTCTTGAAGTGCGTTTGCCCTCGTGGGCCACCGTACTCTCTCCTCTCACACTTTTTTAACGGTGACCTTGTCTTTATTGTCCGGCCGTCTCTCGCTCTCCTCCCCTCTTCCCTCGCTCCGGCTTCCAATTTTCAACGCGTTTCTTTTTTTCTCCCCCTTTTCTACAAACCAATCTCCAGCCCAGTTCACGTCCGATTCTAATCTCGCCTCCGTTGCGACGCTCGGCCGGCCGGAGGACGAGAAGAGAGAGGGAGGAGAGAGGGAGGAGAGAGGGAGGAGAGACGGAGGCCGGTCGTCAGCCTCAATCTCTCAGAAGTGCTTCGTCAGCGATTCCTGGCGCGGCGTCCGGCTCATTAACGGCGACACAACAAGAGGAGCTCGGCCTCTGGAATGAGGAAGGAAAGGAAACAATAGCATTGATTTGACTTGTCGTCCCCACAAAAAAAAGAAAAGAAAAGAAAAAGGAGAAGAGGCGGCGAGACGCTCCGGTCTTGTCCAATAGCCCACAGTAGTGATGCGATTCATCACGGGGCAGAAGGACTGGAGGCTGCGCCGCGCATGCAAGGAGTCCATACATCAACGTCATCGTCCGTACAACAAAACAAGCCGGCTGCCAGCGCCGCCGCCACGTCGCTCTTTCTGGACGTAATGACTCCGTTTCCCACCGGGCCGCCGCTCGCCAGCCGGTCCGGGCGCCGCGCTTCCTTCCCCTCAGCGAGGTTACAGGAATTCAATTTGTTTACAAGAGCCGGCCGCCACGCCAGTAGTGTTCAGCGTGGCGGCAGCGTGGCGCGGCAGCGGCGTGGCGCGGCGCAGGTCTGCTCATCCATAATACGAGGCTAAATAATCAGGTCGCAGTGGAAACAAATGCTGAGTCGAACTCAGGACGACGTTTACAGTCGTTTGTAATCGTTTGTAATCGTTTACAGTCGTTTGTAATCATTTGTAATCGTTTACAGTCGTTTATAGTCGTTTACAGTCGTTTATAGTCGTTTATAGTCGTTTATAGTCGTTTACAGTCGTTTACAGTCGTTTATAGTCGTTTATAGTCATTTATAGTCGTTTATAGTCGTTTGCAGTCGTTTATAGTCGTTTGCAGTCGTTTGCAGTCATTTATAGTCGTTTATAGTCGTTTATAGTCGTTTGCAGTCGTTTATAGTCGTTTGCAGTCATTTGCAGTCGTTTATAGTCGTTTATAGTCGTTTATAGTCGTTTATAGTCGTTTACAGTCGTTTACAGTCGTTTATAGTCGTTTATAGTCATTTATAGTCGTTTATAGTCGTTTGCAGTCGTTTATAGTCGTTTGCAGTCGTTTGCAGTCATTTATAGTCGTTTATAGTCGTTTATAGTCGTTTGCAGTCGTTTATAGTCGTTTGCAGTCATTTGCAGTCGTTTATAGTCGTTTATAGTCGTTTGCAGTCGTTTATAGTCGTTTGCAGTCATTTGCAGTCGTTTATAGTCGTTTATAGTCGTTTGCAGTCATTTGCAGTCGTTTATAGTCGTTTATAGTCGTTTGCAGTCGTTTATAGTCGTTTACAGTCGTTTATAGTCGTTTATAGTCGTTTGCAGTCATTTGCAGTCGTTTATAGTCGTTTATAGTCGTTTGCAGTCATTTGCAGTCGTTTATAGTCGTTTATAGTCGTTTGCAGTCGTTTACAGTCGTTTACAGTCGTTTATAGTCGTTTATAGTCGTTTGCAGTCATTTATAGTCGTTTGCAGTCGTTTGCAGTCATTTGCAGTCGTTTATAGTCGTTTATAGTCGTTTGCAGTCGTTTATAGTCGTTTGCAGTCATTTGCAGTCGTTTATAGTCGTTTATAGTCGTTTGCAGTCATTTGCAGTCGTTTATAGTCGTTTATAGTCGTTTGCAGTCGTTTATAGTCGTTTACAGTCGTTTATAGTCGTTTATAGTCGTTTGCAGTCATTTGCAGTCGTTTATAGTCGTTTATAGTCGTTTGCAGTCATTTGCAGTCGTTTATAGTCGTTTATAGTCGTTTGCAGTCGTTTATAGTCGTTTGCAGTCGTTTGCAGTCATTTATAGTCGTTTATAGTCGTTTATAGTCGTTTGCAGTCGTTTATAGTCGTTTGCAGTCATTTGCAGTCGTTTATAGTCGTTTATAGTCGTTTGCAGTCGTTTATAGTCGTTTACAGTCGTTTATAGTCGTTTATAGTCGTTTGCAGTCATTTGCAGTCGTTTATAGTCGTTTATAGTCGTTTGCAGTCATTTGCAGTCGTTTATAGTCGTTTATAGTCGTTTGCAGTCGTTTACAGTCGTTTACAGTCGTTTATAGTCGTTTATAGTCGTTTGCAGTCATTTATAGTCGTTTGCAGTCGTTTATAGTCGTTTGCAGTCGTTTGTAATAGTTTGCAGTCGTTTGCAATCGTTTGCAGTCATTTGCAGTCGTTTATAGTCGTTTATAGTCGTTTACAGTCGTTTACAGTCGTTTATAGTCGTTTATAGTCGTTTGTAATCGTTTATAGTCGTTTGCAGTCATTTATAGTCGTTTGCAGTCGTTTATAGTCGTTTGCAGTCGTTTGCAATCGTTTACAGTCATTTATAGTCGTTTACAGTTGTTTGTAATAGTTTGCAGTCGTTTGCAGTCGTTTATAGTCGTTTGCAATCGTTTGCAATCGTTTGCAGTCGTTTGCAATCGTTTGCAGTCATTTGCAGTCGTTTACAGTCGTTTGCAGTTGTTTATAGTTGTTTGCAGTCGTTTACAATCGTTTGCAGTCGTTTGCAGTCGTTTGCAGTTGTTTATAGTTGTTTGCAGTCGTTTACAATCGTTTGCAGTCGTTTATAGTCGTTTACAGTCGTTTATAGTCATTTGCAGTTGTTTGCGGTCGTAAAATAAAACTACCAATATCAACAGCGATAATCCTAATTTTCACATGCAGTGGGACCGTTATTATGGTGACCGTCAAAATAAAACCACCAAGCTGGACTGTTATTATGGTGACCGTCAAAATAAAACTACCAAGTTGGATTGTTATTACGGTGACCGTCAAAATAAAAACACCAAGTTGGACTGTTATTATGGTGACTGTCAAAATAAAACCACCAAGATGTATTGTTATTACGGTGACTGTCAAAATAAAAGTACCAGGCTGGACTGTTATTATGGTGACTGTCAAAATAAAACCACCAAGATGTATTGTTATTACGGTGACTGTCAAAATAAAAGTACCAGGCTGGACTGTTATTATGGTGACTGTCAAAATAAAACCACCAAGATGTATTGTTATTACGGTGACTGTCAAAATAAAAGTGCCAGGCTGGACTGTTATTATGGTGACTGTCAAAATAAAACCACCAAGATGTATTGTTATTACGGTGACTGTCAAAATAAAAGTACCAGGCTGGACTGTTATTATGGTGACTGTCAAAATAAAACCACCAAGATGTATTGTTATTATGGTGACTGTCAAAATAAAAGTACCAGGCTGGACTGTTATTATGGTGACTGTCAAAATAAAAGTACCAGGCTGGACTGTTATTATGGTGACTGTCAAAATAAAAGTGCCAGGCTGGACTGTTATTATGGTGACTGTCAAAATAAAACCACCAAGATGTATTGTTATTACGGTGACTGTCAAAATAAAAGTGCCAGGCTGGACTGTTATTATGGTGACTGTCAAAATAAAACCACCAAGATGTATTGTTATTACGGTGACTGTCAAAATAAAAGTACCAGGCTGGACTGTTATTATGGTGACTGTCAAAATAAAACCACCAAGATGTATTGTTATTATGGTGACTGTCAAAATAAAAGTACCAGGCTGGACTGTTATTATGGTGACTGTCAAAATAAAAGTACCAGGCTGGACTGTTATTATGGTGACTGTCAAAATAAAAGTACCAGGCTGGACTGTTATTATGGCGACTCCTTTGGTTCTCCTGGTGTCTCATCCTGATACAACCTTTTCTTATTTTATTTTTCTAACCCTTCTCCTCTACGACTCTTCTTCCTGCACCTCCAACGTCTTTTCAATTTTCTCCACATTGATTTTTCCATAAAGCCGGTGTGGAACAGCTTCACCCGCTACGTTTTTTTTTTGTAATCACAATCAGGCTTTTGTTAAGAGTCGCTGTTTTTCCAATCTGCTGTGAGCGCCGGGGTTTTCCAGAAGGAATAATGGGATAGTTTGTGGAAATAAACAACCGACATCAACAGCGATAATCCTAATTTTCACATGCAGTGTACTGTGTATATGTAGGATACATTTTAATAATCACTATTTGACAATGACGATACAGCTTTCTTATATAAATCTTTATATAAACACAAGAGGCAGATGTGAGTGGACGTGCCGGCCGGACGCATTAGAGCCATTTGGAGAAAATTAACCGTCAAACAGTAAATCTGTGGTTCGTCTCTTTAGGAAGAAACGTTGAAAAGAATTCATCCTTGGAGGAAAATCCCTGAGATTTGAAAAAAATGAAATAAAGTCATCATAAAAATACCAGAACAAAAAAGCCAAACATTGAAACTCTCCTCAAGTGTTTGTGCTTCATCACACACACACACACACACACACACACACACACACACACACACACACACACACACACACACACACACACACACACACACACACACACACACACACACACACACAGGTTTGTGTCTTTGTATCGCTGAATAATAGAATAATAATCATTTAACTGAGACACGAAGGAAGATTTATGATTAACGACACGAATAACAGATTTCCTCCGTCGTTCGCGCTGCCTGAAGTCTCACAGGAAGTGACCAACAGGAAGTGACCATCAGGAAGTGACCATCAGGAAGTGACCATCAGGAATTGGCCAGGAGGAAGTGATCAGCAGGAAGTGACCATCAGGAAGTGGCCATCAGGAAGTGACCAACAGGAAGTGACCATCAGGAAGTGACCAGGAGGAAGTGACCATCAGGAAGTGGCCATCAGGAAGTGACCATCAGGAAGTGACCAACAGGAAGTGACCATCAGGAAGTGACCATCAGGAAGTGGCCATCAGGAATTGACCAACAGGAAGTGACCATCAGGAAGTGACCAGGAGGAAGTGATCAGCAGGAAGTGACCATCAGGAAGTGGCCATCAGGAAGTGACCAACAGGAAGTGACCATCAGGAAGTGACCAGGAGGAAGTGACCATCAGGAAGTGGCCATCAGGAAGTGACCATCAGGAAGTGACCAACAGGAAGTGACCATCAGGAAGTGGCCATCAGGAAGTGGCCAGGAGGAAGTGATCAGCAGGAAGTGACCAACAGGAAGTAGCCAGCACGAAGTGACCATCAGGAAGTGACCAGGAGGAAGTGACCATCAGGAAGTGATCAGCAGGAAATGACCAGGAGGAAGTGACCAACGGGAAGTGACCAGGAGGAAGTGGCCAACAGGAAGTGACCAGGAGGAAGTGGCCAACAGGAAGTGACCATCAGGAGTGACCAGCAGGAAGTGACCATCAGGAGGTGACCAACAGGAAGT
>NC_137658.1:183760-186260 GCF_963422515.1 Blennius ocellaris | reverse complement strand
GTCCATCTTGGTACTTTTATTTTGACAGTCACCAATTAACAATCCAACTTGGTACTTTTATTTTGACAGTCACCACAATAACAATCCAACTTGGTACTTTTATTTTGACAGTCACCGTAATAACAGTCCATCTTGGTACTTTTATTTTGACAGTCATCATATTAACAATCCAACTTGGTACTTTTATTTTGACAGTCACCATAATAACAGTCCATCTTGGTACTTTTATTTTGACAGTCACCATATTAACAATCCAACTTGGTACTTTTATTTTGACAGTCACCATAATAACAGTCCATCTTGGTACTTTTATTTTGACAGTCACCATATTAACAATCCAACTTGGTACTTTTATTTTGACAGTCACCGTAATAACAGTCCATCTTGGTACTTTTATTTTGACAGTCACCATATTAACAATCCAACTTGGTACTTTTATTTTGACAGTCACCATAATAACAGTCCATCTTGGTACTTTTATTTTGACAGTCACCAATTAACAATCCAACTTGGTACTTTTATTTTGACAGTCACCACAATAACAGTCCATCTTGGTACTTTTATTTTGACAGTCACCAATTAACAATCCAGCTTGGTACTTTTATTTTGACAGTCACCGTAATAACAATAGAACTTGGCAGTTTTATTTTTGCACAACTGAAGGCGAGTCCTCAGTTATATGTCTGTCACATGGTCTGCAGGTTAAACACTGCAGGAGGTCAGAGGTCACATCAACACTGAACATCACGTCACAAACCAGAGAGCCGGAGCCTCAAACGCTGATGTATCGACAACCGCTGGCAGCTTTCCTGGACAATGCCCCATCCCCCCCACCCCCCTCCTCCCCCCCCCCCCCCCCCCCCCCCGCCTCCCCCATAGAGGTCAATGAGGAGATCTGTCCATCTGCAGGCGCCGATCAAATACCAGACAATGCAAATGGCAGGAGGCTGATGGAAGTCTGAGAGCTCAGGGACTTAATGAGTTCTCTGTTTGTTTGTTTGTTTGTTTGTTTGTTTGTTTCACCTCCATCTGCACACCTGAACGACTCAGTCGCCTCGTCTCCTCAGACGACACACACCTCTTTTTCTACCTTTCCTCTCTCAACTCAGTCGCTCTTTCCGTCGCTGTTCGTTTTCACTAAACCAAAAAAAACTGCATTGGTTGGTTTTTCAAATGTGATGAAGTGACGAGTGCTGCGGACCTTTTATCAAATTAAATAAAATAAACACAACAAAACATAATACATTTTTTTTTTATAAAATTAAATTAATCTTAAATAAAGTAAAATAAAAATATCTAAAATAAAATAAAATAAAAATAAATTTAATTAAATAAAAATAAAAATAAATTTAATTAAATACAATAAAATTAATCTTAAATAAAATAAAATAAAAATAAATTTAATTAAATTAACCAATGTTTGCTCGAGGAACATATTTTTAATTTCTCCATTCTGAGAACTCAACAAGTTACTGTGAAGCAGGTTACATTTAATATTTGTCACAGTCAAGCATCAGACATGTTGCCCTCCGGACTTTGACTGAGGCGAACAAGAGTTTAGTGACAAAGTGACCAATAAAACTCCCTCAGTGATTAAAACTGCTTCACTCAGGCCTCGTTTACACAACAACACCGTGGCTGCAGGGATCACAACACTCCGTCTCCATGGAAACGCTCTTCTACAACACTGCTACTGCGCATGGCTGTAGCAAATAGTCCTGCTCTGGAGGAGATGCAGTTTTATTTTGACAGTCACCGCAATAACAATCTCACTTGATGCTTTTATTTTGACGGTCACCGTAAAAACAATCCAACTAAAGGGGACAGAAAAGTCAATGCTGACCAAACGAATGATTAAATATTGTTCCTTTAAGGTTCAGGATCAGCGCAGATTCTTCTGAGGTGACACCTCGCCTTTTAAAAAGAAAAAACAAATATCCATCCATCCATCCATCCATCCATCCATCCATCCACCCATCCAGGAAGGACGCCCGGCCGGACTGCAAAGCGAAGCCGTGTACGTTTTTTTTTTGTTGGGGAAAACGCTAATTACGACAGTCTAAACAACTGGTCACGGACCCACAAGACGGATTTTGACATTTGTGAGAAGGTCAAAGTTAATTAGCGAGCGACCGAGAGCCTCTGCGGGGAAACAAGACGAGATTGTTTGTGTGGAAAAGAAAAGCTTGAGGGACGTGAATAATGAGGTTACATGTGTCACAATCCAGATGTTGGGAAGTTCTGTTTTACTGACGGCTGCAAATTAATCCCAAATGCCAAACTAGTCGATGGCGTGGCGCCTGACAGCATGGCGGCGTCGATCATCCCGATGGCGGAACAGGAAGTGACCAGATTTCAGTTCAAAATGTTTTTCAGCTCATTAAACTGGAGACGCTGCTGCTCTCAAATATTCATTCATGTTTTTAACCTCGTGATTGTTTTGGACATTTTACATGGCTTGAAGTTGATTAAATTTAAGATTTTTAGAATAAATGACCAA
>NC_137658.1:174956-183560 GCF_963422515.1 Blennius ocellaris | reverse complement strand
AAAAAGTTGAAAAACTGTCAGTTGAAAATGTTACAACAAGTTGAAAAAGTCAAAAAGTTGCACAAGTTTCAAAAAGTTGAAATAGTTACAACAGTTGAAAACGTTTGAACAGTTTAAAAGTTGAATGGTTGAAATCGGTAAAGATTTGAGGAAGTTATAGCGAGGTAAAAAAATGTCTCCATCCGTTAACATTGGAAAAAAGCTGCACAAAAGTTGAAATATTTCAAAAAGTTGACGAGATTTCAAAAAGCTAGAACTTAGCCGGAAAGTGCCGAAAAAGCTGCACGATTTGATATTTGAATGGTGATGAACGGGGGAAGATTTAGCGAGTTTTAGCGATTCGAAAAACATCCATAATAAACAGAAAATGGGTTTTAAGACGAGTTTTAAAAATTCCAGCAATTTTCTGAATTTCTTTTGGTGTGTTAGGTTTTTTAGTTTTTCATTAGCAGACAATGGCAGTGTTGACAAAGAACGTTTTATAATGAAGATACTTTTATTTTGTAGTGCTTTTTATCCAGGACTTTTTTGGGGGTGGGGGTGGGGGAGGGTGGGGGGGTATGGGCGTCACCTTGCAGGGTGAGCTGTTTGGACAGCTTGCCGGCGATGTCCACGCCGTTCTTCAGCCAGGCCAGCCGGGGGGCGGGGATCCCCTCGGCGTGGCAGCGCAGGCTGGCCGTCACCCCGGGCTCCCGGGCCTGGCTCTCCGGGTACACCCGGATGACGGGGGGCACTGGAGGAGGAGGGGGGGGGGGGGGGGGGGGGGGGGGGGGAGAGAGAGAGCGGGGGTTAATGTGCTGCACAAATCCAAACAAAGCGGATCGACAAGCAAAGCAGAAAACCTCCATTGAGCCTGTATTGATTTCCTGTAACCTTTTAGTTTGGAGGAGGAGAAGAAGAAGAAGGGAAAACAACATCTGGAGAAAACGACTGTCCCTCCTCTCCAAGTCTTTATCACACATGTCATGCTGGAGCTCCACTTGTTTACCCTCCCCTCCCCTCCAGCAAGAAAAAAATCCCTTCCTTACATATTGTACACCAATAAGAAGAAAAAAAAAATAGCATAAATCAATAAAACACAAAAATGCATTAATAGCATGCATTTATGCATCGGCTGAGAATCTGCTATAAGTTGCGCCCCGGGGCCAACTTGTTAGGCTCCACAAACACGAGGAATATGGAAATGAAATAGAATTTGAATAAATCTTTCCATATAGAAGTGTGTTACGTTCATCCCTGCTTCTTTTAGGCTTTATTCTGAAAGTCAAACACGAAAACCTACGAGCAACAACGAGTCGCCGTTTAGCCTCGACTGGGAGAACGACGGGTTCACTAAAGGTCCAATCAGGAGAGTCGCCGGAATAACAAGCTAACTTGGTGCTTTTATTTTGACAGTCACCATAATAACAAGCCAACTTGGTGCTTTTATTTTGACAGTCGCCATAATAACAATCCAACTTGGTGATTTTATTTTGATGGTCACTGTAACAACAAGCCAACTTGGTGCTTTTATTTTGACAGTTACAGTAATAACAATCCAACTTGGTGGTTTTATTTTGACAGTCGCCATAATAACAATCCAACTTGGTGGTTTTATTTTGACAGTCACCATAATAACAAGCCAACTTGGTAGTTTTATTTTGACGGTCACTGTAATAACAAGCTAACTCGGTGCTTTTATTTTGACAGTGACCGCAATAACAATCCAACTTGGTGGTTTTATTTTGACAGTGACCGTAATAACAATCCAACTTGGTGGTTTTATTTTGACAGTCACCATAATAACAATCCAACTTGGTGGTTTTATTTTGACAGTCACCATAATAACAATCCAACTTGGTGCTTTTATTTTGACAGTCACCATAATAACAAGCCGACTTGGTGCTTTTATTTTGACAGTCAGCATAATAACAATCCAACTTGGTGCTTTTATTTGACAGTCGCCATAATAACAATCCAACTTGGTGGTTTTATTTTGACAGTCACCATAATAACAAGCCAACTTGGTAGTTTTATTTTGACGGTCACTGAAACAACAAGCCAACTTGGTGCTTTTATTTTGACAGTCACCATAATAACAATCCAACTTGGTGGTTTTATTTTGACAGTCACCGTAAAAACAAGCCCCCCAAAAGTGAGTGGGGGGGCTGGACCAAGTGAGAAGACGAGGACGAGTCACTTTCATGAGGAAGGGGAGGTGGACTTGTTTTTCACGATGTCGTTTCCGAAGTGCGTTTGTCTCGTCTGCCAGTCGACGTCTCAATACCAAAGAAGGTAATCAGAGTAAACTCAGGTAATTACAAAGAATGTTCCTAGTTAATTATGTCGTGTTGCTCAATATTGGCTCGTACGGTTTTGCAAGGTACATCGTTATACATTGTATATCTAAAGAATCCTCAATATATTTGAAAATAAATATATGTTTTGCGTCTTTGTAGTGGGAGGATCACTTTGACTTGGTGGTTTTATAAAGTAGCTCGCAGGATGAAACAGTGTGGCCCCCCTGGTGTAGGGTGTGGGGGGGGGGGGTTGTGGGGGGGGGGGGGGGGCACTTCCTGTGGGCTCTGGGTTCCTCCACCAGGTGAGTAGAAGCACTGAAGGCCATCTGGTGCCACAGACCTGCTGCTCTCCGGAGCGCCGCCGCCGGCGCTCTGATGGCACTCCAGTTACTTTACCAATCACCGGCGCACACACACACACACACACACACACACACACACACACACACACACACACACACACACACACACACACACACACACACACACACACACACACACACACACACACACACACACACACACACACACACACACACACACTGAATAGACCCACAGAGGCAGACTGCTCTCGCCTCACATCCTCACAGCTGCTCCGGCTCTCAGACAGAAGCTCCACCCGGGCGTCTTTGTGTGCGGCGACGCACCGACAACCTCTCTCCTTGTGTTTCTAATCGGCTCTCTCGTCTCGCAGGTTCACTGAAAATCACTTCAGAGCCGCCTTTGCTGGTTGGAACGGCTCCGCGAGCCGCGGGGCGACACGACTCCAGATCACAAGTCGTACATCAATCGGCCCGACGGCGCGGAAACATCAAGACGCCGCCGTGGGTTCCTCCGGCGACCGGGTTCTACACCTACAAGTCAATTAAGTGATCGCGTGTGTCGCGTCGGGATGAACTCATAAATTCAATCTCGAATTTATAATTCAGCTGCGATGCATTTTAGGTTTCTTTAGTGACGGGAAAAATAAAAAACTTTAATAATCGATACTCGAGGAGGCAGAAGCCTGGAACTCAACCTGGAATAAAAGCAAGGAAGACATTAGACCAGAGTTGTTCAACCTCTGGTGTTTCCTCCAGGTCGTCAGCTGAGCCCTGGGAAATTATCACATTTCACATTTTTTTCTAAAAAATAATTTGCTCTCACAGCGACAGTGTGTTGCAGAGTAATCCTGTATAAATACTCTTCACCACTAGAGGGCAGCACAGAACTTTGCCGGTGAAATGTAAAGTGACAGACGTCAGTGTGGTTCATCTCCACCTCCTGCTACCATCTTGTATCAAAGTACTGTGTCAGTGACAGTGATGGAGAAGTTTTTGAAAACCAGGATCTCAGCTCTTCATCCATCAGGTCCAGGTTTCACACTGAGGGAGGCACTATTAAAAAAAGTCCTTGCTTTCTGGATTTACTGGATTCCTGTTGATAAAACTTTGATGAGAAAGACTTTGATGTGTTTGATGACAATGACTTTGATGTCTTTGATGAGAAAGACTTTATATTGTTAATAGAGGCTGCAGAGTTTAACTTTTTAACATGTTCAGGTGGAGGTGTGACTCCAGAGTTTTACAAACAAAAAAGTGTGTCTCGGCTCAAAAAGGTAGAAAAACACTGGTTTAGACGTAAAGTCTAACTTCCTGTTATTTGAGCGATTCGTCAGGACGACACAGGAAATACGAGGCGAGCGAGAAGATTTGATTCCCTCCTTCCTGATTTCTCCCTCGTTTGTGTAAATAAGTGTGTTTACAGCTTCGCGAGGTAAATAATAATAATAATACTGTGGTCAGCAAAACGATAAATATCACAGTTTTAATTCCTGTAAATCTGAATTCACCATCAAACGTTTCACAGATCATGAAAACGTAAACGTTTGCTGGAGAATCATGGAAATTCTAATGAAGTCAAACAATGTGAGGGTTCCACCTTGACCCATGAGCAATACTTCCCACTCTCTCATCTCGGTTCACGAGCAGAACAATAAATCAGCTCAGAAGTGAGTTTCTTTGGAGTTTCAAGGACGAACTTTGTTGTTTTTCCACTTTCTTTATTGTGAAAATGAGGAGGTTTGGAGGAAACGTTGTGTTCAAGGTTAAAACGACGAGCATGAAGCCGATCAAACGAGAACAAATCACCTGCAGCTGAACTCTCAGTGTCGAAAGTAAACGTATTGTCCTGGTAATCCCATTACTCTGAGTAAGTAGTATTTTCCACACTGGGTCCGCTGAGAGTGAGTCTGTGTGGAAAAACGTGTTTTCAGGTCGTGACAAACAGAGTTTCTCTGCTTCTGTCCTCCAACGAGCAACAAACTATTAATCAACACGACGACGCGTCGAGGAGAGAAAAGAAAGAGAAGAGAAAAGAAAGAGAAAAGAAAAGAAAGAGAACAGGAAAAAGAAAAAAGGAGAAAAATCAAAAATCAAAAATGAAAACGAAAAAAAGAAAATAGAGAAGAAAAAAGGAAAAGGAAGAAAAAAGAAAATCAAGAGATAAGAAAAAAGGGAAAAAAGAGAAAATGAAAAAAGAAAAGAAAAAAAGGGTAAAATGTTAAAAAGAAAAGGAAAAGAAAAAAGACAATTTTAATTAAAAAAAAACAGAAATAAGAAAAAAGGGAAGAAAAAGAGAAAAATGAAAAAATAGACAAGAAAAGGAAAAGAAAAACGAGAGAAAAAATAAACAGCACCTTCAACCTTTTTTTTTAAAGAAGGTTGGAGGTTAAACTTCACACGTAAAGTATTTTACTCTTTCCTTCCTGCACTTTGACTCAACAGTATTTTGTAGTATTTTCTATGATCCAACAGTATTTTGTAGTATTTTCTATGATCCAACAGTATTTTGTAGTATTTTCTATGATTGAACAGTTTTTCAAACCATTTTTCTTGTAAAGTTGCTGAACGGATTCAGAATCTGGGATCTGACTGATTTTTTGAAGAGAAGAGAAGAGAAGAGAAGAGGAGAGAAGAGAGGAGAAGAGAAGAGAAGAGAAGAGGAGAGAAGAGAGGAGAAGCGAAGAGAAGCGAAGAGAGAAGAGAAGAGAAGAGAAGAGAAGCGAAGAGAAGAGAAGAGAAGAGAAGAGAAGAGAAAAGAGAAGAGAAGAGAAGAGAAGAGAGGAGAAGAGAAGAGAGGAGAAAAGAAGAGAAGAGAAAAGAAGAGAAGAGAAGAGAAGAGAAGAGAAGAGAAGAGAAGAGAGGAGAGGAGGAGAGGAGAGGAGGAGAGGAGAGAGGAGAGGAGAAGAGAAGAGAGGAGAAAGAAGAAGAGAAGAGAAGAGAAGAGAGAGAGGAGAGGAGAGGAGGAGAGGAGAGGAGAGAGGAGAAAAGAAGAGAGGAGAAAAGAAGAGAAGAGAAGAGAAGAGAAGAGAAGAGAAGAGAAGAGAAGAGAAGAGGAGAGGAGAGGAGAGGAGAGAGGAGGAGAGGAGAGGAGAGGAGAGGAGAGGAGAGGAGAGAGGAGAAGAGAGAGAGAAGAAGAGAAGAGAAGAGAGAGGAGAGGAAGAGGAGAGGAGAGGAGAGGAGAGAGAGGAGAGGAGGAGGAGAGGAGAGAGGAGAAAAGAGAGAAGAGAAGAGAAGAGAAGAGAAGAGAAGAGAAGAGAAGAGAAGAAGCTGGTTCTTATCAGACGAGCCTCAGATCGTTGCTGCCGGAGGAAGTTTGTAAAAAAAACACCCAGAATGCAACAGTGCAACAGTACAGGAGACATTTTCACCAGAAGGTTCCATTAAAACTGACTTTACGTCGAGATTGGAGTCATTTTCTGTACACATTGTTTTGTTTTCTAAAAATATCGCACCTTTCATCAGCTATAATCTGAACCACAGCAAAGAAAACCTTTCAAGTTTCAAAGTAAAGGTTATTATGTCACGTTGTTATTTATCTGTAAAGAACCACAGTGAACTCTTCCCTCCCTCTGACCTTCCAGATTAAAACCAAGCGAGAGACGTCTCCCGTCTGATGCCATTATTTTGACGGGGCCTGGATGTGGCGGTAAGACCAGAGACTCTTGTTGTGAAAGGATTTCTCTCACAAGACACATTTCCACGGTAAGGAATTCAACCTCCTGGCACCTTAAACTGCTCGGTGTGGGCCGGAGATGTGTTTTGAAGGTTGGTATGAAGGGATTCATTACATCTCTGACATGCTAATCCCGTACAGGGCCCCGAGCAGCGCCGCGCTGCCGCGGCTAACGGCGGCTAATATCTCCAAGGTCGCGACTAAAAGAGTTGGAGGCGATGCGGTCGGAGTGCGAGGCTGTCTGACAGCAGACATCAGCACTCTGGCTCAGCCTCACAGCTTCACATCTCAAACCGAGACGAAAGAGAAAACTGGAACTTCTAATGTGCTTCGTGGTCTTTTTATATTTTCATTCATCAACCTACTGAGGCCATTTCATCAGATTAGACAAAAACTTAAATGATCATTTAGACGGCTCAGATTATGCAAAATTAATTTCCTGAAGGTTCTACAGCAGGAAGAATCGTCTCCACATCTGGAACGACGCCCCAGAGGTGCAGAAAGTGTGTCCTCTCTCTCTCTCTCTCTTTTAAAAAGTGTGTTGCTTCCAAGCGGCCAATCAGAAATCAAACCCTATATGATGTCATCGGGGGGTTCAGCCAATCACAATCAAGGTAGGCTCCTCCCCCCTTTGACTCCTCCCACAATCAGGCAGCTCTGCTCTGGCACATGGCACCACGAGAGGAAGTACTTCCTCCTCTTCCCATAGATGGGCGTGTGTGGGGGCGGAGCCAGTCCAGCTCACACAGACACAGCAGATTGTGGATGCAGCTCCCAAGATCTGATATTCTAATGGAGGAGAATCAAGGAGGAGGTGAAGATGGAGGAAGAGGAGGAGGAGTGTGAAGATGGAGGAGGTGAAGATGGAGGAAGAAGAGGAGGAGGTGAAGATGGAGGAGGTGAAGATGGAGGAAGAAGAGGAGGAGGTGAAGATGGAGGAGGTGAAGATGGAGGAAGAAGAGGAGGAGGTGAAGATGGAGGAGGTGAAGATGGAGGACACGACTCCTCCAAGCTTCAGCCAGACTGACCAATCAGACGTCAGGGATTTATCTTGACATCAATAACGTAAATGACGGCTTGTCGGTCGATCTGGAGGTCAGAGAAGTGACCTGTGGACCAGAACCTGTGGACCAGAACCTGTGGACCAGAACCTGTGGACCAGAACCTGTGGACCAGAACCTTAGGACCAGAACCTTTGGACCAGAACCTTTGAACCAGAACCATTAGGACCAGAACCTTTGGACCAGAACCTTAGGACCAGAACCTTTGGACCAGAACCTTTGGACCAGAACCTTAGGACCAGAACCATAGGACCAGAACCATAGGACCAGAACCTTTGGACCAGAACCTTTGGACCAGAACCTTAGGACCAGAACCTGTGGACCAGAACCTTTGGACCAGAACCTTTGACCAGAACCTTAGGACCAGAACCTTTGGACCAGAACCTTTGAACCAGAACCTTAGGACCAGAACCTTCGGACCAGAACCTTTGGACCAGAACCTTTGGACCAGAACCTTAGGACCAGAACCTTTGGACCAGAACCTTTGAACCAGAACCTGTGGACCAGAACCTTTGGACCAGAACCTTTGGACCAGAACCGTCTGGAAGAAGATCCAAGGTGAAAAGTGATTTATATTCAAACGGCCCCATAAACTCACATCGGGAATGTCTGAGAGGAATAAATATCCTGAATCAAAATGGAAATTAAACGGGAGAATTCATGTATTTATTCAAGAGCGCGCAGCTAATTTAGAATTCCAAAATTATTTTTTTTCTAAACTTTGGATTTATGCCACTTAAGGTTTTTTTTTTTTTTTTTTTCTTAAAAAGCTGCCGAAGAGCCCGAGAGGCTCCAAATCCTCTGCATGAAATAGATTTTACTTCACTTCACTTCATTGCAGAGGGTTGAGCAACTCACACCCCGGGAATCTGAGCAAATATATGCATAAATCAATTCTGCATAATCTTTATGGAGAATAATTATTAAAAGATCCACCACTGGTGAAAAACAAGAAGCTGGAGAAAAGGATTCTTAAAAAAGACTCAGAAACTTGCAGAGTGACACTAAAGTTGGGCTGAAGGTCTTTACGCTAGCCGCTAACGTGCTAACAAACAGAAACGCTCTTCAAAAGGTGCTACAAGAGAGGCTCCAGGCCACCAGGGGGCGGAGTTGAGTTTCAACACCAGAGACGGACAACAAGGAGTGAATGAATGAGGAAGTTGTCGTTGGCCAATCGACACAAAACACGAGATGCCGTACCGCATACCTGATGACACAACGTCCCTACGGTGCCGCCATCTTGGAAAGTAATACCTCATCGTAAAGCT
>NC_137658.1:159956-169956 GCF_963422515.1 Blennius ocellaris | reverse complement strand
ACACACACAGACACAAGCACGCGCACACACACACACACACACATGCACGCACGCGCACACACACAGACACAAGCACACACACAGACACACGCACGCACGCACACACACACACGCACACACACACAGACACAAGCACACCCACACACTCACAGACACACGCACGCACACACACACACACACACACACACACGCACACACACAGACACAAGCACGCGCACACGCGCAGACACACACACACACGCACACACACAGACACAAGCACACGCACGCACACAGACACACACGCACGCACACACACACACACACACACACACACACACACACACACACACACACACACACACACACACACACACACACACACACACACACACACACACACACACACACACACACACACACACACACACACACACACACACACGGTCCGGCGAGAAGGAACCAGTTTACTGAGGAATTGTATAAAACACAATGGAAGGACTTTTATTCTTTTAAATAGAAACAGGAAGTCTTTCCCACAGTGGTTTTATTTTGACAGTCACTGTAATAACAATCCATCTTGGTGGTTTTATTTTGACAGTCACCGTAATAACAATCCAGCTGGGTGGTTTTATTTTGACAGTCACTGTAATAACAATCCATCTTGGTGGTTTTATTTTGACAGTCACCGTAATAACAATCCAGCTGGGTGGTTTTATTTTGACAGTCACCGTAATAACAATCCAGCTTGGTGGTTTTATTTTGACAGTCGCCGTAATAACAATCCAGCTGGGTGGTTTTATTTTGACAGTCACCGTAATAACAATCCAGCTTGGTGGTTTTATTTTGACAGTCACCGTAATAACAATCCAGCTTGGTGGTTTTATTTTGACAGTCACCGTAATAACAATCCAGCTTGGTGGTTTTATTTTGACAGTCACCGTAATAACAATCCAGCTCGACCCCCGACATCAATGCATCTGTGGAGGTCACATGACGCAACGCCTTTCACAATAAAACGAGTCCAACTTATGTGAAGTGATACTTTAGACATGGAAACACATTTTTTTGCAAATATAATATAATATATAATATCTGATTTCCTTTAATATGTGTATTTCAGAATAGACTGGTAAATTCTTGCAGTTACAAAGGGATCAAAGGAAGGAAAGACTTTGACGTTTGTCCAGATCTGCAGTTTAATGTGATGTTTGACTTGTTGGGCCTCCAGAGGTCAGAGGTCAGATCAGGTTGATGTGGCTCCTCAACTGAAACTAGTTTGACGCCCCTGGTTTAGCATACCGATGATCACAGGGATCACAGAGAACTTCTCCCCCTGCAGGCGAGGATGTACATTATGTTTTTTTTATAAATAACAACAAGGCTCCGTTTACGCAACAAACTCAACAACATTTCAAGTGAAAACGCGTCGATTTCGTGTTTCCGTTTCAGAAAGGTTCCATGTTCTGAGAACGACGGCGAGTCGAGGCTGGGGCTTGTTTTTCTGATGAAACCACATAGAAGAGATATTTAGTGCTGCAATATCTGATATTTCCATTGTATTTGTGAGTGACAAGCGTGAACAGCACGTCTCTGCTGCAGTGATTAAATCACCCGACACGACGGCGGGACGGAGAGAAAGAAACTCCATTATTTAACTTTAGCATTCCTCCTAAAGTCCCAAGTCTTTTGTTTCTGACTTTCAACTTTGAAAATGTGTTTTTAAAAACCTCCACCCCCCCCCAAAAAAAAAAAAAATTCCCATAATAAAAACGGAATTACTTATCCAGCAGCAGGTTTGGGTGACTTATTTGACGATTCGAACTGAGAGTTTCATTAATTTCCTCCCCAAACACAATGATTTGTTTTCTGTTGAAGAAGTTCTGGTGGACAAACTTTGCAGCCGCAAAACAAATTGGATGCAACTTTATTGATCTGTGAGGGTAACGCGGGGTTAAGTCAGCAAGGAGGAAGAGAGGAAAGAAAAGGAGGAGCCCACACAAAAGACCTTAACTAAGAAAGAATGCCATCAAAGCAACGGCCCCGAGGAGAGCGCCTTGCCTCGCCTCGCCTCGCCTCGCCTTGCCTCGCCTCGCCTCGCCGTACGGTCCCGGGACGCCGCCTGTCACTCCGAACACGCCGATCCACAAAATCCATAAGTGCCACTGTGACGTGCGGATCACCGCCACCACGCTTTAATTCACCAACGCCGGACTTCGCGTCGCGCCGCGCCGCCTTGCTTCAGGGGGGGGGAAATCAAAAAAAAAAAAAGTTCCTCTCCGCGTATTTCTACTCACGGAATTTCATCATCTCTTCACAATGAACGTCGTCTTGTCATTCCGCCGCCGAGTGATGGACGGCGTTCCCAATCCACTTCTGTGGGATTATCCCATTTCGGCCGTTTCCTAATTGAGTTTTATAGAAGCTCAGTAGTGGGAGCGTTGGGGGGGGGGGGGGGGGGGGGGGGGGCAGCGGATCCCCCCGGGACTAACAGTGAGAAACTCATAGTGTTCCGGTAAAAGGTCATCTGGAAGTCACGGCGTTAATTACAAGCAGAACGTCACGGCGGTCTCCGGAGATCCAGGTTCCACACAGAATGTAACAGGAGCGTCGCTGCAATTAAGCCGAGGACGATAATGAAGCGACTGTCCGTCACCTGGGATGGCCCCCACAGTGTGCCTCGTTCACGGTGGCCTCATTAGAGCCTGAGTGGAGGGAAACATTCACCACTTCACTCTGGCTCAGTGAGAGTGGAAGTGGAATGAAGTCATTCCGATGACTCTAAGAACTCGGCTCACCATGAGGCTTCAGGGCATGTAGTACCCATGTAGTACCCATGTAGTACACCTGCCAGGCCTTTAGGGGCACTGTGACTCACCAAACACACCAAAAATGCCGAAGTAGAAAAAACACAAACAGAAATCTAGAAGTAGATTCCTGCTCATAAACCTGCATATATCTCTAGTTCTATAGGTCTATGGCCCCGCTCCTCCTGCTGCTAGCGTCCATAGTTTCTACTGCTAGCGTCAGTAGCTTCTAGTTCTATAGGTCTATGGCCCTGCTCCTCCTGCTGCTAGCGTCAGTAGCTTCTAGTTCTATAGGTCTATGGCCCTGCTCCTCCTGCTGCTAGCGTCCATAGTTTCTACTGCTAGCATCAGTAGCTTCTAGTTCTATAGGTCTATGGCCCTGCTCCTCCTGCTGCTAGCGTCAGTAGCTTCTAGTTCTATAGGTCTATGGCCCTGCTCCTCCTGCTGCTAGCGTCAGCAGCTTCTAGTTCTATAGGTCTATGGCCCTGCTCCTCCTGCTGCTAGCGTCAGTAGCTTCTAGTTCTATAGGTCTATGGCCCTGTTCCTCCTGCTGCTAGCGTCAGTAGCTTCTAGTTCTATAGGTCTATGGCCCTGCTCCTCCTGCTGCTAGCGTCAGCAGCTTCTAGTTCTATAGGTCTATGGCCCCGCTCCTCCTGCTGCTAGCGTCAGTAGCTTCTAGTTCTATAGGTCTATGGCCCCGCTCCTCCTGCTGCTAGCGTCAGCAGCTTCTAGTTCTATAGGTCTATGGCCCCGCTCCTCCTGCTGCTAGCGTCAGTAGCTTCTGGTTCTATAGGTCTATGGCCCCGCTCCTCCTGCTGCTAGCGTCAGTAGCTTCTAGTTCTATAGGTCTATGGCCCTGCTCCTCCCACTGCTAGCGTTAGTAGCTTCTAGTTCTATAGGTCTATGGCCCCGCTCCGCCTGCTGCTAGCGTCAGTAGCGTCTGGTTCTATAGGTCTATGGCCCCGCTCCTCCTGCTGCTAGCGTCAGTAGCTTCTGGTTCTATAGGTCTATGGCCCCGCTCCTCCTGCTGCTAGCGTCAGTAGCTTCTGGTTCTATAGGTCTATGGCCCTGCTCCTCCTGCTGCTAGCGTCCATAGTTTCTACTGCTAGCGTCAGTAGCTTCTGGTTCTATAGGTCTATGGCCCTGCTCCTCATATTTTCACTTCATATGCGAAGCTTAGATGAGAGTCTGATGTCTTTACTACATTTAGTATTTTGATTTGTTAAAAGGTTTGAGGCGAAACACGTGTTTAACTTCAGCCTCAGCCCGTTCGGTCAAGAGTCAATCTTTGATAGAAAAACATATTTTGTTTATTTCATTTTGTTGAACACTGACTGAAGAAATTATTAAAAAGAAAAGTATTTGCTGCATTAGCGGTGGTCACGGTGGCGTACAGCCTCCTATTCATGTTCCCGGGCTCCATTAAGGACAAGAGCCCTTCACAATCGCTCACCGAGCCACTCGGTGCTGAAGTGGTGCGACACGACGACGCCGTCCCGGTAATATCAGCTTTAATATAACAACACGTTTACCCAAAAGACAATTTCAACTTGATTCATCGATCTTGTTTCCTTTTGGAAACTCATTATTCACTTTTTTTCAAACGTCATTGAAGAAAA
This sequence comes from Blennius ocellaris, assembly GCF_963422515.1. Taxonomy (NCBI): domain Eukaryota; kingdom Metazoa; phylum Chordata; class Actinopteri; order Blenniiformes; family Blenniidae; genus Blennius; species Blennius ocellaris. The sequence continues at coordinate 165,551 of NC_137658.1, read as the reverse complement.
CATCTTATCACCTTCATCCACTGTTTTCTTTTATTCTTGATTCATGCCCCTCTTGTGAGGACAAATACTGACGTCCCTCGTGTTTCAAATAAATCATCTCACATTGAGGTAGACACATAAATCAAAATAGTCACGGATAGTTTAACCCTTTATAGTCTTTATTATAAATACCTTGTCGCGCCGCATTATGTAATAATGGTGCAATAAAGTTTCAGCTTATTATGGAATAACGATACATTTTGTAATAATTTGCTACTTTTGTAATAATTTGCTACTTTTTATAATAATTTGCTACATTTTGTAATAATCTGCTACTTTTTGTAATAATCTGCTACTTTTTGTAATTATTTGCTACATTTTGTAATAATCTGCTACTTTTTGTAATTATTTGCTACATTTTGTAATAATCTGCTACTTTTTGTAATTATTTGCTACATTTTGTAATAATCTGCTACATTTTGTAATAACGCTACATTTTGTAATAATCTGCTACTTTTTGTAATTATTTGCTACATTTTTGTAATAATCTGCTACTTTTTGTAATAATCTGCTACATTTTGTAATAATCTGCTACATTTTGTAATAATCTGCTACTTTTTGGAATGAAATGATCAAACGCATTTTGTAATAGCTTGTTATTACATATTGCAACAGTTATTACAAAATGTGACTGTTCCACTTGGTTTTTTAAGAAAATGTAACTGAGCAGATCGTAGAACGTAAATGAATGAAAGTCAATGAAATATCGAGAAAGTTAATAAGTGTACTAATACGTTTGATGGACGACAGAACGACGCCAGCGCGCGTCGTGTGTGTGTGTGTGTGTGTGTGTGTGTGTGTGTGTGTGTGTGTGTGTGTGTGTGCACTGGCTTCTTACCGTCCACCTGCAGAGTGTGTGTCTGGAACAGCGCGGGGGTATCCGTCGGCGTGGCAGGTGTAGTTGCCCATGTGGGTGGTGGTCACCTTGGTGATGTACAACGAGCCGTCGTCCCCAAAATCCTGGAGGGAAAAAAAAACGGTGAGAAGGAAAACATGGAGGATTTGTTGAGGGGATCTGCAAACGGCGGCGGCGGATAATAGATGGTTTGAGTGGAAACGCGGCGAGCCGAGTGGCGCGGTGATGAGAATCTGCCACGGAGGAGGAAATGAAAACTATCTGGCGTCATTTGAAAAGATCACGATGTCCAGTGTCATGAGACAGTGTTTTTCAACCACTGCCGACAGTCTGTTGCAGAGTAATTGTGTATAAATACTCTTCACCACTAGAGGGCAGCACAGAACTTTGCCGGTGAAATGTAAAGTGACAGACGTCAGTGTGGTTCATCTCCACCTCCTGCTACCATCTTGTACCAGCCATTCCTGTTGATAAAACTTTGATGAGAAAGACTTTATATTGTTAATAGAGGCTACAGAGTTGAACTTTTTAACATTTTCAGGTGGAGGTGTAACTCCAGAGTTTTACAAAGAAAAAAGTGTGTCTTGGCTCAAAAAGGTTGAAAAACACTGCCATAGTTTTTGCTTTCTTGTCATTTTGTCCCCGTCAGACAGAAGCGATCTGATAGAATCGATTGATTAGAGTAGAAAAACCTCCTGGTGTGAGCGGCTCTCAAAACGACACCAAAAAAACCAACAAATGAAAAGTGGTTAACATGCACATCCCACAAATGAAAATTTAAACCAAAAGATGTGTGTGTGGAGAGTAAAGGTCATGACGGATTCATGCTGTGGTCTGAAACCAAGAGAGTTCTTCAGTTCTTTAGTTCTTCAGGAGTTGAAGTGTCGTGTTAAAATCTATCTAATCTATTTGAAATGAAAAGTTGAGAAATTACAGTTTAATTTGAATTAAATTCTGTGTTTATGTGACGGAGTACACGTTTCACTTTGTCTTCCACTGATTGACGTAAATGTCATAAATTCATTCTATTTATTTTCATCATAATACACGTTACAGGGTTCAGTTACACAATAAGAGACTTTGGACAAACTGAAAATACAACTTTTTTGAAAATGGCTCCCAAGGTGGACCTTTTTGAGATTTTTCTTTGTGGAAAATATTGTTACGAGTTTTATTTTGACAGTCACCGTAATAACAATCCAACTTGGTGGTTTTATTTTGACGGTCACCGTAATAACAATCCAACTTGGTGGTTTTATTTTGACGGTCACCATAATAACAATCCAACTTCTCAGCCACGGAGTCCAGCGCTCTAGTTTACGTGATGCACCTGAACGCATCACTGCCGTCAGTCAGCTGTTGGAGCTCCTGACAGGAAGCAGCGAGACGAGTTCACCAGGAGCACTAATGTCACTTTTTAAGACCAGTTCTGGTGAATCAGAGGCTGAAAACAGCAGGAATCTACATGAGGAAGTAGAATCTGGCTGCTTGAAGCCCGTCAACCCGGAGAAATCCATAAATGATCCTCGTCGTGTTAAAAGCTGCAGGGTAATCGTCCAGAAAACACGGTAGCTTTGTGGAACCCGGTGTTTCACTAGAACCTTTCAAAATCTGAAAAGATGTCGCGTGTCCTGATCGGCTTGATGACGACCGCGGTGGTTTTCATCAAAGGAAGGAATGTATTCTGGACGTTACCAGAATAAAAGCCTTCATGAGGCCAAGAGCCCCCGATGGCCGAGCCACGTTAACCGTCCTCATTCAGGGTCCCGCCGGTTCTTTACAAGATGGAGGGGGGGGGGGGGGGGGGGGTGGGGGGGTGACCACGGCGTGTCTGTCAGCGGCGCTGCTCTTCAACTCAGCGGCAGGTTACGGCGTCGGCGCTTCACGATATGAGAGGAAATCGATGGAGCGTTTTGGCCCCGAGGGCTCAGAGCATATTGTGTCACCTCTTCTTAAATGAAAAATGAAGGTGGGGGGGGGGTAGAGGAACGAGGCTGTCGACACGATTCCTCCGCCTCGCCTCGCCACCCTCACCTGGGCGCCGTCAGAGAGACAAGGGCAGGCGGAGGTGGATTTACAAACAGCAGGCAGGATTAATAAAGCTGTCAGGCCGAGGCTCCGGACGGCGAGGCTCCGGACGGCGAGGCGCCGGACGGCGAGGCTCCGGACGGCGAGGCGCCGGACGGCGAGGCTCCGGACGGCGAGGCTCCGGACGGCGATGCTCCGGACGGCGATGCTCCGGACGGCGAGGCGCCGGATGCCGAGGCTTTTCACTTCCTCTCACTGCTTCCATGCGTGACGCGTTTCTAATACATGTTTCAACCCTGTTGCTGAATGTTTTCATCTAATCCAGGGCGTCAAACTGGTCTGACCTCTGACCTCTGGAGGCCCAACAAGTCAAACAGAACATTAAACTGCAGATCTGGACAGACGTCAAAGTCTTTCCTTCCTTTGATCCTTTAGTAACTGCAAGAATTTACCAGTCTATTCTGAAATATACATGTTAAAGGAAATCAGATATTATTATATTTGCAAAAATATTTGTCATCATCTGGGAATTTTTGGGAGTTTCCATGTCTAAAGTATAACTTCACATAAATTGGACTCCTTGTTTTATTGTGAAAGGCATTGCGTCATGTGACATCCACAGATGCATTAATGTCGGGGGTCAAATTCTGACCAAGGCCGGTTCTGAATGTCATTTTTGCCGATCTAATGTTTGTAGATCAGCCTCTGTCACTTTTCATATTTATTTATTTATTTTTTAAATCACTTTGTCTTTCCTTCCTTTGATCCTTTTGTAACTGCAAGGATGTACCAGTCTATTCTGAAATATACATATTAAAGGAAATCAGATATTATATTTGCAAAAAAACCCTCAGTCACCTGTACCTGGATATCCTATTTTTATTCGGGATTAAAACAATTTGTCATCATCTAGAAATTTTTTTTGAGTTTAAGTGTCTCAAGTATCACTTCACATAAATTGGACACCTTTATTGTGAAAGGTGTTGCATAATGTGACCTCCACAGACGCATTAATGTCGGGGGTCAAATTCTGACCAAGGGTAGCTCTACTGAGCATGTGCAGAACTACTGGTCGCCGTGGCAACCAGGTCCAGGAACGTTTCAGAAAAGCTGCGTTCTGCCCCGTCACCATGGAGACGGAGTCGGAGTGTTTTCAACAACAGACACACGGTTTAAGACATTTTAATCAGTTCACTGAAGAAAAGAATTGATCTTTTTTCCAAATCTGCATATTTTAATTCTCGCTGTTTTTCTGTATTTATTTAAATCTGTAATTTGACTCAGCTGGCGTTGTGCAATATTTAAGCTTTTTCTTTTTATTGTTGTTACCTTGAAAGGTCACTTTGAGAGACAGGAAAGGTTTTTTTGTTTTTTTTTAAATTTAATTTAATTAACAAAGCACGACAATTTACGACGGAGTAAATATATTTGTATGTTTATTTGTTATCGCAAACTGACACTTTCATCTCTTTAATAATCTCTAAAGAAACAACTCAAAACAAACTCCGCATTTGCTCTTTGATGTCATTTCAACGATATGACAAAAAAAACATATCCATTAGGAGAATTAATATTTTGTTATAATCTCATATTTATACCAGAGATTAACCTTTAAAATGGATTTTTGTGTCTTCAGACTCTTAACATTTCCTGCTGCTGGTGGGTTTTGAGTGAAGCTTCATGCATGTCGCAGCTCCGGGGCTTTTTGGAAAAAAAAGGCGGTGAAGACGAGCGACGCGACGCCGGTTTGTTCACACAAAACAAATACAGACGATAAAGACGTTTACCTGAGACGGGATCTGTTCAGGGCAGAGAAACACACAAGGCAAACATCTGTAACGTCACGTCAAACAACATTCCTACTCCTCGGCTTCCATTTACCACCTTTAATATGCCAAAATAGAACAATTTAATAAAACAAGATGACAAAATCCCATTCAGAACTTCAGCAAATGAGATAATCCAGTATAAAAAATGATGAATTACACAATAAAATACAATGAAAAAGAAGTTTAGAACTGTAGAAATTATGATTCCATGTCACTTCCATGAACCTGGTTTTAAACCTCTTTGAGTAAAAAGGACGACATTCTCATAGTTCATGAGCTGAATTACATAATTAGACTAAAAAGTCCCAGAATGCAGCAGCGACAGAAGTTTTCTGGACATTTCATTGTATTTCGCAGCAGAAGTTTTCATTAAAACTTGATTTTTTTTGTTGAGATTGTAGATATTTTCAGTAATAATTGTTTTTGTTTTTGTCTTTTTTTTTTTTTAAATACAGATATTTTCATCACGTAAACTTTGCGCCACGACAAACAGAGACGTTCCAATTGAGCATGTAGAGCTGCTCAATTAATCGCATGATTTAGGGAGTGAGGTTCAGCAAGGAACTCCAAACTTTATCCTCCATGAATCCACACTTCTCAGTCACTCTTCTTTTCTCTCTCTCTCTCTCTCTCTCTCTCTCTCTCTCTGCTACACCAGAATACTACCTCGCCTCTCTACAAAATAAAAGTTCCCCACTGTGGTGATCAGTCAAGGTCATAATTCACCCGGCCACTGTGGGGAACTTTATTTTGCAGAGAGGAAGTAGATTTGCTCCGATGGAGAGAGGAGAGAAAGAAAGAGAGAAAAGAAAAGTGTGCTGCAATGGAGGACAAAGTCTGGAG
>NC_137658.1:152456-154956 GCF_963422515.1 Blennius ocellaris | reverse complement strand
CAGACGGGTGAAGGAAACCCCAGAACCTGACGGAGCGCCTGCATAAAAGCCTCGTTTCATTACGACGGATTCAGTTTGGAAATCGTCGATTTCATCAAAGCAATAATCCATTTCTTTTGATCCACATCTCGTTGTTTAGTTCCTAATCTAATCCACACTTCTGGTTGTTTCCGCTACTTTAGCCTCGGTTACATTCATTTATATACGTTTCTATGAAAATACATTTTAAACTCGGAACTTTTTTTATTGTGAAAAATGTCCGTCTGCGTTTAGTTTGTTAATCTGAATTTATAACCACGAGTGACTGTCCTGGGAATAATATACATTTATATTCTATTATGTTCTATTCTATTATGTTCTATTCCATTCTATCTGTCCTTCCTTCTGGTTACATGAAACACACTGAATCATCATAAATGAACCTTTTGTTGTTCATCTCGAACACAAACTGATCAGTTTTCCTTCATGAAGTGAGAAAAGAAGTGACATGAAACTGTGACTCACTCTCTCTCTCTCTGTCTGTCTCTCTCTCTCTCTCTCCCCCTCTCTCTGTCTCTCTCTCTCTGTCTCTCTCTCTCTCTCTGTGTCTCTCTCTCTCTCTCTCTCTCTCTCTCTGTCTCTCTCTCTCTGTCTCTCTCTCTGTGTGTCTCTCTCTCTCTCTGTCTCTCTCTCTCTCTCTGTCCTCTCTCTCTCTCTCCTGTCTCTCTCTCTGTCTCTCTCTCTCTCTCTCTGTGTCTCTCTCTCTCTCTCTCTCTGTCTCTCTCTGTCTCTCTCTCTCTCTGTCTCTCTCTCTCTCTCTGTGTCTCTCTCTCTCTCTCTCTCGTCTCTCTCTCTCTCTCTGTCTCTCTCTCTCTCTCTGTGTCTCTCTCTCTCTCTCTCTCTGTCTCTCTCTGTCTCTCTCTCTCTCTCTGTCTCTCTCTCTCTGTCTCTATTTCTGTAAAGATGCGCTGAGGCAGCACAAATACTACAATTTGCCACGTAATAGAAAGCGATGCAGCCTGATGATGTTGTTGTAATGATGCTGTGACGGAACCAGCCTCCTCGCCCGCCGGCGTGGCACCGTCGCCCGGGCGACCAGCCTCCTCGCCCGCCGGCGTGGCACCGTCGCCCCGGGCGACCAGCCTCCTCGCCCGCCGGCGTGGCACCGTCGCCCGGGCGACCAGCCTCCTCGCCCGCCGGCCGCTTGGCGACTTAAAGGTTCTTGACGGGCCGGAAAGTTGTGAGAGTCTGAAACGAGCCCTGGAGCGTCGTTTTCCCCCCCGACAGGAAGCAGAGAGGAAACGACTTCACCTGCGTCAGACTCGCCACAATAAAGGTCCTGGTGGTGATGAGGGGCGCCACCAAGGCAGGCACGTGTGTGTGTGTGTGTGTGTGTGTGTGTGTGTGTGTGTGTGTGTGTGTATGTGTGTGTGTGTGTGTGTGTGCGTGCGTGCGTGCGTGTGTGTGTGTGTGTGTATGTGTGTGTGTGTGTGTGTGTGTGTGTACGTGTGTGTATATGTGTGTGTGTATGTGTGTGTGTGTTAGTGTGTACGTGTGTGTGTATGTGTATGTTAGTGTGTGTGTGTGTGTGTATGTGTGTGTGTTAGTGTGTGTGTGTGTGTGTGTGTACGTGTGTGTGTGTGTATATGTGTGTGTGTATGTGTGTGTGTGTTAGTGTGTACGTGTGTGTGTGTATGTGTGTGTTAGTGTGTGTGTGTGTGTATGTGTGTGTGTTAGTGTGCATGTGTGTGTGTGCGTGTGTGTGTGCGTGTGTACGTGTGTGTGTGTTAGTGTGTACGTGTGTGTGTGTATGTGTGTGTACGTGTGTGTGTGCGTGCGTGTGTGTGTGTGTGTACGTGTGTGTGCGTGTGTGTGTGTATATGTGTGTTACGTGTGTGTGTGTTAGTGTGTGTGTGTGTGTATGTGTGTGTGTTAGTGTGCATGTGTGTGTGTATGTGTGTGTGTGTGTGTGTATATGTGTGTGTTAGTGTGCATGTGTATGTGTGTGTGTGTGTGTGCGTGTGTGTGTGTGTATGTGTGTGTGTTAGTGTGCATGTGTGCGTGTGTATGTGTGTGTGTGTGTGTGTCCAGTATGAAACAATGTCGCTCGCCCTCTCTCTCTCTCTCTGTTGCGCAACAACCTCACCGTGTTCTAATCTCCATGGTAACGAGCGACGAAGCAAAAGGAAGCAGAGACTGGACGAGTTCTGCTCCTGAGGCGTGAAACACAGAAGCTAATGCAGGTCCAGCAGACACGGCGGGGACGAGAGCGTCTTCAATCACGGCACGACTCCGCCGCCCGCCGCCGCCGCGCCGCTGCCTTGCTCAACCGCCTCCACTCGCCGCGCCTCCGAAGCGCGAGCCGGAGTCTGTCAGTCCTCCAGGTTTAATCCAACGTTTAGAAGCTGGTAAACAACCAGGATAATCAGGCAGATTACAGCAAGATTACAGGATTACCAGCAGCTGCTGCGTCTCCGTGTTCGTACTTCGTTACTGCAGTTTACTGACTGTCGCTTTTTAC
>NC_137658.1:137565-152256 GCF_963422515.1 Blennius ocellaris | reverse complement strand
GCCATTTTGACAAAATAAGAGTCGTCACGTCTTCGTCGAGGCTCCGGTTGCACGTCGTAAGAGAAAAAACACTGTTTTTGTGTTGTCGTCATGGAAACTTTCTGAAAACGGCAAATGTTGAAAACAACGTCGCTTGGCATGCCGGCCAATCAGAAATCAAACCCTATATGATGTCACCAGGGGTTTAGCCAATCACAATCAAGGAAGGCTCCTCCCCCCCCTTTTGAACTCCTCCCACAATCAGGCAGCTCTGCTCTGGCACATGGCGCCACGAGAAGAAATACTTCCTCCCTCTTCCCATAGATGGGCGGAGCCAGTCCAGCTCACACAGACACAGCAGATTCTGAATGCAGCTCCTAGGATCCAATATTCAAGTGGAGGGAAATCAACTCTGATTACAAGGTTTGTGTGAGCGACCAGGTGGAGGAGGAGGTGAAGATGGAGGAGGAGGAGGTGAAGATGGAGGGAGAGGTGAAGATGGAGGAGGAGGAGGTGAAGATGACTTTTTAAGATAACCCTCCTGACTTTTGGCAGAACGACCGGCTTCCTGGATCCAACACGTCCAAGAGCTTTTCTGAATCGAAGATGAGTCCAGGTGTTACTTGATCGTCTACTAGCCGCGCGAGCTAGCGGCTCCCGCTAGCTGCCCGAGCTAGCTGCTAGCGGCTCCCGCTAGCTGCCCGAGCTCCCTTTCCTCCTCTCTGGTCTCTTCCAGGCTCAATCTTTCATCAAGGCTCACAAAACACCAACTATAACTTCAAAACACTGTAAAAAACTTGGATATTTAAGAGGAAACAAGTCGATATAAACACAAACAGATGGAGATCTGCACAAACTCGTGACGTCACACATAGGCTCCCGCCCACGAAGAAGAAGGATTCCCCCGACTTCCTCGGCTGGAGATTAAAAATTCAAATAACTTTGTTATGCGACAACAGTGGAGGGGCAGAGTCGAGGAACCTTACAAGTAGAACCCAACTATCGTTTTTTTGCAAAGTAGTGTTTTACATTTCACTGGGACTTTAAATAAAGTAGTGTTTTACATTTCACTGGAACTTTAATGGTATCCAATGAATGGAAACACTAGGAACCGGTTACCAACTTTGCCCCCCCCCGGTCTCTGTTAAACTGGTGACAGACTTCCTGGACTCCCTACCCTCCTTGCAGCACTTCAGTTTTTTCCCCTCAGGACTTTCTTCCACAAAAACACAACTCTTGTTTCACCGTCTTGATTCCGCCTGCAGCTGCGTTCCCTTCCTGAGGTCGTCCAGCCGGGGCGTCGATGTTCCCGTCACCCCGCCTCCCAAAAGTGAATGCCACGCGGTGATAGATGGCTCCTTATCTGTTACCCCGCGATGCTCGGGGAAAACATCATTCCAGCAAATTGCTCAACGGCGACGCGGCGGCGCTCTGCTATCGGCGGCGTGGCAGACCATCACTCATATCGCCGACGTCATCTAATTAAAAGACCCTCACTTGTGCCAGAACGGCTTCCTTACAGCTCGCCCAGGCAAATTGATTCCCCCCCCCCTCCCTCCCTCCCCCCACCACTTCCCCTCCATGCAAAGGAGGGATGAATAATGCATGGCGTTAAGAGTCTTATCGTCTGTTCTGACTAAACAATGGCGCCGCGCTTTGAATATTCCAGGAAGGTGAGCGAGCGTCTTATTAGCAGAGCCGTCAGACCGCTGCTGCTTCCACCCGCAGTCATTCTGCATTTACCCCCCCCCCCTCCCCCCCCCGAGCGGCGCCGCGGTTCTGGACACGCCGGGTCCACACGTTTACTTTTTGATGGCGCCGACTTTATTACCGCGCTTTAAGGTGTTTGCATAGAGTTTTTTTTCACGGCTGCCACTCAGAGATGATGTCAGCAATTAAAGTGCAAAAGTATAAGTTCGTAATGCGGCTTCGCCTCGGGCACCGTGACCGCAGTGTGTGTGTGTGTGTGTGTGTGTGTGTGTGTGTGTGTGTGTGTGTGTGTGTGTGTGTGTGTGTGTGTGTGTGTGTGTGTGTGTGTGAGGCCACATCTACATCTAACATGTCATGAACTTACACCGCTGTGACTCCATTTATTATTGAAGGTGTTGATTTGATCACTTTTTGTAATAATCTGCTACGTTTTGTAATAATCTGCTACATTTTGCAATAATCTGCTACGTTTTGTAATAATCTGCTACGTTTTGCAATAATCTGCTACATTTTGCAATAATCTGCTACATTTTGCAATAATCTGCTACATTTTGCAATAATCTGCTACATTTTGCAATAATCTGCTACATTTTGTAATAATCTGCTACATTTTGCAATAATCTGCTACATTTTGTAATAATCTGCTACATTTTGCAATAATCTGCTACATTTTGTAATAATCTGCTACGTTTTGTAATAATCTGCTACATTTTGCAATAATCTGCTACATTTTGTAATAATCTGCTACATTTTGCAATAATCTGCTACATTTTGTAATAATCTGCTACATTTTGTAATAATCTGCTACATTTTGTAATAATCTGCTACTTTTTGGAATGAAATGATCAAACGCATTTTGTAATAGCTTGTTATTACATATTGCAACAGTTATTACAAAATGTGACTGTTCCACGTGGTTTTTTTTAAGAAAATGTAACTGAGGCAGATCGTAGAATGTAAATGAATGAAAGTCAATGAAATATCGAGAAAGTTAATAAGTGTGCTAATACGTTTGATGGACGACAGAACGACGCCAGCGTTCTGTGTGTGTGTGTGTGTGTGTGTGTGTGTGTGTGTGTGTGTGTGTGTGTGTGTGTGTGTGTGTGTGTGTGTGTGTGTGAGGCCACATCTACATCTAACATGTCATGAACTTACACTGCTGTGACTCCATTTATTATTTAAGGTGTTGATTTTATCAGCAGCCGCTCTGACAGGAATAAACACGGAGTCGCTCAGCCTGCGTTACATCAAATAGCCTTTTTAGTTATTTTTATTTCTTTTTTTTAACCCGAATGTGGAAGAACGCCAACGGTAATAAAACAGATTAGACGCGCTAGTTAAACCCGACTGACTGGTGTTTTCCAATCAGTCCAAACGCGTCATCAAATCCAGTCGTCATTTCCCGGCGAAGCGAATCCTGCAGGAGAAACGGGAGGAAACGTTCAGCGTCACATTACCACTGAAACGCTTCAGCATTTATTTTGAGATTCAGGACTAAGACGAACATGAACGTCACACGTTACTGTCGGGGAATAAATGTTCCCGTAGCCGTGAGTCGTATTTACATTAATATCCTTCACAACCAGGATTAGACTTTATCTGACTTAATGTACATTATATTTAATTAGTGTTGATTTAGTTCTAATGAGTTTAAATGGAGTGATGATTGATTAAGTGGAAGCAAAAATAAATGTATTAATTAATAAAAAAAATAAAAAAAATAAAAGATAAATAAATAAATGAATGAATACATAAATAAATAAATAGATAAATAAATAAATAAATGAATGAATAAACAAATACACGAATAAATAAACACAGAAATACATGAATAAATAAATAAATAAATACATGAATAAATAAATACATGAATAAATAAATAAATAAATGAATACATAAATACATAAACAAATAAATATATATTTATAGAGAAGTTGTTTGGTTAAAGATTTCTGAGATCTGTTGCTTTTGATATTGAATTTTGTGTGAAATTTAAAAACAATAAAATAAATAAACCTTATCAATTTAAAGTGGTCAGGAATCCTCGACTTGATGTTGTTGGACCGTTGAAGGAAACCAGATTAAATGAGCACAAAGTCCTTAACCCAGAAACTCAACAAGGACTCTTCTCGTTCACGATGTTTTAACGCGACAACGACATAAAAAAACCATCTGATCAAATCACTGAGAGTCTCTGTTGTAACTGAAGTAGAGCAATGAGAACATACATCTGGTGAACTACTCCCGACTCAAACACCCAAACCATTAAGAATAAAACAGAAAGGCTGGAATCTCTCGGTTTGCGTGTGACGAATGTGAATCAGCGTGAACAACCTCCGCTCTGAACGTCTCCGCTCTGAACTCCACCTTCCTCTTTAAAGACAAACTTTAGTAAGTGTGAACATGCTTCAGTTCCTGTGTTATCCTGCGGTGTACTCTGCTTTCTGTCCGGCTCCTTCAAACCTCACTTTAATACACCTGGAAGAACGGATGAGAGCAGATTGATGGAGAGATTTTTAAACTCCAGCCTATTTGTGCTGAATGCTAAATCTGTGTAATATCTAGCCGCCGCTGCTTCTTGTTTCTGAACCTCGGCGGGAGGAAATAACGACACAAACTGATGTAAATGTCTCCTCATAGCAGGGAAGTGCTGGATGGACGAGGCCCAGACACTCCAGCTCTGAGAAATGTTTCCCTCACTACATTTACAGCCGCCACTTTTTTTTTTTTTTTTCTTTTTTCACTTTGATCTCACTACAGGTGGTATCACCTCGCGGGGTTTTTGATGAATTTGCCGCTTTTGCATAACGACTCTTCACTTCCCCCCCTTTTAGACGCGTTGAATAAATTGTGCTGACGATTAACGACGGATAAAGAGGGAAACACACAAAGAATCCCAGCAGGAGGTGAAAAGGCTCAACAACGTCAACGAGCGTCGACACGCAAACGAAACGGCTCGAGTGACGATGAACTCTTAGTGTGGAACAAGAACTGCAGCCGCGGAACGGAGACAAAATACATCGAGCGGCACACGAAGGCTGAAGGAAGTCAGTCGCCGAGGAGACCTCGCCTCGTTTCCACGGCGACGCTTCAAGTGAAAAAAAACAAAACACACCTTTGTTTCAGAAAAGTTTCACATTCACACGGCAGTGTTTTGATAGCGATGTAGTTACAACGCCACACCAAGAGGTGGTGCTGTTGGGTGGGTTTGGTTTTTTTTTTTCCGTAATGAAACCACATTACGGTGACTGTCACGGTGACTGTCAAAATAAAAGCACCAGGTTGGATTGCTATCATGGTGACTGTCAAAATAAAAGCACCAGGTTGGATTGCTATCACGGTGACTGTCAAAATAAAAGCACCAGGTTGGATTGCTATCATGGGGACTGTCAAAATAAAAGGACCAAGTTGGATTGCTATTATGGCGACTGTCAAAATAAAAGTACCAAGTACCAAGTTGGATTGCTATTATGGTGACTGTCAAAATAAAACCACCAAGGTGGATTGCTATTATGGTGACTGTCAAAATAAAAGTACCAAGTTGGATTTCTATTATGGTGACTGTCAAAGTAAAAGTACCAAGTTGGATTGCTATTAATGGCGACTGTCAAAATAAAAGTACCAAGTACCAAGTTGGATTGCTATTATGGTGACTGTCAAAATAAAAGTACCAAGTTGGATTGCTATTATGGTGACTGGCAAAATAAAAGTACCAAGTTGGATTGCTATTATGGTGACTGTCAAAATAAAAGTACCAAGTCAGGAGAACCTGGACTGGGAGTCATGATGCCACAAAGGCTCTACTGAGCATGTGCAGAACTACTAGTCGCCGTGGCAACCAGGTCCAGGAACGTTTAGATGTAGATGTGGCCTCACACACACACACACACACACACACACACACACACACACACACACACACACACACACACACACACACACACACACACACACACACACACACACACACGCAGAGAACAATACGCTCTGAAGTATTACGTTGACTGTCAAAATAAAACAAAAAATCCGAGGAGCTCCAGCAGAATCTTGACCCTCTGGAGGAAACGCTGATCTGATGGTCTCTACTGAGCATGTGCAGTAGCAGCACCTCCACCATTTTCACCCGTTTCCGGAGAACAAACAGTTCAGCCTTTTCACTTTGAGAGAAATCGTTGCAGAGCAAAGTGAGTCTCACAACGAGTTTTCCACAACATTTCACGCGACACGTTATCCGTTAAAGAAACGCGAGTTTCCACTGACACACCGACGGCGACGTAGTTCGTCTGCCAGGCCTCTGGAGGGCGCCGACGCTTGTTTTTGTAATGAAGCCTCACAGTGCAGAGAACGCTGCGCTACGAACGTGAACGAGGTCAACAGAACCCGACATCCTCGTGGACGGATCAGAGGAGAACCTCCACAACAAAACTGATAATATGATGTGAAACTAGAATACGAGTCGGCCATGTTGGATCACAGTTCCGATCAGGAAGGGGAGGGCGGAGCGTCTCCCTCCATCAGTCTCTCCCAAAGTAAAGAAAGTTTCACGGACACACTCGTTTTCCTCGTCGCGTAAACGGCGCCTGGATTTCTTTCTTTTTTTTCGCAGTGAAGTTGAAACGTGAAGATGTGACGGCGGCAGAGGAGGAAGTTTGAGCAGCGCGACTCTTCGAGGACGTCTCTCGTCAGACCGGCTGCTGAGCCTCTGTTCCCAGAAGAGCTTCGCTCTACATGGTGGAACCGTGACTCTTCTGCTTCTGACACTACTTTTTGGTTTTTCTCTATTATCTTCCGGCAGCTCTGAGAATCGCTCTAAATACAGAAGGGCTGATGAGATGAGACGCGATTATGAATTCTCTCCCACTGCTAAATATGTCAAGCCAAATGTCAGAGGATCTTCTGTCGGAGGATATCGAGCTGACGGGAAATGTCAGGCGGCGAAGAGCGAGAGAGGGAAACCTGCTCACGTGTCGGAGAGTCTGCCGAGCTGACGACCAGGAGCCGTGACCCGATTCTTCACAACCCTTCACCTGGTCTTCTCCATCTAGAACTAGAAGCTACTGACGCTAGCAGCAGGAGGAGCAGGGCCATAGACCTATAGAACTAGAAGCTACCGACGCTAGCAGCAGGAGGAGCAGGGCCATAGACCTATAGAACTAGAAGCTACCGACGCTAGCAGCAGGAGGAGCAGGGCCATAGACCTATAGAACCAGAAGCTACTGACGCTAGCAGCAGGAGGAGCAGGGCCATAGACCTATAGAACTAGAAGCTACTGACCCTAGCAGCAGGAGGAGCAGGGCCATAGACCTATAGAACTAGAAGCTACTGACGCTAGCAGCGGGAGGAGCGGGGCCATAGACCTATAGAACTAGAAGCTACTGACGATAGCAGCGGGAGGAGCAGGGCCATAGACCTATAGAACTAGAAGCTACTGACGCTAGCAGCAGGAGGAGCAGGGCCATAGACCTATAGAACTAGAAGCTACTGACGCTAGCAGCGGGAGGAGCAGGGCCATAGACCTATAGAACTAGAAGCTACTGACGCTAGCAGCGGGAGGAGCAGGGCCATAGACCTATAGAACTAGAAGCTACTGACCCTAGCAGCAGGAGGAGCAGGGCCATAGACCTATAGAACTAGAAGCTACTGACGCTAGCAGCGGGAGGAGCGGGGCCATAGACCTATAGAACTAGAAGCTACTGACGTTAGCAGCAGGAGGAGGGGGGCCATAGACCTATAGAACTAGAAGCTAGAGACGCTAGCAGCAGGAGGAGCGGGGCCATAGACCTATAGAACTAGAAGCTACTAACGCTAGCAGCAGGAGGAGCAGGGTCATAGACCTATAGAACTAGAAACTAATGATGCTAACAGCAGGAAGAGCAGGGTCATAGACCTATAGAACTAGAAGCTACTGATGCTAATAGCAGAAGGAGCAGGGCCATAGACCTATAGAACTAGAAGCTACCGACGTTAGCAGCAGGAGGAGGGGGGCCATAGACCTATAGAACTAGAAGCTAGAGACGCTAGCAGCAGGAGGAGCGGGGCCATAGACCTATAGAACTAGAAGCTACTGACGCTAGCAGCGGGAGCAGCAGGGCCATAGACCTATAGAACTAGAAGCTACTGACGCTAGCAGCAGGAGGAGCGGGGCCATAGAGGTATAGAACTAGAAGCTACTGACGCTAGCTGCAGGAGGAGCGGGGCCATAGACCTATAGAACTAGAAGCTACTGACGCTAGCAACAGGAGGAGCGGGGCCATAGACCTATAGAACTAGAAGCTACTGACGCTAGCAACAGGAGGAGCGGGGCCATAGACCTATAGAACTAGAAGCTACCGACGCTAGCTGCAGGAGGAGCAGGGCCATAGACCTATAGAACTAGAAGCTACTGACGCTAGCAGCAGGAGGAGCGGGGCCATAGACCTATAGAACTAGAAGCTACTGACGCTAGCAGCAGGAGGAGCAGGGCCATAGACCTATAGAACTAGAAGCTACTGACGCTAGCAGCAGGAGGAGCAGGGCCATAGACCTATAGAACTAGAAGCTACTGACGCTAGCAGCAGGAGGAGCAGGGCCATAGACCTATAGAACTAGAAGCTACTGACGCTAGCAGCAGGAGGAGCAGGGCCATAGACCTATAGAACTAGAAGCTACTGACGCTAGCAGCAGGAGGAGCAGGGCCATAGACCTATAGAACTAGAAGCTACTGACGCTAGCAGCAGGAGGAGCAGGGCCATAGACCTATAGAACTAGAAGCTACTGACGCTAGCAGCAGGAGGAGCAGGGCCATAGACCTATAGAACTAGAAGCTACTGACGCTAGCAGCAGGAGGAGCGGGGTCATAGACCTATAGAACTAGAAGCTACCGACGCTAGCTGCAGGAGGAGCAGGGCCATAGACCTATAGAACTAGAAGCTACTGACGCTAGCAGCAGGAGGAGCGGGGCCATAGACCTATAGAACTAGAAGCTACTGACGCTAGCAGCAGGAGGAGCGGGGCCATAGACCTATAGAACTAGAAGCTACTGACGCTAGCAGCAGGAGGAGCAGGGCCATAGACCTATAGAACTAGAAGCTACTGACGCTAGCAGCAGGAGGAGCGGGGCCATAGACCTATAGAACTAGAAGCTACTGACGCTAGCAGCAGGAGGAGCGGGGCCATAGACCTATAGAACTAGAAGCTACTGACGCTAGCAGCAGGAGGAGTCATACACATGTTTATGAGCAAGAATCTACATCAAAATTTGTATGTGCTTCTTCTGCATCTACATCTATGTGGTTCTTGCACGTTATGAGTCTCTATAGAACTATATAGCCGTCTTCTTCTGCGTTTTTGGTGTGTTTGTTGAGCCACAGCGCCCCTAAAGGCCTGGTAGGTGTACTACATGTGTACTACAGGCCCTGAAGCCTCATGTTGAGCCGAGTTCATAATGAGAAGAAAGATCTTTTTGTTTTTTTGTTTTTTTTGTCGTGTGGATTTGACCCTAAACCAGCTGATCTTCAAAGTCCAAACTCCAACAATCTCATCTGAATTACACAGTTATCTTATCTGTGCGTCTTCAAACGACGTCTTCAATTTCAGGTTCATCATATTCATCGCATCACTTTCCAAATGGCTTGACTACTAGAAAAATAACCAGCAAATCCAGAAACTCGAATGATGTGAGCGAGTGATGAAACACATCGGGAGCAATGAGGAAGCGTCGTCATGTAACAGTCCTGATCCAAGGCCTCCCGCCCACACAGTCCGGTGACCTCTGACCCCCGGCATGAGAACTCACCGAAGGCCGTGTAGAACTCCTCCCTGGTCAGGTGCTCGTCGTCGTTCACGTCGTTGTACTTCAGGAGGTCGAACAGCGTGCAGTCGGAGAAGTCTTTGGACAATCCCTCCTGCTTGATGACCTTCAACGAGAACCAACGAGTGTTTGGTTAAAGAGAGCCGGCGCTTTCTGAAAGGCTGCAGTTCAAACATCTTCACAAACATCTTCACAAAGATCTTCAGCACTCATAAGAAAACGGATGTGAAAAGAAACACAATGTTCAATCCCCAACAGTGAAATAAAAACAGAATGAAAACTTGACGCACAAAGAGAAACTAAACAGTGAATTTGGAACGATGAGGAATCAAACCTACACGTTACTTCACACGTTACACGTTTTTTACTCCGCTGTCGTCGTGACAACTCCTCATGCTGGCGTCGTTCCTTCCTGGTCGCTCACGTTGGGTTTGAACAGACAAAACAACACGGTGACGTGGAGCTTCAAACTACAAGTTTAACCAAAGAGGCTTTATTGACGCTTCGTCTTCACACACTGGCGCTTTTATTTATTGCTTTTGTTCAAAAGTGTGTTTCTGGTGATGTTATCTGTTATCTGACGTCAGTCTGAATGAAGCAACGCTTCAACCTTCATCTAGATTTTCTTCGACAGCAATTCCTTTTAAACTAGTTGCTTTTTAAATTTTTTTTAAAACAAAATCATGTCGTCTCAAAGGACATGGGATTATTGTGGTTAACGCTGGAGTGTGTGTGTGTGTGTGTGTGTGTGTGTGTGTGTCCCTTCTTTGGAGATTAAGCTCAATTAAAAGCATTTTTTTTAATGTTTACTTATTTGTTTATTTTTCACGGAACAGGAATCTTAAAGAAAAAGTTGCTTTGTACCAGATGTGGCAGGAACACAACATTATAATAAGACTATAGCCTAAAGGACAAATTAATAATATTTGCAATAACCATTCCAATTTATCAGCTGGTTTTCGTAAAGTTCATAAAATTCATACTGTAAATAAACTAAACTATAAAGAAACGAACTAAACCAGGTTTAAGACAACAGACGTCTTCTTCTGTGGTTCAGAATTCAGCGCGACCTTGTTTCCATTCCCCTGAATGAAAGTAGGAACAAGCACACGTGTGTCCAGCGTGTGACGGCTCTGTGGCGCCGCCCGGTGGCGGCCGGCTGCATGACAGCTAGCATGACTCGTAGCCGTGAGCGCTGGACGGAGGAGGTTTGATCACGTCTGGCCCTGAACTGAAATCCTGCTCCCTCCGATGTGTTTCTATCTCAGAGTGAACAAAGGAGGATCCGGTTGTACAGTTTATCACTAATCCAAGCGGCGGAAAAAAAAATCTGCTCGCAATGACCTCACAAGAGGATTGGGCTCAGTCTCCGGCACTGCTCAGCGTGTTACGCAACGCCTGTTGTGTAATGTTTGACAATAAAGCATCTACGATCCGTCCTACAAATCGATAAGCTGCCTTTTTTTTTTTTTTTTTTCCTGCTTCGGCTGACAACATTTAAAAACACAACCTCCCCAATGCTCTGGAACATCCTTTTTTTTGTTTGTTTTGTTTTTTATTCGCCAGCTTTCTGGTGTTGGTGTAACGGAGTTAAAAATGCACTTTATTAATTATTATTTTCAATTCATGTTTGTTATTGTTATGTTGAGTATTTGTGAAATTTATCTCAATAGTTTCTTTTCATTGCCGATATTTGATTGATTTTGCTTTATTTTTTAATCGCCTTTTTTGCGCTCTTGTCTTGTTTGTCCCTCCCGGGCCTCCGTCGTTCCTCCGTGTTGGTTGTAGTCGTCTGGGAATTCACTGCCGCAACTTTGCGCTGTTTTGTCTGTAAATGTAGTAGTTTATGTCAAAGTTTTTACTGTAGATCGTTTGTCATAGTGTGGTGTCATGTTACTGTGCTGCTTTGTTTAGTTTTAACCTCTATTTTAACTTTTGGAAGCAGATATAGCCGGGGTGCTCAACACGTCGATCACGATCTACCAGTGGATCAAAGCTAGTAACAGTAGATCGTATGACACTAGAAAAGAAATAGACGCTGGTGTAATGAAACTGATTTACCTTTACGATTTACGAGTACGATCGAACGCAGCGTCAGATGACGGCTGAATGTTTCTGACCTTCAGGTCACCGCGCAAACGACGATGCTAAGTGTGACGAAGCTAACAAGCTAGTCGGCGAGTTAGCGCAAATTTGAAGCCCTCGCTTTTTTTCTTTTAAACTAGAGAAAGATTTGGTCGTCAAACATGAGACCAAGTGAGAAGACGAAGACGAGTCACTTTCACGAGGAATGGGAGGTGGACTTGTTTTTCACGATGTCGTTTCCGAAGTGCGTTTGTCTCGTCTGCCAGTCGAGCGTCGCAATACCAAAGATCAAAGTAACATCAAAGTAAACTCAGGTAATTACAAAGAATGTTCATAGTTAATTATGTCGTGTTGCACAATATTGGCTCGTACGGTTTTGCAAGGTCCATCATTATACATTGTACATATAAAGAATCCTCAATATATTTGAAAATAAATATATGTTTAGCATCTTTGTAGTGGGGGATCACTTTGACTTGGTCGTTTCATAAGGAGCTCGCAGGATGAGAAAGTGTGGCCCCCCTGGTGTATAACTTCATTAATTTTGGCGCGATTTCCCAGTAAACGCCGCCCAGTGACGTCATCACACCGGTGAACACTGTTTGTGTTTAATGTCTAGAACCAGAGTGGAGGAAGGCCAGCGGGAAGATTAAGTGTATTTCTAATCTTTTCTACAGGGATGTTTATAGTTGTTCCACCCCATGCATTGTATTTACGTTTTCAACGGATGGCAGTATTGCAAATTGTGTATTTCATTTTATTTCATTGTTCAGATTTAATGTTCAAAATGTACTTTTAAAATGTTGAGAGAGTTGGTTTTAATGGCCGAGGAACCAGAGAGGATGAAGGCCAGTGGGAAGATTAAGTGTATTTCTAATCTTTTCTACAGTAAACAAATCAAGACTGAAGGACTATTTTGAGGTCCAAATCACACCGTTACATTTGGTCACTGGAAGACGTGGTTAGTTTAATGGCGATCGAGTCTGAATGAGTCCTGGATGAAGCGATCGAGTCTGAACGAGTCCTGGATGAAGCGATCGAGTCTGAACGAGTCCTGGATGAAGCGATCGGGTCTGAACGAGTCCTGGATGAAGCGATCGGGTCTGAACGAGTCCTGGATGAAGCGATCGAGTCTGAACGAGTCCTGGATGAAGCGATCGGGTCTGAACGAGTCCTGGATGAAGCGATCGAGTATGAACGAGTCCTGGATGAAGCGATCGGGTCTGAACGAGTCCTGGATGAAGCGATCGAGTCTGAACGAGTCCTGGATGAAGCGATCGGGTCTGAACGAGTCCTGGATGAAGCGATCGGGTCTGAACGAGTCCTGGATGAAGCGATCGGGTCTGAACGAGTCCTGGATGAAGCGATCGGGTCTGAACGAGTCCTGGATGAAGCGATCGGGTCTGAACGAGTCCTGGATGAAGCGATCGAGGCTGAACGAGTCCTGGATGAAGCGATCGGGTCTGAACGAGTCCTGGATGAAGCCCAGCAGCCGGCCGATGGATGGAACCATTAACTGTTCCTGAATGTTCCTGAACCAGGCAACGGCTGCTTCACCACCTCTTCTATTGTCCTTCTGTGTCTGAATCTTCAGGAAACATGTTTGAATCCCATGTTTAAACTGACCTCACTTCGTCCTCACAGCCTTTTGATTCCCGTCCGGAAACAACAATTGAAACTAAAGAGAGAAAAGCAGAAAACCAGTACGGTGACACACTTCCAGACCTGTAAGCTAAATGACCCGAGACGCTGACGAGGGAACCAGATGAAATGTTCACGGAGGCTGCGGCTCCCGCCTGCTTCAAATCCAAAGTTAATTTATAAAGCCGACGGAACGTTGGCTGGTCATCCAGACAGAACGCCGTCCTCACGCTGGAAAGTTGACGACTCAATTCCACTGATTGCACGCAGAACACGCGGCGCTAATAGAGACGCTACACACAACCACTGCACGCAAACCATTCAAAATAAGAGGCGGAGCTCCGTTAGCTCCTTCAGCAGAACGTCGCTGAACACAACCGCCACTTGTTAGGACTGAACCTGCCAACACTGGTTTTATTTTTTACTATAGTATGTTTATTGTACTTTATGCTACACTTTGCCCCCTCCCCCCCCCATCATAGTTTAATTTCCTTGTATTTCATCTTACTTTATACTTTGCTCCCCTTAGAACTTATTATACTTTATTATAGTTTGTTATTTTTATCTTATTTTTTTTTATTTTAGTCCCATTTTATTTGATTTATTATTACTTTTTACTGTAAATACTTTTGGCCCTTAGAGTTCTTGATAGTCATTGTATATCAGATACCTCTATTTGCACATTTCTTGTTTTTCCTACTCATGAGTCCTTAAGAGCTGAAGTAACAAGTACATTTCTCCGTTGTGAGATCAATAAAGGCTTATTTTGTCTTATCTGATCTTATCTTATCTTATCTTATCTGATCTTATCTTATCTTATCTTAACGTGATCGGCTGCGGAGGTCAAAGGTCAGGCTTTCCGCCTCAGAAACGGAACGTGGAAAGTTGTTTTTTTGGGAAAACGCGTTAACCTCACGGTACTTTTACATCTTAATTCTAGAAAGAATTTCTTGATTTAGAAACAACAACTTGGTGATGAATAGAAAACAGAGGAATGTTCCGGTGTGCGGCAGGAATGCGGCTCTTTAAAAGGACATTTCCATCAGCGTGTCGGCGTTCACTTCTTCCTCGTCTGTCGTCGTCTGATAAAAGCTTCACAAGAGAAAAATGTGACTGTTCCCGCAGCTGGAAGGTCAAGAAAACACAGCTATTGATAAAAGTTGCTCCACCAGAAAGAGACTTTTAATTTACACCTTCCAGAAAAGTTTTCACCGCACAGAAAACCAAACCAAATTAAAGCCGCAAGCAGCGTTGGCCGGGACCTCGCTCAAGCCCGTTGGGGTGGGTATGATCCTCTGGACCGGTTAATGATCAGTTTTTAAGTTAAAAAAAAAAAAAAAAAAAAATTATGACTTTTATTTTGAAAAAACGGCATCAAAACCAGCTAATTAGCTAGTGATTCGTGACCACGGCGCCCCCATTAGGCCACCTACCAAATTTCAGCTCAATCGAACAATGTTTGCTAGCATGCTAACGGGCATGTTCTG
>NC_137658.1:115065-135065 GCF_963422515.1 Blennius ocellaris | reverse complement strand
AATAATAATAATAATAATAATAATAATAATAATAATAGTGATAATAATAATAATAATGTTGGGTTGAAAAAGAGTTAAATTAAAAAAACCAATCAAATAATTCAGATATCATTGGGCCGACCTGGTGTTTGATGTGTGACGGGGCAGGCGGGATTCGATCTCCATTTTTCCGCCACTGAGCTCATATTCCTTCCAATGACAGTGTTGAACAATGAAAGCAGGGAAAGAGGCTCTGATTTGCCATTTCAAAAGGGCACATAAAAACTGAAAGGGCAGAAACAGGCGCCGCTTCTTGTGCACAATCCTGCGAGCCGGCTAATCTCCGAACCGGCAGGAAAAAGGAAACTACATACACACACAAGTTTTATGTCATGTTTGTGACATTTAGAATTTCAGACAAACTTTAAGCGAGACTGGTGAGAAACACGACGTGTCAATATAAACCTCGTGATGCTGTGACGCCGTCCCCCCAGAAAATCTTTATGTTTTTATTAAGTGATTAATCAGAAGTTACTTTGCTCTCAGAACTACGATCCCGTTGCTATTCAGGCTTTAGAATACATGAATCTGTGCAGAAAATAACTGTTCTTATTGTTTCCCGGCTGCAATCGAGGTAAACGAGACGACCGTTTCCCTCACGTGGAGTTTTTGGTTTCTAAAGTGTGAAAACACGTCGATGGCCGGACGGATAGAAGAAAAACCCTTCCAGAGAAACACTGAGGAGCTTGAAAGGAAGTTTTCAAATCCACACTTCAGGCCGGCTGACGGCATCATCGTAGGGAAAACACAACACAACACTTTGTTGACTGTGACTTTCACTTACTGAGCCTTGATTTCTCCCCGCTTAATGGAAAAACATGTAAAAATATGCAAATTGTGTGAAAACCACGGCAAAAATCTCACTTTTTTCTTTCTTTTTTTTTGACGTGATACTTTGATTCCTTCAAGTTAAAACCCTGAAATATATTCAAATGAATGAAAGGAGTTGTGGTCCGCTGAGGGGGGGGGGGGGGGGGGGGCAACGACCAAGGTGACCCCGGCACAGGTGGGATCAGAACAGAAAGCGATTCCACGCCTGTGAGAATCACGGCGGGTTGCTTTACCCTCTCAATTATTCAAATGGCTTCGCTATTAAATCCCACCTCGGGTTCCGTGAGACGCTTTGTGACGCTCAGACTCCTTTTCCTTCCTCGCAAAGAGAAAGAACCTCTTTGTTCCCACGTTTCCTTTGGCGCCGCCGGTCAAAGGCTGCAGCCTCCCGGGAGTTTCCTTTTGACCCGCGTCGGGTTTTTTTGGTTTTTTTTTTTAAAAAGTCCGGCGCCACGCAGGGAAGGCTGAGCGCCGCCGAACGGCCGGGAGCTCCTTCTTTTAAACACCCGAACTCCAACGCGAGCTTTTTCTTCATTTGGAGTCAACGGCTTCGGGTGAAGACGCTCCGACTCGGTCGCCGTGGCAACGGGCCAAAACAACACTTTCTAAAAACGCGCCGTCGTACACGACCATGAAAAAAAGCAGTGGAAAAAGCAAATAGTTGGGGAAATTCTATATATAAATCAAGTTCCTATAACTTAAGTGTGTGTGTGTGTGTGTGTGTACGTGTGTGTGTGTGTGTGTGTGTGTGTGTGTGTTGCTTTCAGTACCAAAACAAACAGCACCCACTAGTGGCCCAGCATGACAACTGCATCGTTTTTCAGCGGTTCTACCGTTTCCATTTAAACACACACCGTGTGGTCCCCTGTGTCTTTTATTTATTTTATTGTTCTTATTTATTTTATTGCTTTTTATATTTCTATTTATTCTTTTAAATTGTTTTATTCTTATTTGTATTTTTTAATCTGTTTTTATTTTTTATTTTATGGTCTTATACTTATTTAGTGTCGGACTGTTTAGTTTAGTTTTTAAGTGCAGTTTCATGTGAAGCACTTTGGAAACGCTTTGTTAAAATAAAGTGGATTGGATTGGACACTGAAACTTGTGTTTTTACAACGTGTTTTCACTTGAAAATGTTGTAAATGACAGCCTGTGACGTCTTTAAAAAAAAAAAGTACTTTTCGCAGCTATTTGTTGACAAACAGTCCGTTTTAAGTCTTTGCTCCAGAAGAAATACTCACACTTTGAATAAAACACACAGTTTTCTTTTAAAACATTGAATATTTCATGGCCTGGTTATGAAACCAGCAGTCTGACCTGTGAGAGCTCGCTGGCGCCGACCTGACCGTCGGTCGTCTGCATCGAAGCGCTTGAACATCATGTCGACCAGCTGCTTCTTGGCGGCCATGTTGTCCGGCGGGGGGCGGAGCCTAGGAAGCGCTGCTCATGCAGATCCAGGATCTTGGTTTTCAGTCGACGGTAGTCGCTCAGTCTGCAGCTGTCGTCTGTGGAAAGACGGAGAGGAAAACATAAACATATCTGTCGAGACGCGAGACAGTCGTGTTGGAAAAGAATTATTTATATATAGATTATATGTATGTATATATGTGTGTGGTGTGTGTGTGTGTGTGTGTATATACTATACATATGTAATATACATATATATGTATGTATGTATATATAGACACACACATACACACACACATATATATATATATATATATATACACACACATATATACTTATACCTATATATACACCACACACATATATACATACACACACACATATATACACACACACACACATATATGCATATATATATGATATGTATGTAGTATATTTTTGTTTTTGTAATTATATTTAATAGCTGTATTATGTAATCATAAGGATATCTGTGTACAAACTAAAGAATATGTAATAAGTGGTGGCAATTTTTTATTTTTTTACTTCTTCCCATTCATTTTTTGAACAATGATCAGTGTTTTGTTATGTATTGTCTCTATGTTTATTTTTTTATATAAGTTTTTCTTTCTATTATATGTACAAATAGTTACATGATTTATTATATACATGTTCAAAATTTAAAAAAAAATTAATCCTAAATTCAGTCATTCAAACGTCATTTAAGTGTCATGAAGACGTTCACCAGCGGATAATTAATAAACACCTCACTGGTGCAGAGAAGTAAAGCCTTGATTAAACAGACTGCAGGTATTACTCGTCATTCGCCACTCCGGTACCAATTAGCATCTGTTCCTGCGACAATCCACCTGAAGCTCCGGCATAATGAAGCGATAAGCTGCTGTTTGTAGCGAACGGGCCGGATGAGAGCTCGTCTTCCTGGCGGTGACAAAGGATTACTTCCCCGAGAGGAGCGGCGCACCCCGACGTCTCGGGCTGAAAGAGAAGCCGCCGCTAACGGATCCGTCACCCGGGCGTCGGCAGCTAATCCCGACGCCGAACCGCCGCGCCGCCGTATTTACAACCCGCCATCAAAGCCTGGCATCAAAGGAGTCGAGGAGATGAAAGGTGGAGCGCAGCCAAAGAGGAAATAATGACGAGGAGCGGAGGTTGACGCGTGTCAGATCGAGGCCCTCCGTCGTCAGGACGTGGGAGCACTTCTACGCCGACGACTCTTCTATTATCTGAGCGTCGGGCGGCTCACAGGAGGAACTTCCCTTGTTGACTGGGAAGATTCTGGAAGCTCTTCTGGAAACACCGACATTCTCCCGCGTCAGATTAGCGCAGTTTGCCGCAGTCGATGAGGCGAGGGAACTTTTTGTCTAATGAGTTCCTCCTGAGAGGCGACGGCGAGTTAATCAGAGGAACCGATACGGTTCATCATCAGATACAAGGATCTCATAAATTTGCTCCTCGGCGAAGCAACTCAAGCAATCAGCATTTAAATGAAACACTCGACGTAAGCCCGACGCCGGCGCTCATTAGAGGGCGAGAAGCCGCAGGAAGTTCCCCCGAACGCCGCCGGAGAAATCAATCGCTGCAACGCCAAGCTTATCAAGTCATTTCATTTTTGAATCTCGGTGACCTTGTAAGGGAAAAAAAACACACAGAACGTGCAAATCTTCATCCCTCAATTGTGTCGAATAAGTTGAATTGTTCAGTTTTAAAGTCTATAAATGCAAAAAAGCAAATACGTCTTACGAAATTAAAGTGAAGTTTTGAGAAGATCTGCGCTCAGCGACGAGTTTCAGACAAACAGATGAAGAAAACCATCAAATCAAATTCAGATTATGTCTTGATGTGTTTCTGATTGTTTTCCTTCGTCACGGTTTGTTTTGTCAACTTGTCTGCTTTGCGTTTTTACCTCCTAATTCAACACGAGGCTGCAGGGCCTGTAGTACACCTGCCAGGCCTTCGGGGGGCGCCGTGACTCACCAAACACACCAA
This sequence comes from Blennius ocellaris, assembly GCF_963422515.1. Taxonomy (NCBI): domain Eukaryota; kingdom Metazoa; phylum Chordata; class Actinopteri; order Blenniiformes; family Blenniidae; genus Blennius; species Blennius ocellaris. Next base: position 130,784 of record NC_137658.1, on the reverse strand, counting down.
AAACGCAGAAGAAGCCAGAGGCCAGGAGCCACAAGAAGGACGGTGGAACTCCAAAGAGTCACACAGATCTCCATTGAGAATCACAACAATTAAACAGTTAGCGAAGCGATTTACAGCCTTAAAGGGAAAGACGTCGTCCCCTCAGCCACACTGCCGTCCAGGGGCCGTCTGCAAATTACCCAACAGATACGACAGACCACGTCTCGCTGGCAGAACCAGTGTTGCAGTGTGATCAAGTGGCGCTGCGGTGAATATCAGCAAGTCATTTGGTATTTTTGTGGTTTTCGTGTTTCACCGTTGCAGCGGTGAGTCATTTGCAGACGGTCCCTGGACTTCATTAGAGAACAATGTTGACGTTTCTCCTCCTGCAAACAAAACTACTCTTGACTAAATGAGCTGCTAGCGTACTGCCTCCCGCACGGCGATGGGGAAAAGGGGCGTGGCTTGTGCGTTGACGGCGTTTCGTGAAAGCGCTAACGATGCAGGAAGTTGACGCTCCCAGACTGTGTCCGATCCACCAATTAACTCCTTCACAGTCGTGTCCCCTGAGGCGGCGCTGATCTTGTTATGGCAGGTTCCGCGTGAACCTGTGTGATAATGGCGCCGTGCTACGAGTGATGCGTTCAGGTGCGAGCAAAGAAAATCCGAACTCCTAGTTTCGCACGGGAGCTGTTTGTAGGTGGAGGAGCTGCACTCCGCGGCTGTTTTCAAGTGAGATGGAAAACTTTGCTAGCGTCTTGGGGTCGGTGTAGTCCAGTGTTTCTCAACCTCTGGTGTTTCCTCCAGATCTCGTCAGCTGAGTCGTGGGAAATTATCACATTTCACATTTTTTCTAAAAAAACCATTCACTCTCACAGCCTCAGTGTGTTGCAGAGTAATCATGTATAAATACTCTTCACCACTAGAGGGCAGCACGGAACTTTGCCGGTGAAATGTAAAGTGACAGACGTCAGTGTGGTTCATCTCCACCTCCTGCTACCATCTTGGATCAAAGTACTGTGTCAGTGACAGTGATGGAGAAGTTTTTGAAAACCAGGATCTCAGCTCTTCATCCATCAGGTCCAGGTTTCACACTGAGGGAGTCACTATTAAAAAAAGTCCTTGCTTTCTGGATTTACTGGATTCCTGTTGATAAAACTTTGATGAGAATTACTTTGATGTCTTTGATAAGAATGACTTTGATGTCTTTGATTAGAAAGACTTTATATTGTTAATAGAGGCTGCAGAGTTTAACTTTTTAACATTTTCAGGTGGAGGTGTGGCTCCAGAGTTTTACAAACAAAAAGGTGTGTCTCGGCTCAAAAAGGTAGAACAACACTGCGATATCAGAACGTCGCTTTGCCAAATGTGAAATCCAGACGACTTGACGAGAGTTAAAAAGCGACCGAGGGGAGGCCCACGTCATTCGTGTTCGACTATTAAAAATACTGGAGCAGCAGCGTCCCTGGAAATATCTCTGCGTTTAGGCTGGAAGCCATTTATTCCAAAAAAACAGCCGCACTCACGTGCGGCTGTTTTTTTGGAATAAATGGCTTCCAGCCTAAACGCAGAGATATTTCCAGGTTCGCTTCCTTTGCAAAAGACGCTCTCACATTACGAAATATCAATCTGACTTGTGGGATTTTAGTGATTATCTTCCACCGCCTGACTCAACGTGACCCGTTTCAGCTCCGTCAGCTGCTTCCTGCCGAACCTTCGGCTGAATGGAAAATGTCATTAGTTTCATCCACGTCTCAGACTGACAGGAGCTGTTTCATATCATTTCGTTGTGAGTCGGTAAGATTTTCCCCGCGATGTTTCCGCCACGTTCCTCCTGAAATCCTGCAGAAAGGAGCGGCGCTGTTGGTGGTTCGGCTTTTTAATAATGACTGAAGTTCAGAGAGCTCTGAATCGGAACATTTCATTGATTGCACACTGAAAAGAGAAAACCGGGACGAGCAATTCAGAACAAATACATTAAAAAAGAAAAAAAACTGTCGATGAACAAGCACAACAACAAATTTCCCCCTTTTTTCTCTGGCCGGTCGTTTTGTGAAGGTCAGATCTTTTTCCGCTGTGGATTGTGTGAAAACTCGCAGGTACAGAAGTCACACATTGACACACTTGTTGTTTCAGTCCTCAGAAAATCCCATTAAGACATCAGTTCATGTCTCATAGGACACATCCAGGATCACGTCATGTCTCATAGGACACATCCAGGATCAGTTCATGTCTCATAGGACACATCCAGGATCAGTTCATGTCTCATAGGACACATCCAGGATCAGTTCATGTCTCATAGGACACATCCAGGATCAGGTCATGTCTCATAGGACACATCCAGGATCAGTTCATGTCTCATAGGACACATCCAGGATCACGTCATGTCTCATAGGACACATCCAGGATCACGTCATGTCTCATAGGACACATCCAGGATCAGTTCATGTCTCATAGGACACATCCAGGATCAGTTCATGTCTCATAGGACACATCCAGGATCAGTTCATGTCTCATAGGACACATCCAGGATCAGTTCATGTCTCATAGGACACATCCAGGATCAGTTCATGTCTCATAGGACACATCCAGGATCACGTCATGTCTCATAGGACACATCCAGGATCACGTCATGTCTCATAGGACACATCCAGGATCAGTTCATGTCTCATAGGACACATCCAGGATCACGTCATGTCTCATAGGACACATCCAGGATCACGTCATGTCTCATAGGACACATCCAGGATCAGTTCATGTCTCATAGGACACATCCAGGATCAGTTCATGTCTCATAGGACACATCCAGGATCAGTTCATGTCTCATAGGACACATCCAGGATCAGTTCATGTCTCATAGGACACATCCAGGATCAGTTCATGTCTCATAGGACACATCCAGGATCACGTCATGTCTCATAGGACACATCCAGGATCACGTCATGTCTCATAGGACACATCCAGGATCAGTTCATGTCTCATAGGACACATCCAGGATCACGTCATGTCTCATAGGACACATCCAGGATCACGTCATGTCTCATAGGACACATCCAGGATCAGTTCATGTCTCATAGGACACATCCAGGATCACGTCATGTCTCATAGGACACATCCAGGATCACGTCATGTCTCATAGGACACATCCAGGATCAGTTCATGTCTCATAGGACACATCCAGGATCAGTTCATGTCTCATAGGACACATCCAGGATCAGTTCATGTCTCATAGGACACATCCAGGATCAGTTCATGTCTCATAGGACACATCCAGGATCAGTTCATGTCTCATAGGACACATCCAGGATCAGTTCATGTCTCATAGGACACATCCAGGATCACGTCATGTCTCATAGGACACATCCAGGATCAGTTCATGTCTCATAGGACACATCCAGGATCACGTCATGTCTCATAGGACACATCCAGGATCACGTCATGTCTCATAGGACACATCCAGGATCACCTCCTCACATGTCTGCTCAGGATTCTCATGCCTTCTGTTTGTTTATTTATACTTTCAATGAATAAAAACATGAAATCCAACACATCATCCAAAACACTCCAGATTAATTTTTACTTCACTGTTATTATTCACGTTTATATTTTCCACTATTCGCGGCTCTGAAACGTCTGTTGGTGGGAAATAACAGTATTATTGCACCTCAGTGGTGATTAAATGTGTTGAAACAGGAAGTGTTCACGATGAATTGTTTAAAACGAGAAGGCAGTGAGAGCAGGTCTTTCTTGTCACCTGACCTGAGAGCGTCCGTCCTCGTCACGTTGGGAGTTTACTTGTCGAGTTTCTGAGTTATTGTGTTGACCAACTATCCAACTATCCAACCAACCTACATACCAAACAACCAACCAATTAACCAACCGGCCATCCACCTAACCAACCAACCAACCAACTATCTAACCAATTAACCAACCAACCAACCAACCAACCAATTAACCAACCAACCAAACAAACCAATTAATCAACCAACCAACCAACCAACCAACATACCAAACAACCAACCAATTAACCAACCGGCCATCCACCTAACCAACCAACCAACCAACCAACCAATTAACCAACCAACCAACCAACCAACATACCAAACAACCAACCAATTAACCAACCGGCCATCCACCTAACCAACCAACCAACTATCTAACCAATTAACCAATCAACCATCCAACCAACCAATCAACCAACCATCCAACCAACCAACCAACCAATTAACCAACCCACCAACCAACCAACCAAGCAGCAAACCATCCAGCCCTTGACCTTACCAAACACCAACCAGTTAAACAATCGACCAACCATCCAACCAACTATCCAACCAACCATCCAACCAACTATCCAACCAACCAACCAACCAACCATCCAACCAACTATCCAACCAACCAACCAACCAACCAACCAACCAACCAAGCAGCAAACCATCCAGCCCTTGACCTTACCAAACACCAACCAATTAAACAATCAACTAATCAACCAACCAACCCTGACTGACCAATGAGCTCATTGGCCGGCCGGCCAGAAGGCCAACCAATCAGAAGCGGAATACAATTCAGATATATCATCACATTAGTAATATATCATCACCTTTGTTCTACTTATTTTACTCGGTGACCTAGTTTGCAGCCAAGTGAAGAAAAGTACTAGTTAGCATGTGTTAGTGGTTTGACTGGCTGATGAAGGGTTGAATTACCGTCACGAGTCATAAAACACGATCAGTCGCATGTTGTCAAGATAATGTGTTTCATTTTCTCTCGTTGACAACAATATATTTCCGCTGATTAAAAAACCAAGAAGTAAAGTCTGTCATGTTTCCTCTCACTGTGTATAAAGACACAATCAGCTCTTTGACGACACAAAGTTAATACACGGCGCCTTTGACCCGCGATTGATTAACGATCAAACCGCCGGCGGCGTCGATTCAGACGCATCCCGTTCAGCGCCGAGGTAATTTGCGCGGCGGAGGCAGTTACACAATACTTTGGATTGTATAAAACACAATCAGTCTCCTGAAACGCAGCAGATCTCGATGTGACCAAATCAATTGGACAGAAAAGAAAGAACAGATTTCTGGTTCCCTGAAGTGCAGGTTTGACTGAAGCGTGCTAGCTTAGTTCATTTGACAGATTACAGTGGGCCTCCCCTGATTACTGCTCCCCCTCCCCCGTGTGGGCGTGTGTGTGTGTGTGTGTGTGTGCTAGCACAATGCTACGTTGACGTAGCCGACCTTCATATCTCCAGGAAACGCCAGCAGCCGTCTGTCTTTTATTCATTTTGCCATTCGTGACCCAAGATGGCGTCTCCGGCGCCGCCGCTGGTCAAAACGGCGCGGCGGCTCGTGCGCCTTGCAGAGAAAGGATCCAACTGAGCGGCCGCTCTCTGTGCTCTGACGTCCCCAACAAAACACTCGATCCAAGAGTCGGCCGCTAAAGAAGCAGCTGTTCACACCCCGAGACTCGCAGGAAGCTTCAGACTCAACATCTGGCGGGAGCTCAGGCGGCGTCCCGCTGACAGGCGCAGCGGCGAAAACCAGACCGACGCGCCGTTCCGCGGCGCCGCGCGCCTTACGTTCTCCACTGGGACCTGCAGGCTTTCAAGTAGTTGGCGAAGTTTTAGACAGAAATGGGGACAAAAGGAGGAAACGTCCACCGACACTTTGATCGTTGGTGGAGACGAGTGACGGGTTGGGGGGGACAAACGTCGTCAACCTCACAGTGTGAGGCTCCTGGTGAGGCTCCTGGTGAGGCTCCTGGCTGTTGAGGTTCCTGGCTGGTGAGGCTCCTGGTGAGGCTCCTGGTTGGTGAGGCTCCTGGCTGGTGAGGCTCCTGGTGAGGCTCCTGGTGAGGCTCCTGGTGAGGCTCCTGGTGAGGCTCCTGGCTGTTGAGGTTCCTGGCTGGTGAGGCTCCTGGCTGGTGACGCTCCTGGTTGGTGAGGCTCCTGGTTGGTGAGGCTCCTGGCTGGTGAGGCTCATGGTGAGGCTCCTGGTTGATGAGCTTCCTGGTTGGTGAGGCTCCTGATGAGGCTCCTGGTGAGGCTCCTGGTTGATGAGCTTCCTGGTTGGTGAGGCTCCTGGCTGGTGAGGATCCTGGCTGGTGAGGCTCCTGGTGAGGCTCCTGGTGAGGCTCCTGGCTGGTGAGGCTCCTGGTGAGGCTCCTGGCTGGTGAGGCTCCTCAGAAAGGTCATGTGACCAGGTTGTGTTGATCACATGACAGTCAGACATGAGCCCCTCCCCCCAGGATTTCATCCACTAATACTCACATTCTCACATTTCTACTTCATAAAATGTCCAAAAATGTGTCGCGTCATACTGAAAATGCTCCTTTAACACAAATCGGTGGAAAATATAAATATGTCTTTTATGAAGGCTTTTCTTTCTTTTCCCATGCCGTGACCTCACCGCTGCAGTGCGACCTGCGTGTTCGGTCCAGTTAGAGGAAACGTCGGCAGACGCCTCACGTGCAGGGCGAAGGAAAGGCGACGTGTGGCGGCTGTTTGTTGCTGCAGACGCTCGTCTGAGTCCCACTGAGGTGTGAAGGAACGAGAGGAAGTGACATTCTTCAGACGCCTTCGCCGGCTGCCAGTCAAAACCCTGCCAATGTTTGTTTTTTTCTTCCAGTTTCACACATTTGTTTGCCACCGACTCTAATTTGAGCGACTGCGGTCCGGACGGGGGGCTGCCACCGTCAACAACTGAAGCAGCCTCTGAAGGCAGCATGTGTTCCTCCCTAACTCTTCTTTTATTGAGAAAGAAAAAACAAGAAGGCCGTTGCTGGGCTAATCCCCCGCCGGAGGGCTTTCTATTTTCTCACAAAGCCAGCTCTAAGGCAGCACACTTGGTACACTAGAGGGTGTTCCATGGGTCCTAGTAGATCATTATGTAGAATCTGAAAGGTCTTCTTCATAAGCTATGTCAAAATACGTCTCCAGAGCCCAAAAGGTGTTTTTAAGCACTTCGTGACCCTGTGACCTACTTAATATGCTAATTAGGTCAAGGTACCCCTTCCCCCCACAGGGAGTCTCCATGTGTGAAGTTTGGTGACTGTGGGCCCAGGGGTTGCTGAGAAAGAAGGAGAAACATTCATATGATAATACATGTACTGTGCTTGGTACGCTGGAGGGTGTCCCCAGAGTACTAGTAGGTGTGTATAAAATATCAGAGCCCTAGCTCAAAAACCTAGGCCTCCAGAGCCCAAAATGTGTTTTTAAGCACTTCGTGACCCTGTGACCTACTTAATATGCAAATTAGGTAGGCAAATTAGTATCCCTTCCCCCTCTGAGATGCATCCACATGTGAAGTTTGGTCACTGTGGGCCCAGGGGTTGCCGAGATATAGGTAGAAACGTTTGAACGGACAGACGGACGGATGTACGGACGTACGGACGTACGTACGTACGGAGACTGTTTCAAGATCCCCCTTCGGGGCCTATCAGCCACGGCGGGGGATAAAAATAAAAATCAGCAGACAGTTGGTCTTTTGAAAAGCGTGTTGAAGAGCACGATCCGCTGATCACTTCCCCACTGGAGTCGAGTGGGAAGAACTGCAGAGGTCAGAGCTTCCGATTTGCATGCCCCCCCCCCCCCCCCCCCTCCCCCCCTCCCCCCTCCATCAAATCATCCACTCGACCTCTGGCGCCCCAGATGGAATCAGAATTCACAGATTATACCCTTATTAACCTTCCCTTTTCATTTCCACACAGTAATGAGCCCCGTCTTAAATTGGGGAGAGGAAAAGCACTAATATGTGAACTCTGCTCTCAGTTCCGGCGGCGGAGTCGTGGAAGAGTCAAGACTCTTTTATTTTGAAGCTTTCAGAAAAGCCTGGATGTTCTCGTTTTATGAAATATATCAAAAGGTCTGAGAATGAAAGTGAACTCCTTCAAAACACCGAAACGTGAAAAACATTCCACTTTCTATTACAGAAAAGAATAAACGAATGCTCCGATACGTTTGATGGCAAGAACGTCTCCAGGAAGTCATTTTCCTCGTGATCGGAGTTGATTTACGTGTGATTTCACTCATGGCGTCAATCTGAAGCCCTTTTTTTTACACGGCAAGTGAAAACATCAGCTTTCGCGTTTTCAGAGCAGAAAAGTTTACATGCCGATGGCAGAAACACAGAAAACGGTGTAGTTCTCATGTATGACCACTAGTGGGCACTGTGTTGTTTTTTTTTATTATTATTTCGAGCGCCATTATCGTATAAAGCAGTGTTTTTCAAACTTTTTGAGCCAACGCACACTTTGTTCTTTGGAACAATCTGGAGTATATTTAAGAGGGAAACAAGACGATATAAACACAACAGATCGAGATCTGCACAACTCGTGATGTCACACATAGGCTCCGCCCACGAAGAAGAAGGATTCCCCCGACTTCCTCGGCTGGAGATTCAAAATTCAAATAACTTTGTTATGCGACAACAGTGGAGGGGCAGAGTCGGAGGAACCTTACAAGTAGAACCCAACTATCGTTTTTTGCAAAGTAGTGTTTTACATTTCACTGGGACTTTAAACAAAGTAGTGTTTTACATTTCACTGGGACTTTAAATAAAGTAGTGTTTTACATTTCACTGGGACTTTAAATAAAGTAGTGTTTTACATTTCACTGGGACTTTAAATAAAGTAGTGTTTTACATTTCACTGGGACTTTAAATAAAGTAGTGTTTTACATTTCACTGGGACTTTAAATAAAGTAGAGTTTTACATTTCACTGGGACTTTAAATAAAGCAGTGTTTCACATTTCACTGGAACTTTAAATAAAGTAGTGTTTTACATTTCACCGGGACTTTAAATAAAGTAGTGTTTTACATTTCACTGGGACTTTAAACAAAGTAGTGTTTTACATTTCACTGGGACTTTAAATAAAGTAGAGTTTTACATTTCACTGGAACTTTAAATAAAGTAGTGTTTTACATTTCACTGGGACTTTAAATAAAGTAGAGTTTTACATTTCACTGGAACTTTAAATAAAGTAGTGTTTCACATTTCACTGGAACTTTAAATAAAGTAGAGTTTTACATTTCACTGGAACTTTAAATAAAGTAGTGTTTCACATTTCACTGGAACTTTAAATAAAGTAGTGTTTTACATTTCACTGGGACTTTAAACAAAGTAGTGTTTCACATTTCACTGGAACTTTAAATAAAGTAGTGTTTCACATTTCACTGGAACTTTAAATAAAGTAGTGTTTCACATTTCACTGGGACTTTAAATAAAGTAGTGTTTCACATTTCACTGGAACTTTAAATAAAGTAGTGTTTTACATTTCACTGGGACTTTAAACAAAGTAGAGTTTTACATTTCACTGGGACTTTAAATAAAGTAGTGTTTTACATTTCACTGGGCCTTTAAAGGGGACTAAAAGTACTAAATAAAGGTCACTGAAGAGCACAAATAAAAGGTTTTCAGTTGTTCTCCGAGTCGTTTTGTTACACACAAGACAAGTCGAGACTTTTTACAGATTTTGTGAAACTGTCGCCTTTAATGGCGTCTTTGTTTAATCACTGTGCTCAATGTCTTGGGAAAAAAAGCCTGATTTTCCAGTTTTTTGTTTCGACTCTGAGGAGTAATTCATCAACAGCAACGTATTGACGGAGCTGCTTGAAGGTTCCTCACTGCTCTGAATGGCCTCGTTTGGAAAGGAGCATTTAAAAAAAAAAAATACTTTCCTGGTTTTAAAACGTTAAAGAGAAAACAGGTCGGCGTGGCGTTTGAGACGAAAACCATCAGAAGTAAATGAAGCCGTTCAATCTGGAGGTGAACCGTCAGCGTCTATGAAAGATCTTGACGGGGAAGAAGAACCAGCGGAATCTAAAATCTATCTTTTGTAATCCTCTTCAAATCATCCGTCATGAGTCCAAATGACCGGAGTACAATGGATCATCAGCCGAGTACCGTGAGAATCTGTGTTCTTGGCTCCATCAGGCTGAAATACAACAAGACGGAACCTTCCTGACCTTGAAATTCCCTTTAAAACTCATTTGTGTGGAAGCACACGCTCAGGCTGAGAGGGAAATAATGAGCAACATATAAGAGTAGATAAACAAGCCTATACAGGTAATACAACAATTTGCAGCAATATAGATTTTAATTGGCAACGAGGAGGACGTATATATACCCAGTTTAATTTAGCAGGTGAGGATAAATAAGCTCATTAAAGTGAGGACATGACGAGTCGACAAAAGAATAGACAGAGGAGCGATCATCCCTCGTTTATTTGACTTTGACCATTTTTAGTTTATTTTCACCTGAAGCTCAGAACTTCCTCACAAAGAGTCCTTTAACTGTCACCTTCATATTATTCGCCATAAAGAATACATATTAAACCATCTTCCAGCTGTACAAGTGAGCAGTGCTTGGTACTCGGTGTCGGCGAGTAGCTAAACGTTAGTATAGGTACTCACACATTTCTGAACTTATATTTGTGAGAAAAATACAACTTTCATTTACAGTCACGAGTTTAATTTTGAACGCTGAATGTGATTCATATGGACATAAATATCAGATAAACTGTACGAATGTTTGATTTCTCTCAATAAATTCCCCGCTTGTTATTCGTACAGTGACAGCGGCAAAAAAAAAAACTCCTCCACTTTTCCTCGACAGTCATAAACGACATCCAGAAACTTTTTTCCCCCTCGAGGATGAAAGATAACGGCTCTCCTGGGTAGGATGTAGGATGTAGGATGGTAGGATGTAGGATGGTAGGATGGCAGGGTGGTAGGATGTAGGATGGTAGAATGTAGGATGGCAGGATGTAGGATGGTAGGATGTAGGATGGTAGGATGTAGGATGGTAGGATGTAGGATGGTAGAATGTAGGATGGCAGGATGGTTGGATGGTAGGATGGTTGGATGTAGGATGGTAGGATGGTAGAATGTAGGATGGCAGGATGGCAGGATGGTTGGATGGTAGGATGTAGGATGGTAGGATGGTTGGATGTAGGATGGTTGGATGTAGGATGGTAGAATGTAGGATGGCAGGATGGTAGGATGCTAGGATGTAGGATGGTAGAATGTAGGATGGTAGGATGTAGGATGGTAGAATGTAGGATGGCAGGATGGCATGATGGTAGGATGTAGGATGGTTGGATGTAGGATGGTAGGATGGTTAGATGTAGGATGGCATGATGGTAGGATGTAGGATGGTTGGATGGTTGGATGTAGGATGGTTGGATGTAGGATGGTTGGATGTAGGATGTAGGATGGTTGGATGTAGGATGGTAGGATGGTAGGATGGTTGGATGTAGGATGGTAGGATGTAGGATGGTTGGATGTAGGATGGGGAAAATGCTCTGTGAAGCGTGGAGGAGAAAAGCTTTACAGTAATTGTGATTCACACTTTTTATTTTTTGTTGCTGTAACTAAACGATGTGACATCAGTGTGAAATGAAGGCAAACAAAATGTGATATTATAAACAGATAATAAACACGAGAGGAAACAAACAATATGGGGAAGCAGCTGCTGCACGACTGTCACCATCGTCCAGGGAGCACTCCTCCACCTCCTCCTCCTCCTCCCCTCCTCCTCCTCCTCCCTCCTCCTCCTCCTCCTCCCTCCTCCTCCACCACCACCCTCCTCCTCCTCCTCCTCCCTCCTCCTCCACCTCCTCCTCCTCCTCCCTCCTCCTCCTCCTCCTCCCTCCTCCTCCTCCTCCTCCCTCCTCCTCCTCCTCCTCCTCCTCCCTCCTCCTCCTCCTCCTCCCTCCTCCTCCTCCTCCTCCTCCTCCTCCTCCTCCTCCTCCTCCTCCTCCTCCTCCCTCCTCCTCCTCCTCCTCCCTCCTCCTCCACCACCACCTCCTCCTCCTCCTCCCTCCTCCTCCTCCCTCCTCCTCCACCACCACCTCCTCCTCCTCCTCCCTCCTCCTCCTCCCTCCTCCTCCTCCTCCTCCTCCCTCCTCCTCCACCTCCTCCCTCCTCCTCCCTCCTCCTCCCTCCACCTCCTTCCTCCTCCTCCCTCCTCCTCCTCCACCTCCTCCCTCCACCTCCTCCTCCCCCGCCCCTTTAAAAGCACTACTCTTTTATTTATACGGGGGAAAAAGGCGGCTCAGCGGAATAGCCGGAGTCAAGTCCAGTGAAGCTGTGCACCGCGCACACACACACACACACACACACACACACACACACACACACACACACACACACACACACACACACACACACACACACACACACACACACACACACACACACACACACACACACACACACACACACACACACACACACACACATGTTGTTGAAGCAAAGAACCCAGTTGAAAGCAGGAATCACAATCTCAGGACTCGACCCAGTCTGACGCTTCAGGACCTTCTAATCACTCCTCCTCCTCCTCCCTCCTCCTCCTCCTCCTCCCTCCTCCTCCTCCTCCTCCCTCCACCTCTTCCTCCTCCTCCCTCCACCTCCTCCTCCTCCTCCCTCCTCCCTCCACCTCTTCCTCCTCCTCCCTCCACCGCCTCCTCCTCCCTCCACCTCCTCCTCCTCCCTCCACCTCCACCTCCTCCTCCTCCCTCCACCTCTTCCTCCTCCTCCCTCCACCTCCACCTCCTCCTCCACCTCATCGTCATTAACGGGTGCGGAGCCGCGTCTTTATAGGACGCGCCGGCGGCTTTGTGTACACGGAGCTCTTTCTTCATTACGTTCACCAAGTCAACTCTTGGCAACTGGCCAAACCAATCCCTCCAGGGAGCGGCTCTCTAAATGGTCGTTAGTCTGCTGCAGCTGATAGATGGATTTACAGCCGGTGGCCAGAAGCGGAATATTATAAGCTGCTAACAAGGAATATGTAAAAAAAAACACACAAAAAACCGAATTGAAATAGCTCAATTGTTTCTGCTCAGATCGTGGATGGGAAGTTTGTGGATATATTTAATTAGCGCTCATGCGTTAGAGCTAAATTAATGATCTGATTTGCACTTTCTGTGTACTGAGCAAACAATATAAGAGGGACTTGTTACCACGAATCCCACGCCGTCCCTTTAATACGGTGGGTGTTTGGTGTGGAGGACGAGTCCTCCTCACACTGGCTTCTAATGTTGTGTTGTGGCTGTTTGTTGTTGTGTTGTGGCTTTTTGTTGTGTTGTGGCTTTTAATGGTTGTGTTGTGGCTTTTTGTTGTTGTGTTGTGGCTTTTAATTGCTATGTTGTGGCTTTTTGTTGTTGTGTTATGGCTTTTTGTTGTTGTGTTGTGGCTTTTATTGTTATGTTGTGGCTTTTAATGGTTGTGTTGTGGCTTTTTGTTGTTGTGTTGTGGCTTTTAATTGCTATGTTGTGGCTTTTTGTTGTTGTGTTATGGCTTTTATTGTTGTGTTATGGCTTTTTGTTGTTGTGTTATGGCTTTTAATTGTTATGTTGTGGCTTTTATTGTTATGTTGTGGCTTTTATTGTTGTGTTGTGGCATTTTGTTGTTGTGTTATGGCTTTTAATTGTGGCTTTTATTGTTGTATTGTGGCTTTTTGTTGTTGTGTTGTGGCTTTTAATTGCTATGTTGTGGCTTTTTGTTGTTGTGTTATGGCTTTTATTGTTGTGTTATGGCTTTTATTGTGTTATGGCTTTTATTGTTGTGTTATGGCTTTTATTGTGTTATGGCTTTTATTGTTGTGTTATGGCTTGTTGTTGTTGTGTTATGGCTTTTTGTTGTTGTGTTATGGCTTTTAATTGTTGTGTTATAGCTTTTATTGTTGTGTTATGGCTTTTATTGTTGTGTTATGGCTTGTTGTTGTTGTGTTATGGCTTTTTGTTGTTGTGTTATGGCTTTTAATTGTTATGTTGTGGCTTTTATTGTTATGTTGTGGCATTTTGTTGTTGTGTTATGGCTTTTAATTGTGGCTTTTATTGTTGTATTGTGGCTTTTTGTTGTTGTGTTGTGGCTTTTATTGTTGTGTTGTGGCATTTTGTTGTTGTGTTATGGCTTTTAATTGTGGCTTTTATTGTTGTATTGTGACTTTTTGTTGTTATGTTGTGGCTTTATGCTGTTGTGTTGTGGCTTTATGTTGTTGTCTTCTGGGTTTTTGTTGTTGTGTTGTGGTATTTGTTGTTGTGTTGTGGCTGTTTGTTGTTGTGTTGTGGTATTTGTTGTTGTGTTGTGGTATTTGCGGTTGCATGGTGCCGCCGGCCGTCTGGCAGTGAGGACAGGACGTCTGCTCAATTTGTCCTCAGTTCAATCTGCACACACTGACGCTCATCCCACAAATGGACGAGTCTCCACTCAAAGTGCTTCCTTCCTTCCAGACTTTATTTTCCCTGAAGGTCGGGACCAACTAGTTTCTTGCTGCTTTGGCCTCGATGTCACAAATTAAATATGGTCAAATCCAATGAAAAGCGGAAATAAACCCAGGCTGTCCAGTATGTAAAAGGCTTAATGACGGAAACAAACATCTTCACATTTTGAGCTTATAAACCCTTCAATTAGAGATTAAAATGCACAATGAAGCAACTATGATGAGCAGCATTCAATTAAAACCAATAAAAGCTGTTTGATGGATTAAATAGATTAATTTCAGGCTTTTTTTTGGTTTTGTGTGAGTATCAGTCCGTGTCCAGGGGTTTCTATGGAAACTTCCACACAGTCCTGATTGTTTTCCCAGAGTGTGGTGAACAGCTCAGGACAAACTCCCTCCCCCTCATTCAGTCTCTGTCACCACCGTTTCCTCGCCGCTCGCCGCTGCTCCCATCTTTCATCACAACTGCCTCTCTTCCTCCCGTCTTAATCTTTGATTTATTGCCGCCCTGCTGCTCCCGCCTTACCTTGACTGGAATCATTATCCAGGAGACTCAAACTTTACTTCATGTGCCCCCCCCCCCCCCCCCACTTCAGTCGGCTGGAAGAGCCTCAGGAGGCGGCCGCAGTTTGAGAAACTTTGACCAAACTTCCAGACATCGTTGCCACAGTTACCTTGAAAAAGTAATCTGATTACATTACTTTTACTCTTTCTTCCCCGTTGCCATCAGACTTCTGAACAGCTTCTGACATGTTTACATTTACACTTTCTTACTAATATTTTTGCACTGCTCTGTTATTTTATTTTATTTCATTTCATATTTTATTTTATTTTATTCTATTTTTATTCAATTTCTTGTGTATATACTTACTTATTTATGTATGTCGGCTCCAGGGTAGACGGCACAGTAAGAATTTCATTCACCGTGAAACCTGCTTTTACTGTTGAGATCACAATAAAACACCTTGAACCTTGAACCTTTACTGATTACTTGTTTTTAAAAGTCGCAGACGACACGTCCCACCGTCTCAACATAAAAAAACAACCCGATTCTGCTAAAAAAGGGGGCGGGGCTTCCTGGCTATATATATTTTTTAACTCGGGAAAATTACAGAAATTGTGCAAAAATCTCTGCAGTTGTGTTCTTGATGCACTGATATGATTTTATGATCATGTTTGTTAGTTCCTATTAATTTGTGTCACCTGAACGCACCGCGAGAGCAAGCTGGTCTGTGATTGGCTGAGAGTAGAGAAGGGGGCGGGTCAGGTGAACGCGCGGACCGGGTTTTGTTTAATAATAAAGCGGCTTTACAGACAAGAAGCTGTAAAGATTATTATATATATATATATATATATATATATATATAAACTGTTGACGCGACGACGCTGCTCGGAGCCACTGAAAACACAACTTTGTGAAAACGGCTCTTAAGGTGGAACTTTTTGAGAACGCTCCCACTCCGTCTGTGTGGTTTCACGCCAAAAAACAACCAACAGCTGAAACTCGTGGCCCGAC
>NC_137658.1:95065-110065 GCF_963422515.1 Blennius ocellaris | reverse complement strand
TGATCCTCCATAATGTAAACACAACTTGGGCGTGTGCACAACTCGTGATGTCACTCTGTTATTGTCAGAAGCTCCGCCCAGCAGAGGAAATAGCGCCGTTTATCGGCTATTTTCTCTCAGATTGTCGTGTTTTAACATTTTACCTTCAGCCAGTTAGCAGGAAAACGTTCTAGAAGAGACACCAGAGTGTTCTGGAGGTGGAACCTTCATTTCACTGGGACTTTAACTGAACTAAGATAAATAATGACGTTCCAGAGCCTTCCACTCAAACACTTGTAAACTCGACATTTCTGATTTAATCAACTTAAATTGAGATTAAACAGTACATGGATTGTATTTCAAGATGTTCTCACTGCATCGAGCGGTCTCGTTGTTGTTATTTTTTTAATTTTACACTGTTCGTCACGTTCAGGTACGTTTGAATATAACGGATCCCTAAAATAACCACATCTGACGTCTGTCACTGGGAGTCTGAGGAAAGACGCGAATTACAACTGTTCATCTATTAGGTCCGGTTTGAACCAGCTTCCTGTGGCGACGCGTCGTTCGTCGAATTTTCAATGCAAAGAAGAAGAAGATGAGGAAGAGGAGGAAGACGAGGAAGAGGAGGATAAATCCAGTTTTGGCTTGTAAACTGTCCCGTTCCCACCCAGAGTAAGATTCCCTCCTCCGTCTGCTTTATTCTCACTCTTCGTCCTTCCGGCGACAATGTGAGCCAAGAAGTCGGTTCCAAATCCTCCACTTTGATCACTTTGATCACTTTGCTCGGCGGTTAATCCTCACAGCTCCGAACCGTCGTGACACAGTTATGGCTTTGACTTTTCTTGTCGTCGTCCAGCAGGTCTCGTGTCGTCAGTGTCCGTAAAGATCGTCCTACATCCTTGTTGTGATCTTGAGCGTGCGTCCTCACACGTCTGTAGTTCTAATGTCTCTGTCGTCTTCTGAACGTCTCACCACGTTTTCCTAACCAGACGATCCTTTAACATCCGACTGATTTAACAGCACACGGACCTTCAAACTGCTGACTCAGCGCCAATACGTCTTCTTGAAACCCGACAAGCGTCCTGCATCGACCGACAGCCACGGTGACTGACGGACCGTCTGTCGTCCACGTGAGGCGGTTTCAGAAGCGTGAAAACAGGGTTTTTTTTAACACGGGTCCCAGAGAGGGGAAATTCTAAAACCCCGGCTCAAATCATCTGTGGAAAAAAAGAGGTAATTGCCTCCCTGAACCACAACAACCAGGGACAACAGAAGCTACTGCCGCTAGCAGCAGGAGGAGCAGGGCCATAGACCTATAGAACTAGAAGCTACTGCCGCTAGCAGCAGGAAGAGCAGGGCCATAGACCTATAGAACTAGAAGCTACTGACGCTAGCAGCAGGAAGAGCAGGGCCATAGACCTATAGAACTAGAAGCTACTGCCGCTAGCAGCAGGAGGAGCAGGGCCATAGACCTATAGAACTAGAAGCTACTGCCGCTAGCAGCAGGAAGAGCAGGGCCATAGACCTATAGAACTAGAAGCTACTGACGCTAGCAGCAGGAAGAGCAGGGCCATAGACCTATAGAACTAGAAGCTACTGACGCTAGCAGCAGGAAGAGCAGGGCCATAGACCTATAGAACTAGAAGCTACTGCCACTAGCAGCAGGAAGAGCAGGGCCATAGACCTATAGAACTAGAAGCTACTGACGCTAGCAGCAGGAAGAGCAGGGCCATAGACCTATAGAACTAGAAGCTACTGACGCTAGCAGCAGGAGGAGCAGGGCCATAGACCTATAGATCTAGAAGCTACTGACGCTAGCAGCAGGAAGAGCAGGGCCATAGACCTATAGAACTAGAAGCTACTGACACGAGCACCAGGAGCAGGGCCATAGACCTATAGAACTAGAAGGTACTGAAAAAAAATCTACATTTGTATGTGCTTCTTCTGCATCTACATCTATGTGGTTCTGAGTCTCCCTACGGTTCATTAAACCAGCGATCGCTGCTAATATCCCGTTAATCAAGTGGTTGTTGGTTCATTGATCTGAACCAACAACGTGGTTTTTCTCACCTGGAGACGAACGCAAACCTCATTAATAGTTCATCCCCGAGTTTTGACGAAGTGTAACTTTCTATGTGTTTCTGGATACGGATTCATCATCGCTGCTTTTTTTGAGTAAAGAAGACATTTCCTGCAAATAGATCTAACACTAATTCAGTGTGTGCTCACGCTTGGCAAGTCTCTCTATTTTTAAAATGATTATATATGTAGATTCCTCTGTGTTGTACACTCTGGAGGTTTGATTTATTACATTTTATTTTATATTCATGAGAGCGCTTTGGCACAAAGAGAACATGGGATCACTTTGGTTTGTGTTTGCTTCATTATAACGAAGAGGAAAAGTTCAAAACCAACAAAAGTTGTTCACCAGAAGTAATAAAAGGAGCGAAACAGTCCAAGGACAGTTTCAACAGGTCGGACCTCCGACGGATCTTTATCGGACAGAAGTGTAAATCTGATGCTTACAGGGTCAACAAAAGAAAAGTGTCGGGAGGCGTTTAGCTGAATAATAGATCACATTCATCATTAGAGTGAAAATAGAATACATGTACTGTATGAGGGTGTTTTTCTGAAGCGCTCAGTGGAGACGAGCCCGAGCAGATCATGAATATTACATTAAAAATGTGTGCAGCATTGATTTAAAGCACATCTTTGGCTTTGAAATCAAAACATGGACATGTTCCCCCTGAAAGAAAACTGGATCTCGCGCTGCCTGAGGAGAATCTCAAATCTCCCCTTTAACTATTTATTCATCTCGTACGATACCGGCGTGCCAGCTAGCGGCGGGCGGACCGATCCAGATATCGATGACATCGACACCTACTGGAGGAACACAGAAGTCAAACATTTGTTTTCTGTGTGACGACTGAACACTTCGTATTCCGTCGTCTTTCTACACAGCTGGAGTTTCTCCCACTGCTCGGTTGGGAATAACAAAGCTCTAAATTCATGTTCGGGGGCGTTCCTAGTTGGCGTCCCCTCGGCGCTCCACTTTGCAAAAACACGGTCAAGGTAAGACAAGAGGTCAGAGGTCACTTGGTCCTCCAGAACGTCGAGCTCTGACAAGAACCAGTTTGAAGCAGTTTTGGAGACAAAGGAATAGCAACGTCGCCATGGCAACGCGTACATCACCAGGAACTGACCAGTGTGAGTTGAGGTGGCGTGAGCAAATGTATAAATATGAACCCCGCTGATATATGTATTTTGGTAATCTCTTGCTTGTGTGATTATTTAAATCCACTATTGAAGAAATGAACTCTGTTTCTGCCTCGGATCAAAAGAAGACGCAGGAATTTACCGACAAGCTTTTCTCCCAAGTTCTGATCAAAGTTCAGCAAACAATGAACCAAAGGAACGAAAATATTTAAAAAAAGGTAGGTAAACGTATATTCGGTATATTCAATGAACTGAACTCTTAAATATTTGGTCCTCACACTCTGAGAAACTGTAAAAACTGGCATTAACAGATTTATTCACTCTGAATATTTTCTCAGTTCTTCTGTGTGAAGTTTGGTAAAAAAAAAAAAAAAAAAAAAAAAAAGCGTCTTGAGATCCTCATTTCTGGCTCTCGTCTTCAGATTAAACAACATTTTTACTCCAATCAAACACTTCAGTCACTCTGGTCTATAAATAACATAAATGATAATAATACATAATTTTATAATAAGTTCCATGTTATTTACGCAATAAATAAAGATAGTTCACATTTTATAGCGGGACTTTTTTCTCTCCACCAGTGAGTTTCTGCTTTATTTACATTTTTAAATAACATCTGATGTGTTCATTTCCTCTGGTAAAACTTCCATTAGTTCAATTAGATTTGATGCCGCCTATAATCTAAGTAATTTGGGATTAATGGATCGATGTGTGGATTAAACATTGGACCTCCAGACTATTGCATTTCCCTTTTCCTTCATCTGCTTAACATGTAGCTTGAATTCAAATCCCTCCTTCGCTCCCTGACGTTTCCACGCAGAATGAAATTCATCTGGATTGTGCATCAACCTGGATTATCAACAAGTATGGACATGGGATTGGTATCGATTGGTATCGATTGGGACCGATACCAGACCTTGCAGTACTGCACACCACCACCAACTACCCACAACCTGAATCCACTTCTCTTTGCACACACTGAAACTCCGGCGGCACGAGGCGGCGCCGTCTTTGATCCGCGACTTTATTCGGCGCTAGCTAATCGCTTCAAAAGGAACTTCTACTCATTTGCATGTTCATTATGTGCCGAAAACGGCCAATTATTCCATCAAAGGTGTGAGCAGAGGACCGGCCCCCGGATCCCCGACCATCACGGGATAAATTAGCCAATTAAACGCGTTTGATGTCCGCGGAGTCGAGGAACAATGACGGTGTTAATGTTCGCAAAGCTCCGCAAGCCGAGGAACCATAAGTACTGGAACTCACTTATGTGTTTGTTTGAAGAAACATTTGTCGCGTTAGAAGTAAATATCGCCACTTTCACAAAGTCAACGATGGGATTTGTCCCGCAGCTAACTCACATTGCGTTCTCCACAACCTCCCCACCTCACGGGAAGTGTGCTTCGCTTTAAAATCTCTTCAGGCCCGTTGACGAATTGGGAGAATTGAATGTTCTTGCTGGTTTGTTTACGTCAAGCAGACGGGATCTAGACCGTCCGGCCGTCTGCACAAGGAAAGACTTTCCATTAAAGCTTCAAAGTCTTTGTCCCCGAAAAGTTCTCCTCCTCCTGCTTTCTAATCGTTCCTTTCATTTCCACTTCACGTTTCCAGCCTGGTCACCCGGCGAACAATGCTACCGCTAATGTTGCTAATAGCACGTGTGTGTGTGTGTGTTTTCAGGTGTTGGACAATAGAAACGGACCTCAGCGTCTCTTTTCTTTAGAGAAACTACATAACGATTTCTTTGTGATGCTCAGAGGCTGAAGGCTGTTTGTGTGTTTACTGGCCTGAGGAACGACTCTTAGTACCTGAGGAACGACTCTTAGTACCTGAGGAACGACTCTTAGTACCTGAGGAACGACTCTTAGTACCTGAGGAACGCTCCTAGTACCTCAGAAACGACTCTTAGTACCTGAGAAACGACTCTTAGTACCTGAGAAACGACTCTTAGTACCTGAGGAACGACTCTTAGTACCTGAGGAACGACTCTTAGTACCTGAGGAACGACTCTTAGTACCTGAGAAACGACTCTTAGTACCTGAGAAACGACTCTTAGTACCTGAGAAACGACTCTTAGTACCTGAGAAACGACTCTTAGTACCTGAGGAACGACTCTTAGTACCTGAGGAACGACTCTTAGTACCTGAGGAACGACTCTTAGTACCTGAGAAACGACTCTTAGTACCTGAGGAACGCTCCTAGTACCTCAGAAACGACTCTTAGTACCTGAGAAACGACTCTTAGTACCTGAGGAACGCTCCTAGTACCTCAGAAACGACTCTTAGTACCTGAGAAACGACTCTTAGTACCTGAGGAACGACTCTTAGTACCTGAGGAACGACTCTTAGTACCTGAGGAACGACTCTTAGTACCTGAGAAACGACTCTTAGTACCTGAGAAACGACTCTTAGTACCTGAGGAACGACTCTTAGTACCTGAGGAACGACTCTTAGTACCTGAGAAACGACTCTTAGTACCTGAGGAATGACTCTTAGTACCTGAGGAACGACTCTTCGTACCTGAGGAACGACTCTTAGTACCTGAGGAACGACTCTTAGTACCTGAGAAACGACTCTTAGTACCTGAGGAACGACTCTTAGTACCTGAGGAATGACTCTTAGTACCTGAGGAACGACTCTTCGTACCTGAGGAACGACTCTTAGTACCTGAGGAACGACTCTTAGTACCTGAGGAACGACTCTTAGTACCTGAGAAACGAGCGGCGCTTGTTCTGAAGTTGTTCATCAGTTGATAAAACTACAATACTTGTGATTTTGGAGGATTAGTATTGTTTTCCTGTTACTCTGAAGCCCATATCGGCGCTCTGGATCGATATTTACGACCTGAAACCTTAAAACGAACAAAACATTTTCAAAAACAGCTGCATTTCTCCCCGTTGCCATGGCGACGAGCGGTTTTTCAACACAGACTCCAGAAACCCTACAGAAGTTCGGCGTTTTCACTTAAAAGTGTGGCGGCGTGGACGGAGCTGAACGAACAACCTGCAGAACACCCACATGGAAAGAACCGATATAAACATATATGTTTTAATATATGTGACATATATAAAATTGGCCATTTTCCTATATTACATATACATATATGCACATATGTGTACACATATATGTGCATATATATATATATATATGCACATATATGTGTACACATATATGTGCATACAGGTACCTATATAGGCACATATATGCACGTATATATGTGTGCATATATGCACCTATATGTTCTATGTTCTGTTATTGCCTTGATAATGTATGATAGTTGCCAAAGTGAGATATAGGCTATATATATATATATATATATATATATATATATATATATATATATATGTGTGTGTGTGTGTGTATATATATGTGTATATATATGTGTGGAAATAAAGAAGCCGTACAGGAGACCTATATGGCCTGTATATTCACATATATGCACCTCAATTTTGCCTATATGTGGCATATATACGCATATATGCAGCATATATGTGCATATAAACTGCGTATATGTTTCATATATGCACATATATCCTCGTGTAGGTTCTTTCCACGTGGGCAATTACAACCTGGAAGCGCCGTCTATTTGTTCATTTTCAGTTTTGCACAATTTCTGCAGGAGCTTAAAAAAAAATATTTCCCCTTTAAATACAGTTTCGATCACCTCTGGAATGTAATTCTAATCTTCTACGTTTCCTCCACTGCAGCGCTGAGCGTTCGTCAAGCAAATATCGTCTTGATCGCGGCAATCCAACCATAAATAAGGAATATCTGAGCACATAGTGGATTCTGAAGTGTCATTAGAGGAGGAGCTGCCTGCGGATCATGGGACAGAATATTTTCATCAATTGTACTTCTATCTGCGACGCAGCATGAGTGGATTTAGATTTACGGACGGTCCGGGCGCTGAACAGCACTATAAAAGCCTGAACCCTCCCAAATTAAAGACCTGCCACTCACTTTACGACACGGCCGTCAGATTAATCCTTCACATCACATCATCAGCTGATCAATAAAAGATTCTGGTCAACAGGAGGAGGAGAGTCATTTACTGCAGAGAGTGAGGATTCCAGCCCGTAATCCAACCCGCTCGTGTCAGGAGAGCAGAAACCTCAAGCCGGCTAATTTATCCGGCGCCCGGCGTTTTGTCACGCTGACAGGAGTCGCGGTCGCACATAAACAACGTGGAGCTTTAAACGTGGAGCCGCTAGCAGCGGAGACGCTAGCAGTGGAGCCGCTAGCAGTGGAGCCGCCACAACTCAGCCTTCAGTGAATACTCACTGTTCCCTTTTTTAAAATTTGTATTATTTCACACAGTTTAATATTTCTCATCGGTTCAACTTTGAGCATCTTCCTCCTCTAATCCAGATTAAAGAGCATCTTCCTCCTCTAACACCAGATTATAGAGCATCTTCCTCCTCTACTCCAGATTATAGAACAACGTCCTCCTATAATCCAGACTATAGAGCATCTTCCTCCTCTAATCCAGATTAAAGAGCATCTTCCTCCTCTAACACCAGATTATAGAGCATCTTCCTCCTCTAACATCAGATTATAGAGCATCTTCCTCCTCTAATACCAGATTTTAGAGCATCTTCCTCCTCTAACACCAGACTATAGAGCATCTTCCTCCTCTAACACCAGATTATAGAGCATCTTCCTCCTCTAACATCAGATTATAGAGCATCTTCCTCCTCTAACATCAGATTATAGAGCATCTTCCTCCTCTAACATCAGATTATAGAGCATCTTCCTCCTCTGACACCAGATTATAGAGCATCGTCCTCCTCTAACACCCGATTATAGAGCATCTTCCTCCTCTAACACCAGATTATAGAGCATCTTCCTCCTCTAACATCAGATTATAGAGCATCTTCCTCCTCTGACACCAGATTATAGAGCATCTTCCTCCTCTAACACCCGATTATAGAGCATCTTCCTCCTCTAACACCCGATTATAGAGCATCTTCCTCCTCTACTCCAGATTATAGAACAACGTCCTCCTCTAATCCAGATTAAAGAGCACCTTCCTCCTCTAACACCAGATTATAGAGCATCTTCCTCCTCTACTCCAGATTATAGAGCATCTTCCTCCTCTAATCCAGATTAAAGAGCATCTTCCTCCTCTAACACCAGATTATAGAGCATCTTCCTCCTCTAACACCCGATTATAGAGCATCTTCCTCCTCTAATATCAGATTATAGAGCATCTTCCTCCTCTAATCCAGATTATAGAGCATCTTCCTCCTCTAATCCAGACTATAGAGCATATTCCTCCTCTAATCCAGATTATAGAGCATCTTCCTCCTCAAACATGAGATTATAGAGCATCTTCCTCCTCTAACATCAGATTATAGAGCATCTTCCTCCTCTAACACCAGATTATAGAGCCTCTTCCTCCTCTAACACCAGATTACAGAGCATCTTCCTCCTCTGACATGGAGGATGTCTGGTTTCCTCCATGTTCTTCATGTTTATAGCGTTTTCTTCTCTGCACAATAATGTGTAGTGTCACTACAGAATCCAGCCACAGCGCCCTCCAGTGACCCGGCAGACTAACTTCAGGGTCATTAATGTGCAGCTGCAGTAAAAACACACTCCCTTTTTTTTTTTTTTTTAACAGATGAGGTGTCGTCATGTGAAACGTTGTCGTGTAACCGGGGCCTCATTATGTCGCATTTATACTGTTTCCCTCTCTTTTCTTAACTTCACAGGCGAAGCGATTCCTCCGACTCATATCGACTCATAAATCAAAGCTGAAAACACATTTTTTTAAGGTTGGCTTTTAACTCTGTCTAATGCAGCGTATTTATTCTGTATGCTCTGTTTTTTATGAATCTCTGGAAGCTCCACCAACCTGCAGCACCGTCGCTCCTCCACCAGTCAGACCTGGGTTTTATTTACTGTTTTTATGTATTATCCTTGTATTTCTTTCTTAATGCATTGTTTTTATCGCTTTGTTGTAAAGCACTTTGGGTTCCACTGCGTTATTGTAAAGGGCTATAGAAAAAAAGTTTGATTGATTGATTGATTGATTGATTGATTGATTGATTGATTGATTGACTGACTGACCCGTGGCTCCAGCAGCTGCAGTGTTTCCCTGCAGAGAGGCCAGCGACCCCCATGTGTTCACTGATACGTCTATTATGAGTCCGAGTCACAGAGAAATGTTGGCCAAATCAATAATAAAAAGACATCACCCCCCCCCCCCCCTCCTCCTCCACCCCTCCCCCCCCCCCCTACTGATGTGGAGCAGCTGGGTTGTGTTGTTATGGAGGAAGGCCTGGCCTGCCGCCGCTCCAGATAATAGGCCCGCGGTGATGTCGGCTATTAAACGGTGTCGGAGGGAAAAGTGGCGGCGCCGCCGTTCATCCTGCTGCCAACGAGTCACTGCACTGCTGCCAACGAGTCACTGCACTGCTGCCAACGAGTCACTGCACTGCTGCCAACGAGTCACTGCACTGCTGCCAACGAGTCACTGCACTGCTGCCAACGAGTCACTGCACTGCTGCCAACGAGTCACTGCACTGCTGCCAACGAGTCACTGCACTGCTCTTCGTCTTGAACTTCTGCTGCTGCGCTTCCTGAGTCAAACTATAATTTACTCACTGAACATTTAAGGTCCTGAACTGGAGGGAGCCGAGGCCGTGTGTGTGTGTGTGTGTGTGTGTGTGTGTGTGTGTGTGTGTGTGTGTGTGTGTGTGTGTGTGTGTGTGTGTGTGTGTGTGTGTGTGTGTGTGTGTGTGTGTGTGTGTGTGCGGTGCTCAGATGGGTAAAGACAGCACAGCTTCACTGGACTTGACTCCGGCTATTCCGCTGAGCCGCCTCCCCCCCCATATAAATAAAAGAGTAGTGCTTTTAAAAGGGCGGGGGAGGAGGGAGGAGGAGGAGGTGGAGGGAGGAGGTAGGAGACAGGGGGGGTGGAGGGAGGAGGGAGGAGGGAGGAGGAGGAGGGAGGAGGTGGAGGGAGGAGTGAGGAGACGGGGGGTGGAGGGAGGAGGGAGGAGGTGGAGGGAGGAGGAGGAGGGAGGAGGGAGGAGACAGGGGGGGTGGAGGGAGGAGGGAGGAGGTGGAGGGAGGAGGGAGAAGGAGGAGGTGGAGGGAGGAGGGAGGAGGAGGAGGGAGGAGGTGGAGGGAGGAGGGAGGAGACGGGGGGGTGGAGGGAGGAGGGAGGAGGTGGAGGGAGGAGGGAGGAGGAGGAGGGAGGAGGTGGAGGGAGGAGGGAGGAGGGAGGAGGAGGAGGGAGGAGGTGGAGGGAGGAGGGAGGAGACGGGGGGGTGGAGGGAGGAGGGAGGAGGTGGAGGGAGGAGGGAGGAGGAGGAGGGAGGAGACAGGGGGTGGAGGGAGGAGGGAGGAGGAGGAGGAGGAGACAGGGGGGTGGACGGAGGAGGGAGGAGGTGGAGGAGGAGGGAGGAGAGGAGGGAGGAGGTGGAGGGAGGAGGGAGGAGACAGGGGGGGTGGAGGGAGGGAGACAGGGGGGGTGGAGGGAGGAGGGAGGAGGGAGGAGGGAGGAGGGAGGAGGTGGAGGGAGGAGGGAGGAGGAAGAGGGAGGAGGTGGAGGGAGGAGGGAGGAGACAGGGGGGTGGAGGGAGGAGGGAGGAGGTGGAGGGAGGAGGAGGAGGAAGAGGGAGGAGGTGGAGGGAGGAGGGAGGAGACAGGGGGGGTGGAGGAGGAGACAGGGGGGGTGGAGGGAGGAGGGAGGAGGGAGGAGGAGGAGGGAGGAGGTGGAGGGAGGAGGGAGAGACAGGGGGGTGGAGGGAGGAGGGAGGAGGTGGAGGAGGAGGTTGGAGGGAGGAGGAGGAGGTGGAGGGAGGAGGAGGAGACAGGGGGGGTGGAGGGAGGAGGAGGAGGGAGGAGGTGGAGGGAGAGGAGGAGTCGGAGGAGGTGGAGGGAGGAGGGAGGAGACAGGGGGGTGGAGGGAGGAGGTGGAGGGAGGAGGGGAGGGGAGGAGGTGGAGGGAGGAGGGAGGAGACAGGGGGGGTGGAGGGAGGAGGAGGAGGGAGGAGGAGGAGGAGGAGGAGGAGGAGGAGGGAGGAGGGAGGAGGACAGGGGGGTGAGGGAGGAGGGAGGAGGAGGAGGAGGAGGTGGAGGGAGGAGGAGGATGGAGGAGACAGGGGGGGTGGAGGGAGGAGGGAGGAGGTGGAGGGTGGAGGGAGGAGGGAGGAGGTGGAGGGAGGAGGAGGAGGAGGGAGGAGACAGGGGGGGTGGAGGGAGGAGGGAGGAGTGTGGAGGGGAGAGGGAGGAGACAGGGGGGGTGGAGGGAGGAGGGAGGAAGGGTGTGGGGGAGGGGTGGGGGAGGAGGGAGGAGAAGGGGCGGTGGAGGGAGGAGGAGGGGGGGGGTGAAGGAGGAGGGTGGAGGGAGGAGGAGGGAGGTGGAGGGAGGAGGGTGGAGGGAGGAGGAGGAGGTGGAGGGGAGGGAGGGTGAGGGGAGGGAGGGAGGAGGTGAGGGGGAGGGGAGGAGGTGGAGGGGAGGATGGGAGGAGACGGGGGGTGGAGGGAGGAGGGAGGAGGTGGATGGGAGGAGGGTGGAGGGAGGAGGGAGGAGGTGGAGGGAGGAGGGTGGAGGAGGAGGGTGGAGGGACGAACTTCAGAGTCGACCGGCGCCGAGACCCTGCAGCTCACGAAGGTCTGGACTTTGTGAAAATACCCAGAATGCAACAGAAACAGGAGAAGATTCTGGACATTTTCTCCAGCAGAAGGTTTCATTAATAACGACTCCACGTCCAGATTGGACCAATTTTTCATAGCAATTGTTTGGTTTTGCAAAAATAAAGACATTTCAGTCTTTAGTAAATGAGCCACAATACATTTTTTTTTTTTTTTTGCAGGGGTGGTTTGAATATAATGTATATATTCTATGTCCATGTTTGTTTGTAAATAACAGTTTTAAATGAACGAGGACTCCAGATGGAAAGTAGCTCTGGTACATTTACATTGACTCAAATAAAGGAAAATAAAGAATGTGAAGACTATCGGGACGCTATTTTAACGTTCCATTCCAGAGTACTTGAACTATATTATATATATATATATATATATATAGTACGCTTCAGGTTGAGCCACAGGTTTTTCGTGTCGTGTTGCCGAGGACGACCAGTCGTCAACGTCGGGACGAACCTGAGAGTCGACCGGCGCCGAGACCCTGCAGCCGCGAAGGTCCGGACGTCCTTGAGAAACTTAATGATTCACAGGTTTAGATTTTTAATGAGGAGCCGGTTCCCCGGCACGGCTTTGTCGATGGCGGCGGCGCCGGGCCTCATCCAGAGGTCGCAGCTTTAACGGCGCCGCGGAGTCGTTAACCAGGAAGTGGGAAAATACAGGCGAGGATCTGAGGCTCTTGATCGTACACAAGCTGATCCCAGCGGAGGCGCGTCGTTAAGGCAGGAGGCCTCCGGGGGCCTCGGGAAGCCACGGGGCTTCATCAGAGTGTTTTTCTCAGTGGCCCCCCCGCGCCCCTCCCCCCCCCGGGGGGGGGGGGGGGGGGGGGGGTGGGGGGGGGGGGGGGGGGGGGGGGGGGGGGGGGGTGCGTCCACAAACACGTCCCTTCTGCTGAGACTCGCCGAGGCACAAAACAACAGAGCACGCCGCTGCACGCCGGCGAGCTTCGCTTTTAACGGCAGCCTGTATTCAGACGTCCGCCGTCGCCACGGCGACGCGTCTGGCGAAAAGCGTGACACGCTAACGGAAAGTCCGTCAAAACGCAGTTCTGTAAGTACGGACGAAACAAAGCTGGCACCGCCTGCCTTCACCGGCACGTCAGCTAATCAAGTCCAACTTTATTGATACCACACTTTTCGTACAGATTGCAATGCAAAGTGCTTCACAACTAACTAACTAACTAACTAGCTAACTAACTATAACTAAATAAATAAATAATTTAGAACTTGCAACTTCTCCATTTCCATACATGTCATGTTGAATAACATAACGGTGTTTATATATATACACACACACACACACACACACACACACACACACACACACAACACACACACACACACACACACACACACACACACACACACACATACACACTCGTGTGTGTATAGATAGGTGTGAATATATGTGTGTATTGTGTGTATAAATTCAAAGGATCATAGATCGTTTTGTTATCGTTGTGTTTGTTTCTGTCTTTTTCTTTATATATATATATATATTTATTGAGTTTTTTACTTTAACAAGGCAAATTACAACATCACAGTAGAAATACAGAAACAAATATTGCTTAATTAGCATCCGTACAATTAAATATCAAGGCGCCTTTGTTTCTGTCTTGACGAGACTGAAATGACGTCAATTCAAATCTGTATTTATAACTGCTTTTAATACCAGAACAAATGTATACGGCGTTAATAGAAGTAATGTATCACTGATTAATTTTCCATGTAGGAATAATGTCTGAGACGATGCTGTATTTCACACTCCTGCATCGTCGTGAATCAATTTCAAACATGAGATTTGCTTGGAAAACAATGGAAGACGAAGAGGAAGAGGAAGAATCCCAAGCAACAGAAAACATTCATCACCCGCTGGAGCATGAAGGAGAAAAACAAGGCGTCTCTGCTGCACGGCTGCGTTTCCTGCAGCAGAGACGTCCTGGATATCGTAGCGGAAGACGGAGGACGCGTCCTGAAAGACACGACGTCCACATGAAGGTTGGTCTTCACATCAGGCAGCAGGTACTTTATCGCCATGACGACGGTTTTCATAGAGTCAGGAATCGTTTCTCTTTTATCTGCATCATTGGCAAAGAATCATTTTGCACAATGGTAAGAATTCTTCCAATCGTCCTGAGACACTCGTACAATTCTACACAATATCGTCAGTTAAACAAATGTAAAGGTGTGAAACTCCAACTGAAGCGGATACAAACTGGATCTCATGTCAGAACCAGAATCTAACTTTGATGACTGATCGTTGAGTCTTTTAAGTTTGTTGATAGTTGAGTATGAAGAGGTTTTTTTTAAACATTGAGACCTGAAAACGACTCTGGACTCACGGTGATGACATCACCAGTTCCACTCTGTGCTCGTGGGATTCTGCAGAGTTGTTCGTCTCCTGGTATCGTTTCAGTCTCCTCGTCTCTCCACAAACTCGCGTCGTTCCTCTCGGCTTCGTTTTCAGTCGTCAGCAAAGTGAGCGGGGACGGCGGTCTGTCCACCGTCCCCCCAGAGGCGTCCCTCAAGGCTCCGCTTTAGGACCGCCTCTCTTCACGACTCATATTAATGATGGAGGCCAGAATATTACTGGTGCGTCGTTACAGCTCTATGCCGATGACACCGTTCTATACGCTCACACTGACAGCAGGCTATGAAGCACGGCATGTTGTCTTCTGTCCACCGGGTGTCTCTTGTGATTGATCCTGAACGTCTCAATGGGATAACCCGGATAAATAAAGGTCAATAAATCACCATAAAAAATGCTGGTTTTGTCTGTCTCATGATGGTCATTAACACTTTGGCCATTTAAACACGTCAACTTGCCTTTATGGGAGTTAAAATAGGAATTTTTTTTCTCTTTCCCACAGTTTTCTGTTATTTAATTAGTGAACTATGAAAATAATCACCACAATCATGAATAATGAAGAATAATTGCGATTTGTGACCTCGTGGGTCATTATGATTCCAAACACGGCGGAAGAATCTGCAGTAAGTGGAGCTGCAAAGCGTCGGTAAGGCCATTAAAACAACACGTGGGGTGAAGCATCCGCTCTGGCAGAGTAATTATAAGAATGGAGGGGATCATTTGGCTGGGAGCTATTGTCACTAGCCATGTTTTGGCTGCAATGGTAGAGTTTTATCCG
>NC_137658.1:90324-94865 GCF_963422515.1 Blennius ocellaris | reverse complement strand
CACACCTGCACACGTCCACCACGGCGGCGGCGGCGCCTACCTTTGTAGAAACACTCCTCGCCGTGCATGATGGTGACCTTGCGGCCCTGGAGGCAGGAGGCGCGGTGCAGCTCGCAGTGGTTCTGGTACAGCCTCCCGTCGGAGCCGCACACCGGCTTGTAGTGCGGCTTGCAGCGCTGCAGGCAGCGGCACTCGCCCTGCGCCGTCGCATGGTCCACCACGCAGTGGCGTCCCAGGCCGCAGTACTTGTGTTCACACGGCCCCGGGGAACCGCCGTGACCAGGGAAGCCTGCGGGACGGAGACACATTGTAAGTTCACATAACAACATAACAACTGCAATAAAGTGGTACTTTTGGCAATAAAAACAAAAACAAACAAAAAAAAACCCCGGTGATTCTCGTCAAAACCCAGTGGAGAAAAAAAAAAAGTGGGATTTCTGCCGCTGAACTCCGGTTTGGAAAACAAGGTTTCAAGGTTTCAAGGTGTTTTATTGTCAAATCACCAGTAAAAACAGGTTTCACAGTGAATGAAATTCTTGTTTTGCGTAACATAAGTAAGTATATACACAAAAAAATAGAATAAAATAAAATATAAAAATAGAATAGAATAGAACGTGATAGAACAGAACAGAACAAAAAACAAAACAAAACACAATAGAATAGAATAGAATAGAATAAAAACAAAATAAAACAGAACAGAACAAAAAACAACAAAACAAAACAAAACAGAATAGAATACAAAATAAAACAGAACAAAAAACAACAGAACAGAACAGAACAGAACAGAACAGAACAGAACAGAACAGAACAGAACAGAACAGAACAGAACAGAACAGAACAGAACAGAACAGAATAGAACAGAATAGAATAGAATAGAATAGAATAGAACAGAACAGAATAGAATAGAATAGAATAGAACAGAATAGTACAGAAAACGTAACAAAACAAAACAAAACAAAACAAAACAAAACAAAACGTAACGTAACGTTCCGGTCCTGGGTTTAGTTCCTGTGAAAGCTGAGAGTTTGGAGCCAAACATCTTCAACCCCCAAACAGCAGAGATTGTATTCATATTAAACGGTTATAAATATAATTGCCGGCGTGGTGTTTTTGGTTTTTATTCTTCCATACTGTATGGGGGGAAAAAAAAAATCAATTTAATTGAATTTGTAGCTTAAAGTTTTTTATTGAGCAAATTCACGTTTTTTTCCTCCCGCCAGTTTATTTCCAGCGTTCCGTTCTACCGTTCCTTCTGGGCTTCCCGTAGTCGCTGCTGCACTTTGGTTTCAATCTGGTTAAAGCTTGAATTTGTTGTTATGACTGAGCCTCGTTTACTATTTATTTTTGGGATTGTTTATATGCATAAACAGCAATAAAGTGGTACTTTTGGCAATAATAAAAAAAAAACAAAGCGTGATTCCTGCCGCTGCAGTGGAAAGTGCTTCTCTAACCCACAAAGCGTCAGTCAAACCTATTAATTATGCAACTTCTCCACAAAGCATTCGCAGCAGGAAGGAGAAAAGAAAAAAAACATTTTGGTTTTATCTTTTTGGTTTTTGTGTTTTTTTTTTGACAAGATTGCAAAAAAAAAATAAAAAATACTATAAACGCAGTGACATTTTCTCTGAATTACATGAATCCACAGAGAAAAATACGTCACGGTTATGAAGAGCGGTTGTTGTCTGATGTGCAGATCAGAGGGCGGAGGAGTCCCGTCACATTTACACCGTCAGGCTCCACATCGGGAAAAAGAGGCTCTGGCAGCTTAAAGCAGGTTGTTTCCAAATAACTCAGAGTTTAATGCTCAGGAAAAAATAAACTCAGGAGAGAAACGGTGCACCGACGTCTTTAGAAACCAAAACAAAAAAGAAAAGAGGCATTTCAAATTATTGATAAGTCTAATAATTATTATCCTAATTAATCAAGAGGATTTCAATAAAACATCAGAAAGTCACGAGGAATGTTGGTTTCTCATCACAGTGAAGCTTTCTGCATTCCGCTTTAATGAATAATTGCCGTCCGATAGAGTTACAGATTAATGTTTAGACGTGCTTCCAGCTATTAGATGATAATCTGCACATATCTGGAATTCCCCGCTTGGCTTCTGCACTTCATTGCCTTCATGTTCTATCATTTCCACACGCTCCTCCTTCTCCTGGTTCTCCCACGATTGTCCGTCACATCGTCACTGTGGGAATCCGACAGTCTGAGCTGCAGCGTTTCAGAGGTCCCGGGAACATGAATAATGCATAAACACAGATTTATTGAACTCTTTTATAAGGTATTGATTCTGAGATTTTCTTTTTTTAAATCTGTAGGTTATTTTTCCTGAGGACATATCGGATTGTTTTTACGTCTTTAGACCAGAGAGACAAAAACAAACAAACAATCATTCCGAGGAAATAGTTTGTTTGGTTTGAAGTGACGGCCGCGACACTTCGTCCAAACAAAAGGAAAAAAACGTCCCCAGAGATTCACATTGAGCATGAAAACCTCCGCGTCATCGACATTTGACACCTGGATCGTTGTTTTCCTGCAGCAGGAGGCCCAAGAAGCTCAGACACAGGAAACACTCACACAATCTCCTCATCAGACTGGTGGAGGTTCACTCAGTTTCATGAGAGGAAAAAAAGAAAAGATGAGAAATCCTGATGTGCTGCTTTTTAACCCCGAGGAAACCAACGGGCGTGACCAGGCCCAGATCCACCGCAGGGCTGGTTCTGGACCGGTTCTGGACTGGTTCTGGACTGGTTCTGGCCCGGTTCTGGACTGGTTCTGGCCCGGTTCTGGACTGGTTCTGGACTGTTTCTGGCCCAGTTCTGGCCAGGTTCTGGTCCGGTTCAGGCCCGGTTCTGGTCCGGTTCTGGTCCGGTTCTGGCCCGGTTCTGGACTGGTTCTGGCCCGGTTCTGGACTGGTTCTGGCCCGGTTCTGGCCCGGTTCTGGGCTGGTTCTGGTCCGGTTATGGCCCGGTTCTGGACTGGTTCTGGACTGGTTCTGGACTGTTTCTGGCCCAGGTCTGGCCAGGTTCTGGTCCGGTTCAGGCCCGGTTCTAGACTGGTTCTGGCCCGGTTCTGGCCTACAAGCCTCATGTTGGACCCCCCCAATTTAAAGAGCCATTAAGTCCAGGTACTAGTCTGAGATTGGAAACTCAAGTTTGAACCACAGTGACAGACGTCAGTGTGGTTCATCTCCACCTCCTGCTACCATCTTGTGTCAAAGTACTGTGTCAGTGACAGTGATGGAGAAGTTTTTGAAAACCAGGATCTTAGCTCTTCATCCATCAGGTCCAGGTTTCACACTGAGGGAGGCACTATTAAAAAAAGTCCTTGTTTCTGGATTTCCTGGATTCCTGTTGATAAAACTTTGATGAGAATTTCTTTGATGTCTTTGATAAGAATGACTTTGATGTCTTTGATTAGAAAGACTTTATATTGTTGATAGAGGCTACAGAGTTGAACTTTTTAACATTTTCAGGTGGAGGTGTGCCTCCAGAGTTTTACAAAGAAAAAAGTGTGTCTCGGCTCTAAAAGGTAGAAAAACAGAGTTAAAAAACTTCTTCTGTTTGGTGTGTTTGATCTGAATAAATATAAAAAGTTTAAATTCTTACAGCAGATGTTTCCATATGTAATACGCTAAATATGTTAAATAGACCAATAAATATGATTTTACTTATGATTTTAGGCGTGTTACTTAAATATATGAGGTGTCTGTTAATAAGTGCATGAGGGGAAATACTTTTTTTCTGTATTTACTGGATTCCTGTTGATAAAACTGTGATGAGAAAGACTTTATATTGTTAATAGAGGCTACAGAGTTTAACATTTTAACATTTCCAGGTGGAGGTGTGACTCCAGAGTTTTCCTAACAAAAAAAGTGTGTCTCGGCTCAAAAAGGTAGAAAAACACTGCGTTAGTGAGTGTAATCGGTTCCACGGGACGCTCCGGCCCACCGGGGGTTAAGGGGTTAACTCTGCACACGAGGACCGAAGTGAACTGCGACGCCGTGGAGACCAAGTAGACAAAACGTCCCGGCCGAGGCGAGAGCAGGCCGGCGTCCACAGTCTCTCCTCTCGCTGCACAGAATGGTTTTCAGTACTGACCGATAAACATCGAGCCGCGCTGCATTCATTACAGCCGATGATGCGTTTGGAAAGGAAACAGTCCCGATCTATAAATCCACATTCAGTGAGAGGAGAGCAGCAGCACGTCCACACGCCAAGCAGACGGTTTTACAAACGTGCTAGAGGGTCTTTGCTGGGAGATCTGAGGCTCTAGTGCAGAGAGAGTCACAGTCCGGAGTCTCTTCAGCCAATGAAGCGCCTTTACTTTGACAGTCTGCTTCTGCACAACTCAGTGTCCTGTGATAAAACAGCCGGAACACTCGATGATCCTCACGTTCCACCACTGAGGACGGAACCATGGAACTCTAGTTTAAACTCACAACGCTGCAGCACAAACAAGGAAACAAACAGGAAGTGAACTCTGGAAAACAAACCTGAAGGAAAAAAAACCAGAACAAGAAATACAAACTAACGTAAAGT
>NC_137658.1:80324-85324 GCF_963422515.1 Blennius ocellaris | reverse complement strand
CGGCGTGTAGCGAGGTGGCGTGTAGCGACGCGCCGTGTAGCGGAGCGCCGTGTAGCGGAGCACCATGTCGCGGGGCGCCATGTGGCGACACGCCGTGTGGCCGTGTGGCGAGGCGACGTGTAGCGAGGCACCGTTTAGCGAGGCGCCATGTAGCAAAGCGCCGTGTAGCAAAGCGCCGTGTAGCAACACGCTGTCCGTCGGGCTGGACATGACAAGTCATTTTACACACTAAACGTTCAGGGGAGTCATAATGTGGATATAACCGCCACATGCAGGGGGCGCAGTGGAGTCATGATCGTCTATTTATCCTGATGGAGGTGAGCTGATCAATACATCCTGCTGTTGATCTGAGGCCGTACCGTCCTGCCCTACTCGTACGCCACATCTCTTTAATGCACGAAACACTGCGTTTCGTCTCCACACAACAAGATCGACACGTTCCGATCGGAGAAACGGAACGGAAATATGGAAAATGTCTTTTTTTGTTGAACTCGTCAAATGACTTCTTGTGTTTCTCGTTGGTTCTGCCAGGTTTTCCTCCGGCCAGCAATTTAGAGTCACGACAACAAACATCAGCGCACTGCCAAAATAAAACACACTTTGTAATGGGAAACGTCGCTCCGAGCTACTTCTCCACCCACCAACACCCAACTGTTTCACTTAGGGGGGGTGGAGAGGTGGAGGGGTGGAGGGGTGGAGAGTGGAGGGTGGAGGGGTGAAGAGGTGGAGGGTGGAGGGGTGGAGGGGTCGAGAGGTGGAGAGGTGGAGGGGTGGAGAGTGGAGGGTGGAGGGGTGGAGAGGTGGAGGGTGGAGAGGTGGAGGGGTGGAGAGGTGGAGAGTGGACGGGTGGAGGGTGGAGAGGTGGAGGGTGGAGGGGTGGAGAGTGGAGGGTGGAGGGGTGGAGAGTGGAGGGTGGAGGGGTGGAGAGTGAGGGTGGAGGGGTGGAGGGGTGGAGAGTGAGGGTGGAGGGGTGGAGGGGTGGAGAGTGGAGGGTGGAGGGTGAGGGGTGGAGAGGTGGAGGGTGAAGGGGTGGAGGGTGAGGGGTGGAGAGGTGGAGGGTGAAGGGGTGGAGGGTGAGGGTGGAGGGTGGAGGGTGAGGGTGAGGGGTGGAGAGGTGGAGAGGTGGAGGGGTGGAGGGTGAGGGGTGGAGAGGTGGAGGGGTGGAGAGGTGGAGGGGTGGAGGGTGGAGAGGTGGAGGGTGGAGGGTTGGATGGGGTCCATTTAGACCGAGATGAAATGGAGCTCCGCCTCCGTATCGTTGTAAAACTGTTGTTCAGTGTAAGAAAAAGACCTGCATCCATCACCCATCCACCCATCCATCTATCCATCCATCACCCATCCATCCATGACCCATCCCTCCTTCCCTCCCTCCCTCCCTCCCTCCCCCCCTCCCTCCCCCCTTCCCTCCCCACCCCCCCCCTCCCTCCCTGTATCCTAATAGCAGTGGTTTGAACACGTGACCCACCGACATCAACAGTCTTTAAGGTTTCATGAATGTATTTGAGTCCTAAGAGCTTTCCAGGCCTGTGGGTTCTAAAACATTGATGAAGTTCCTTCCACCTCGACGGATCTGCTCCGTCGTTCCTCTGCTACAATGGGAGGAGGAGAGGAAAAACAAAACATTTCCACTTTTGGTTTATTTTCAGTTTCTTAACTCGGCGTGTGGTCGCGGACGAACACAGAGACTTTATACGACTGCAACGTCCAGTCGTAAACCGTTAATTTATGCTTGTGGTATTTTCCTATTTTATTTAATGATTCCAATCTGATCTAAGTGGACGAGGAGGCGACACATCCCGGGGATCGTTAATAACGGGGCGAGCCTATTTCATTTTAATGGAGGCAAAGCTGCACAACCTGCTGGTGTGAAACCTCGCCAGAAAAAAATCTAACTTTTATGATGAAGTGGAACCATTTGCACTCACATTTCAGACATTTTAGCTCTTCTTCTCTTCTGGGCTGAACACTCGGAGCGCAATTTCCTCCTTAGCGCTGAAAGCAGGCGGCGTGGAAAGTGCAGGGGTCGGAAGGACCGGAGCCGTCGCGTTACGTAAAGGAATACGGCGAGCAGCAGAGGCGTCGCGTTACGTAAAGGAATACGGCGAGCAGCAGAGGCGTCGTGTTTCCAACAAGAGGCTGTTTATACGACGGAACATCTGTCTGCCTTTCTTTAAAAGCGACACTGACGGCACACGAATGCGTCTCGTTTGTTAAAAATCTCCGCCAACGGCCCGATGAAGTCGCTTTGACTTGATTCCCGTGTAGCGACGGTCCTTGTAGCGACGCGCCGTATAGTGACGCGCCGTTTAGCAAAGCGCCGTGTAGCAAAGCGCCGTTTAGCAAAGCGCCGTGTAGCGACGCGCCGTTTAGCGACGCGCCGTTTAGCGACGCGCCGTGTAGCAAAGCGCCGTGTAGCGACGCGCCGTGTAGCGACGCGCCGTGTAGCGACGCGCCGTGTAGCAAAGCGCAGTGTAGCAAAGCGTCGTGTAGCAAAGCGCCTGTAGCAAAGCGCCAGTAGCAAAGCGCCAGTAGCAAAGCGCCGTTTAGCAAAGCGCCGTTTAGCAAAGCGCCGTTTAGTGAAGCGCCGTTTAGCGAAGCGCCGTTTAGCGACGCGCCGTTTAGCGACGCGCCGTGTAGCGAAGCGCCGTGTAGCGACGCGCCGTGTAGCGACGCGCCGGGTAGCGACGCGCCGTGTAGCGACGCGCCGTTTAGCAAAGCGCCGTGTAGTGACGCGCCGTGTAGCAAAGCGCCGTGTAGCAAAGTAATGTACTTCGACCAGGACACACTTGGAAAAAGAGATTATTAATCCCAATGAGTATCTCCTGACTAAATAAAGGCGAATGAATGAATGAATGAATGAATGAATGAATGAATGAATGATGTGTCGCCATTCAGTCTCACGGCAAAAGAATCGGACGACTTCGCGCCTGAAGGAAAAACAAAAAACGACGCTTTAATTCAGGAGAAGAAATTCTGTGAGTCTTCCCTCCTGCACAAGAACTGGAATTTATGCAAGAAAAGGAAATCGGTTGTTTATATAAACATTTTGTTCTCCACAGAAATCACAGCCGTTAATCCCCTCGCTCTGATATGTCATGTTATTTTTCACTACTAATTACTTACATGAAGCAAAAATTCAAGCAAATGTTGACTTATTTATTGACTATTTGTTTCCACGATGGATGTAAATGCAGCGACACGCAGACGCAGAATGAAAACTATAAATCATCTTTACATCAGGACAAGTCGTCTGAAAATGACCTTGTGAGACTAAATGTGAACCAACGAGTCACATTTTGCACCAAAAAAAACCCCAAAAGTTCAGAAAAGGCTTCAAACTATTTTTCATTCAAACAGATTAAAAACCATGTTTTACCTTTTCTTTTGCAACAAATTGTAATTAAACGAAATATGTGAAGAAATGAATTATTCATGCACATTTTTACATCTAAATTAAACCGCAATAAAGATTTGCAATTATCAAAAAACGCAAACTAAATTAAAAACATCCAATGATGACGATTTTTTTCTTATAAGTTTTTAATAATTTACTCCAGAACTGGACTGATGGCACTCGGCGCCACAGGAAGTCTGTGACGACTGAGAGTCGGCGTCTCGGTCTGAGAGTTGCTGGTTTATTCACTTTTGACCGTTTTTAATTAAACGAGGAAACAATGAGTGAAAGAGCTTGAAAGCCTTTGTCTTGTGTTTTAATAGCCGAATGCAGAAGAGAAGAAAACGTCTCGGCGACCAGCGGATCGTATTTACAACCGTCACAAACGGCAAAATAATATTAGCCAAAACTAATTAGCGGTGTTTCCGAAACACGTCTTTAACTCTGGGAGGAAAACGTGGCTTTTCTGTTCACGACTGAGCGGATCGCAGAAATATTATAAATACTGTTTTCCAGCCACGATTAACTGATCGCATGACAACCATTTTGGAAACTCGGGTTTTATGACGCGGCGGCGGGATGTTCAGTCTGACCGACGACCAAACGCGACCCTAAAATCTTTATTTATTTTAAAGTCCCAGTGAAATGTAAAACACTACTTTACAAAAAACGATAGTTGGGTTCTACTTGTAAGGTTCCTCCGACTCTGCCCCTCCACTGTTGTCGCATAACAAAGTTATTTGAATTTTGAATCTCCAGCCGACGAAGTCGGGGGAATCCTTCTTCTTCGTGGGCCATTGTGGGCGGAGCCTATTATGTGACATCACGAGTTGTGCAGATCTGGATCTGTTGTGTTTATATCGGCTTGTTTCCCTCTTAAATATCCAAGTTTTTACAGAGTTTTGAAGTTATAGTCGGCGTTTTATGAGCCTTGATGAAAGATTGAGCCTGGAAGAGACCAGAGGCAGGAGAAAACGGCTAGCGGCTAGTGGGGGCGGCTAGCCGCTAGCTCGGGCGGCTAGTCGACGATCAAGTAACACCTGGACTCGTCTCCGGTGATTCCGCAGTCTTCTAGTTCTTGGACATGTTGGATCCAGGAAGCCGGTCGTTCTGCCAAAAGTCAGTCGCCTCAAAGCCTCAAAGGTGAAAAGTGGCGGCTGCTGAGGCGAGGAGACGAGGACGAATGGAGGACGAAGCGTCTCCTGCTTCCTCAAACATGTTCCAGACGGGGTCACCGATGGCAGAACCACCTTCTGTGTCTTCTTCATCAATCACTGGGTTTGAAATGACCACGATGATGAAATCTGGTTCAATTCAGCCTCTTTGTGGTCAAAACTCTGATCCTCCATAATGTAAACACAACTTGGGCGTGTGCACAACTCGTGATGTCACTCTGTTATTGTCAGAAGCTCCGCCCAGCAGAGGAAATAGCGCCGTTTATCGGCTATTTTCTCTCAGATTGTCGTGTTTTAACATTTTACCCTTCAGCCAGTTAGCAGGAAAACGTTCTAGAAGAGACACCAGAGTGTTTTGGAGGTGGAACCTTCATTTCACTGGGACTTTAAACTCGGGTTTATCCTCGCCGGTCAAAACTACGACGTCTAAT
>NC_137658.1:52824-77824 GCF_963422515.1 Blennius ocellaris | reverse complement strand
AATTTACTGTTAAAACAACAAAGATAAATATCTTAAAAGGATTTGTTTTCATCTGTTCTACCATTTTATTGATCTAGAGCTGTTTTATTATTATTTGTATGTTTGAAATAAAGATTGTTTACCATCTGGTGGGCAGACCAAAAGTACTGTAGTAGTCTATATATTCAAAAAGAGAGAAGAAATGAAGAAGCAACACTTCCAACACATCAGCCAATATACGACTTTGTTTACTCCGTTTACGTGCATCTAATCTACTGTTTAATCACAATCACTGTTTTTAACTGTTGTATGTGAGTCTAATAATCATCTGTACTTCAGTTTGAAGGTTTGTGAGTCATTTCACAGTAAATTGGGACAAATTGCACAAAATCGACTACAAATTCAAAATATTCCATGAAGTCAATAAACGAGCTTCTGTGTTTTATGTGACGACGGTTCAACGCTAAAGGGTTTTATTCAGATTGGAGGAAACGGTGGAGCGTCTGCGATCGGAGGAAGATTAACAAATGAAACACGACTGAAAAGTGGAATATGAGACAGGAAATGGGAGACGTTAGCGGCTAATGACGAGCTACGAGCTCCTCCCGGGTCTCGTTTCTGCCGCAGAGACGCTGACGTCGTTAAAAAAAAAAAAAAAAAGCCCGAGACGTTTCCACAAAGACGAACTCGTTGACGTCTAATGTGAAAACGAGCCGATCCAACGAGCTCGTTTTGTATTTGTTTGTTCTTTTCCAGCACCCAAACAAAAGCAGTCCTCAATTCCTTTGATGTCTTGTTCGGGATGTTTCTTTCACCTCCACGCTTCTGTCGTTAAACTCAACGGGGTGTTTTTTCACAAAGTCACTAGACGTAAGGAAGGAACGCTTCAGTGACGACGTTAAAGCGAACTCAACTCTTGTTTGACACGAAACAGAGACGGCAAAGGAGCCTTTGACTGCAACACATCAAAGAGCGTCTAAGATTTCAGCTCAAAGAAAGAACAGGAGCCAAAAAAAAAGTTGGTTTTTTTTGTTTTCTTTCTTAACTGCAGCCAGAAGCTCGACCCCCTGCGGAGAAGGCGACAGTACGAACCAGACGACACTCTGCTGCCACTCAAACACACTTTTGTTTTTAACGCGACTCCGCACGCCAACGGCTTTGAAAGATAATCTCAAATCTGAACGTGTTGGAGAGACTTTCAACTGTTTACACACAATTCCTGCTCTCAAATCTCAGCATTGATGAAGCTTCAGACACAGAATCAATGGAAATGGTTTGTTTTTTTTAACCGACTCATCGATTAAACCAGGGGTGTCCAACATGCGGCCCGGGGACCAGAACCGGCCCACCGGACCATCTAATCCGGCCGCCGTGTGATTTTTGAAGTGAAGTATAAAAATGAAAAGTGACAGAGGCTGATCTAAAAACACTTGATCTGCAAAAATGACATTGGTCAGAATTTGACCCCCGACATTAATGCATCTGACGAGGTCACATGACGCAACGCCTTTCACAATAAAACAACGAGTCCAACTTATGTGAAGTGATACTTTAGACACGTAAACTCAAAACAATTTCCAGATGATAAATTGTTTTAATCCTGAATAAAAATATGACATCTAGATAAGGTGACTGAGGGTGTTTTTGCAAATATAATAATATCTAATTTCCTTTAATAT
The DNA here is from genome assembly GCF_963422515.1 of Blennius ocellaris. NCBI lineage: Eukaryota > Metazoa > Chordata > Actinopteri > Blenniiformes > Blenniidae > Blennius > Blennius ocellaris. The sequence goes on along the minus strand of NC_137658.1, from coordinate 76,166 downwards.
GTATATTTCAGAATAGACTGGCAAATTCTTGCAGATCAAAAGGATCAAAAGAAGGAAAGACTTTGACACATGTCCAGATCTGCAGTTTAATATGTGATGTTGGACTTGTTGGGCCTCCAGAGGTCAGAGGTCAGATCATGTTGATGTGGCTCCTCAACTGAAACCAGTTTGACACCACTGGATTAATCAAAAAAATAATCGACCGATTCATCGATTATTAGAATAATCGTTAGTTGTAGCCCTAAATGAAACCAGTTTTGCGTTTCCAGCTGAAGTCGCTGCCCAGTAAACAGACTCAAACACTCTTCTCCTCTCTGTGTTTCATGTTTTTGGGAATTTGCACATTTTCAATTGAAAAGGCATTTCTTTTGTTTCCCCCTGTATTTGGTTGTGACACATTTGTCACTTTGATCTGCAGGATAAGAGTCCCTTCAAAGGACGGTCTGCTGTGCAGCAGAATTACAAGCAGCTGTTTGTTTTGCTGCGATTGTGCAGAAGCTGCAGGGAATCAGGAGGTTCCAGGTCGACGGTCTCTCCGGTGTCCTCCGGGGGAATCCCCCGGTCTGGCTCTCGTCAAACTACCGCTGAGCCGTGTCACCATGGACGAGTTTGTATTGGGAACAGCGTTTGGAATAACGCCGTTTAAAATAACGGCGTTAGGTAACGGCGTTATTTTTTCAGTACAGGGGAAATCTAACTAATTATTTTGTACGCCGTTAACGTTACTGAACGTTAAACGGGGTGCATTACGTTGCATTGATGTCATCCTGGAGCAGTCCGAGGAAAACTTTTTTTTCATTTTAATTTCCAAGGTGGCAAAACAAGAACTACTTTAAATCCTTTGTGGTCAAAGGCAAGAACGTGATGTGAAGTGTACATTACGTCCCGGAGCAAAGACTGTCCACATCCGTGGTGAGAAACTCAAATCTGATGAAGCGTCTCACAACGACACACGTCTACAAAGCTTGACGCCAAAACGAACCTCAGCCACAGACGAGATCAAAGAAGGACACGGATCAAAGGCGCCCAAGCAGCAAAAGCTCCATCTTTCTCCTTCGCCTTTTATTGTTGTTTAAACATTTACTTTTGTTGTGAAGGAAATACTTGGAAGTACACGTTGGTTACTTGACCAGTTGTCTCAGGTTGTGAACATTTGATTTAATTTGATATAAAGTAAAACACACTGTTTACTTTTCAAGTGCAGGATAAACCTCTGTTGATGTGCAATAAATATAGTTATATAGTTACGTACAACAACAACAAGCACCAACAAGTCTGTTCTACTCGTTTCTACTGACTTGTGAAACCTGCTAAAAAAAAAAAAATTGAATTTTTTTGACATAGAGCAACTTTTTTTTTTAACAGTAACGGAAAAAGTCACTTTCCTTGGTATTCAGTTACTTTTATTATAGAGTAATTCAATTACTAACTCAGCTACATTTTGGAACTAGTAGTGAGTAACTATAACTAATTACTTTTTTTAAAGTAACGTTCCCAGCACTGATTGTGAATGAGCCGAGTCGACGTCTTACAGACGATTTCATGGTTGCGCGCGGCGACGAACCTGCCGTTCCCATTAAAAAAGAAAAAAAAAGAAAAAAGGTGCATTAAAGCTGATGGGAGGTAAAGGCGAGGCCGACCTTCAGGATAATGTTCCTCTTTCTGTGATCAGCAGGTGACCTTCAGGCAGCGGAAGAGGCGCCGCCGCTGCCAGCCATCATCGTTATCCACTGGAAGAAGCAGGAGTTCATGCAGATCACTGGGAATTATTGATGAATCTCAATTAGAATCAGTCTCACTCCATTTAATGCTCCAGACTCAGGAAACGGTTTGCCAAGGAAAAAAAAAAAAAAAAGAGAGAGAGAGACGGGTATCAACAACCCGGGAGTGGATGGGAACGCCGTTGATGTTGTTGAGTGTGCAGAGCGTTCTGCTGACGATCGCCCCGACGCCCATCGCTCTCCGCTCTCACGCCGTTATTCCCCCCAGAATGTTGTTTTAATGCTCATTAGGCGATTTGACGACCTTAAAACAAATCGCGTGTCGTTACGGCGGCGACGATGAGGCTCGTAGACGTTTTCCATACGACCGCAGTCGAGACGTGAACATGAGTCGACGGCGGCCATGAGGAAAGTGTGAATCAAAAAAGAAATCGGGATTTAAAAACGAAAAAAACAAAAAGATCACAGAGCGAATGACGCTTTTGTAGACAAAAGAGTAAATAACCGACATGAGAAGTGATAATAGGACCGGACATGAAGCTGGTTTTGAAAGATACAAATAAATTAAATTAAATTAAAAAAAAAAAATATATATATATATAAAGATATAAATAAACAAAGATATAAATAAATAAAAAATGGCATTTTTTATCTTCTTTATCTTTTTTATCTTTATCTTTCAAATACAAATAAAAAAAAAAAAAGATAAAGATAAAGGTATAAATAAAAAAAGATATAAATAAATAAATAATCTGCCATTTTGTTTCTTTTACAGGTGCTACTATGTTTCAACTTACTTTAATTTGTGTACACAATAGTTTTTATTTATGTCCGTCTTCTCAATTTTATTGTGTAATTTGTTTCAATGTGTTCTCTGTTAATCTTTGTCCACGTTTTAGTATTATTATTATATTTCTCAAAACAAGTTTTAATGTTCATATTATGTTTGTTATATTTTTATTTTGTTAGAATTGGTCACAATCATTATTGCGATAAAATGTGATGAAATAAAATAAAACTGAGATTTATTTTGTTAAATTTTTTTTTTTAAAAGTCTTCCATTAACGTCCAGTGAAGCACAAAGATTTACTCGTCGTCTGTGGAGAGCGTCGCCGTTAACAGTGAGTCCTGGGAGGGGAGCAGCAGAGCAGCGCGGTTTAATCTCCATTTAAAGAAACACTCCTGCACGAGGATGAAACACTTTCCCATTGGAAGAAACTCAGAAGAGAATTCAATCTGCGTCGCAGAAAATTAGGATTCACGCAGTCGTGCTGAGAAAACGTCTAATTGGATTCCGTCTCCACCTGGAACAGCAGGTGGTCTCATTAAACCTCAGGTACAACCACACTCCGTGTGCTCAAGTTCACACTTTTACTTTTCTTTTTAATCTAAAAACAAAAGAATCATGTCAGGTTTTAATTTTGCCTTTTCGCTCTTATTTGTTTTTTTTTAATAATCCAGACGATGAAGATGAATCCTCTAACCTACACATGTCCACTTCCTGTTTACATCGATGGGCTAAGCGCTCCATGAAACGGATAAACTGTGAGGTTGCATTATTAAGATATTGTGATTTACTCCTGGAACCTTTGGTTCACGTCTTTTACACGTCGATCGATACGAACATGTGCTCAATTCTCACATCATCAATATCATTTCATATTTTTCCAGAGGCGACTGATCCGCTTAAGGATTTACAACATTTAACTTTTGACTTGCTTGAAGTTTTAATGTAAATGCAGAATCTTGGTTAATGTATGAATTCGACCAACAAAACTTTTTACTTGCAGATTCTTTAATAATCAAGATTTGTCAATGAAACTTCCAGGGAAGGCGAATCTCTTTGTACTCGTCAACCTGAAGGAATAATAATCTACATTTTAACTTTGTTCTTGGTCGGAAATAAATTTGACAGTATGAAGATGGAAGCTGCCACACCGTACGACCATACTGATACCTACGGCCAGATTTATTGTATTATTCTCACTTTTTAGCCATACACATGTTTTTTTGAATAACATGGTAAATGTGTCATGTATTTTTATTATATTGGTCAATAACAAATCAAACCCTGTCCCTCCTCCTCCTCCTCCTCTTCCTCCTCAGTCAACCTTTTTTCTGAACCATAAAAAGTTACGAAACTTCGGGATGAGAAAGTCAAAATAATCAAAAAAATTTCATTTTACGTTTCAAAAGCGTCACTTAATCCGTCAAAGTTGTTTTTATGTGTTGAAGTCGAGCGAGTTTTTAATTCGTTCCGGTGACGATCTGAATGTTGACGGAAGTGAAAAATCCAAAATGGCGGACGACGAGGCGTTTCCCCGACGACACAGTTCAGTGGAATCCCGAGGAGTCACGTGACCCTGTCCAATCAGAACGCAGGTTTTCCAGGTGAGTCACTGTCCAGAACGCGAATCGGATTCACTCCTTACGAGTCGCGCTCAACAATGTGGACGCCAAAACAAACACCAGCAGTAATCCCTCCTTTGAAATCCGTCACAAAGAGGCTTTGTGACGCCGTCATGAAAGGTGAAGCCGGCGGAGTTGCAGCGTTCAGTATTTAGGCCAGACGCCGCCGTCCTTTCACGGCTTAGTGGGTCAAGGAGCAGAAGTGGCCTGTAAAGCGAGACTGGGAAGTCCTGCAGGGATTCAAACAGCAAATCCTACAGGCCCTTTTCTCTTTTTTCTTTTTTTTTGTAAACTCGGCCACTCGTCTGAGCCCGGCAGCAGTAACACGAGCAGATGGTGCAGTGCAGTCGGTCCCTCAGCCTCTCTTTAAAAGCCACTTCCTTCCCTGGCGCAGGCAGACGGCACTCTGGATCTGCCATAACTTGATTAAGACTTACTGTATGAAAGCCATTACAAATTAAATCGTGGCAAAGCAGCGAGGCCGGATGGAACGACGGGGACTCTTCCAGTAATTCCGTCTGAGGAAAAGTGCGGCGCGGCGACTTATTAAAAGTGTAACCCAGTCCCATGGGGGGGACTGTGTCATTTTAGAATTAATAAACAATTTAGAGCTCGGTTGTTTGCGGCTTGTGAATTATTCAAACGTCTTTGTGCTACGGGCCTGGGTCTGGCGCATACAAATTGAGATATTATGTAAGTATACGAGAGGACGGGACGATCAGGCCAACGTAAACATTTGTACCAGCGAAGAAAACAAGATGTTTGCTGGTGTTGATCCCTGGAAGGAGGAGAGTCCAGAATATTCCAGAGAAATGATTCTTCCTCCTCTGCTTCAGGGTGAGTCCGAGGATTAACGGACCAATCAGAGGCCGCCTTTCAAAACGTATAAACCACATGGTATCAACCGACCAATCACGTTGCTCGTTACTGGGCGTCATACAAAACCGGCAGTCAGTCGTACGTTTCGCACACGAGCCGATAATTCGCTTTACTTCGGCGGAAAAAGATGAATTTGGGCAAAATTAGACGAGTCGCGAGGCGCGATGGACGTTATTCACGTCTTTTAGACCAGAGTTGTTCAACCTCTGGTGTTTCCTCCAGATGTCGTCAGCTGAGTCGTGGGAAATTATCACATTTCACATTTTTTTTCTAAAAAACCTTTGCTCTCACAGCGACAGTGTGTTGCAGAGTAATCATGTATAAATACTCTTCACCACTAGAGGGCAGCACAGAACTTTGCCGGTGAAATGTAAAGTGACAGACGTCAGTGTGGTTCATCTCCACCTCCTGCTACCATCTTGTATCAAAGTACTGTGTCAGTGACAGTGATGGAGAAGTTTTTGAAAACCAGGATCTCAGCTCTTCATCCATCAGGTCCAGGTTTCACACTGACGGAGGCACTATTAAAAAAAGTCCTTGCTTTCTGGATTTACTGGATTCCTGTTGATCAAACTTTGATGAGAAAGACTTTATATTGTTAATAGAGGCTGCACAGTTTAACATTTTAACATTTTCAGGTGGAGGTGTGACTCCAGAGTTTTACAAAGAAAAAAGTGTGTCTCGGCTCAAAAAGGTTGAAAAACAGTTTTAGAGGCTATTTTTTCTGCCAACTCTTCCAAAAATCGACCGTCCAAATGAGCGCTGAACCGTGCTGAGTAACGATACGAGTATTTAATAAACGTCTAATTCGTATTTTCTATGAGAAACTGGACAAGTGGCTGAAACCCCTCCGGGAGAAGGTTAATCAATCAATCCTGGTGTTCAGTCAACTCAATCTAATGAGTTCATCCAATAATCACACGCCTATTTCTCAGCATTTGGCCAATATATTCAGGGTGACTGTGATTTATTGTAACTGTAATCCGGTAAAGTGACGCGGACTGTGTTCTGCTGCTCACGGCTTCAATGTTTACACTCGGCGAGACGGAATAAACCACAATCTGAACCCGTGTTTAGGACCAGTCATCATTTCATCCGCTGTTAGAAATAACAAGGGCTTCTTGCATCGCCAGCAAGATCCTTGAAGCAGCGCTGCGCCTGATTGGTTCCCCCGACCGCCACAAATCATTCCCTTTAACAGCTCCGCCACCGGCGACATTTCTCTTACATGTAATGAGGACGGTGAGATTATCTCTAAATGTTCCGCCGGGTTTCTCATGTGGCCGGATCGGGACATTTATTTAGTAAAATTGCATTTCTGCGGCGGTGCGGGTTCGGGCTGCAGGCGGCCTAACGAGCGCCGCTAGCGCCACACCGGCCCGTCCTGGGACTCCAATTACTGAGCGTCTCGGAGAACCGCTGACGTCCGTCTGTCTTTGTCTCTGCAACGTTCGGTTAACCCTCTGGGGCCGGCGGACGCACCGGCGCGTCCTCGTCACATGACCGTCTGAAAAGACAGCAGCGTCACAGCGCAGCGTCGTCTGGTCCAGTGTTTCAATCCGTGTCCAAAGTACAGATATAAAACTACAAGCTGGTTTTTAAATGATGTTGATCGCCCAAATAAAAGCGGAGATTTGAGGAAAAATATGCGTGACCTTTTGTAAATAGTTTTACAAAAACGCCTGAGGCAGTGCTTCTATTTCCCTGTAAATATCTGTATAGAACTGTTTGTTCAGTCCTGTTTAGATAAATTTTAATTAATTGTAGTTTAGATTTACTTTACAAGTAAACTAAATGATTCGTTAACCATGTCTGTGACTTTTATAGTCAATAAATCTGTTTTTACCAGCCGAATTTGTAATTTTATGGTGTTTTTAGATCCACTGTTTTAATACAGTATGCCAAAGTGATGAAAATACTTCAGATATGCATTTATGAGGTTGTCCTGAACAAAATGACACCAAAAAAGGCAAAGTTTAAGGATTTTATATCTGAGATATAAAGGAAAAATCAATTGTAGTGAAAAACGGCACAAAATGCTTCAGGCCCCAAAGGGTTAAACCGAATCGGCCGCCGCGTTTCCTCGTCCTAAACCTGATTCATTATTTTGTCTCCGGAAGTCTCCTTGACGACCGGCGGTATAAATCGTATTTGTTTAGAACGAGTGGGAGGAGCAGCGAATGGGTTTTTGCCATTCGGCTCTAAAACCGATGATTTTAGCAGTTTTGTACGTTGATTCTGTGCGAACAACCCTGAACTCCGTCCTTCACATGCTGCTAAAGTCTACAGGTTGTTTGTCACGTGAATAAAAAGCACAATCAGCTGTTTGTTTGTCCAGTAAAACAAAAAGAACGTGAACTTTCCTTGGTTTCGTCAGAATGTAGGTCACTACTTGGAATTCAGTCCACAGACCGAGTCGAGGTGAAACGGGGGCAGGAAGTCTATTAGCGAGTGAGAAACAAGTGAGTGTGTGTATGAATGAACGGAGACTTTATCCTCACGGCGGAGAACTTCTTAATCCTGCGCTACTTTAAAGAAACTCCTCGTGTACTGTATCGTCAGGACTCCAGGCTGCGGACGTGGAGAAGCTGAGAGCTAATTAGCGTACGTCGCTTTAAAACGCAGAACAAATCCACACCTACTGTCTGCCAGGAACTCCCCGACATCTTTTTATTTTTTTATCTTTTAGAGCAGTGGTGACACACTTTCTCATCCTGCGAGCTCCTTATAAAACCACCAAGTCAAAGTGATCCGCCCACGACAAAGATACAAAACATATATTTATTTTCAAATACATTGAGGATTCTTTATATGTACAGTGTATAATGATGTACCTTGCAAAACCGTACGAGCCAATATTGTGCAACACGACATAATTAACAATGAACATTCTTTGTAATTACCTGAGTTTACTTTGATGTTACTTTGATCTTTGGTATTGAGACGAGACAAACGCACTTTGGAAACGACATCGTGAAAACAAGTCCACCTCCCATTCCTCATGAAAGTGACACGTCTTCGTCTTCTCACTTGGTCCAGCCCCCCCCACTCACTTTTGGGGGGGCTTCAAATTTGCGCTAACTCGCTTGACTAGCTTGTTAGCTTTGCCACACTTAGCGTCATTGTTTGTGCGGTGACCTGAAGGTCAGAAACATTCAGCCGCCATCTGACGCTGCGTTTGATTTCACTCGTAATTCGGAAAGGTAAATTAGTTTCATTACACCAGCGTCTATTTTTTTTTGCGATCTACTGTTACTAGCTTTGATCGACTGGTAGATCGCGATCGACGTGTTGAGCGCCCCTGGTCTGGAGGGATTAACTGAATCACTGCACCCACTTAAGCCGTTTCCTCTCGTTGAGCTTTGCAGGATGTCCGGCGAAGAAGAAGCGACTCGCGACGTCGCTTATAAACCTGTGAGTCGTAACGCCAGACCGACCCCGAGGAGCCTCGCCGGCGACGTGTCGGACGCTTCAGCTATTTATGATTTTCGCTCCACATCTCCTGCCTTCTCGTTAACGGGGCCGCAAATGAGTTTGCTGAAAAGTGGCCAAAGTGAGCGCTCCCCCCTCCCGGCTTACGGAACGCGGCACATTAACGTGAATCACGGCAGACAGCTGGGGCCGCCCTTTATGCTAATGCGCCCGCCGCCGCTAGCCACTGCGACCTTGGCCCGCTGAAGGATGGGCAGACGTCCACTTAGCCGCCCTTTCAGACACTCAGTGGCAGAGATGCTGGGAATCTCGCGCCGACATTGACTCCTGTTTAGAGGAGACGGCGGGCTGACAGAGGAGCTGCAGCTGTCAGCCAGCGGACAACATCTGGACCTGGACACATCCAGCCACAGCAGGAACAGGCTGCAGGAACAGGCTGCAGGAACAGGCTGTAAGAACAGGCTGCAGGAACAGTCTGCAGGAACAGGCTGCAAGAACAGGCTACAGGAACAGGCTGCAGGAACAGGCTGCAAGAACAGGCTGCAGGAACAGGCTGGAGGAACAGGCTGCAAGAACAGGCTGTAAGAACAGGCTGCAAGAACAGGCTGCAGGAACAGGCTGCAGGAACAGGCTGCAGGAACAGGCTGCAGGAACAGGCTGCAAGAAAAGGCTGCAAGAACAGGCTGCAGGAACAGGCTGCAGGAACAGGCTGCAGGAACAGGCTGCAGGAACAGTCTGCAGGAACAGGCTGCAAGAACAGGCTACAGGAACAGGCTGCAGGAACAGGCTACAGGAACAGGCTGCAAGAACAGGCTGCAAGAAAAGGCTGCAGGAACAGGCTGCAAGAACAGGCTGTAAGAACAGGCTGCAAGAACAGGCTGCAGGAACACGCTGCAAGAACAGGCTGCAAGAACAGGCTGCAAGAACAGGCTGTAAGAACAGGCTGCAGGAACAGGCTGCAAGAACAGGCTGCAAGAAAAGGCTGCAGGAACAGGCTGTAAGAACAGGCTGCAGGAACAGGCTGCAGGAACAGGCTGCAAGAACAGGCTGCAGGAACAGGCTGCAGGAACAGGCTGTAGGAACAGGCTGCAAGAACAGGCTGCAGGAACAGGCTGCAGGAACAGGCTGCAGGAACAGGCTGCAGGAACAGGCTGCAGGAACAGGCTGGAGGAACAGGCTGCAGGAACAGACTGGAGGAACAGGCTGCAAGAACAGGCTGCAAGAACAGGCTGCAAGAACAGGCTGCAGGAACAGGCTGCAGGAACAGGCTGCAAGAACAGGCTGCAGGAACACGCTGCAAGAACAGGCTGCAGGAACAGGCTGCAAGAACAGGCTGCAAGAACAGGCTGCAGGAACAGGCTGCAGGAACAGGCTGCAAGAACAGGCTGCAGGAACACGCTGCAAGAACAGGCTGCAGGAACAGGCTGCAAGAACAGGCTGCAAGAACAGGCTGCAAGAACAGGCTGTAAGAACAGGCTGCAGGAACAGGCTGCAGGAACAGGCTACAGGAACAGGCTGCAAGAACAGGCTGCAAGAAAAGGCTGCAGGAACAGGCTGCAAGAACAGGCTGCAGGAACACGCTGCAAGAACAGGCTGCAAGAACAGGCTGCAAGAACAGGCTGCAGGAACAGGCTGCAGGAACAGGCTGCAAGAACAGGCTGCAAGAAAAGGCTGCAGGAACAGGCTGTAAGAACAGGCTGGAGGAACAGGCTGCAGGAACAGGCTGTAAGAACAGGCTGGAGGAACAGGCTGTAAGAACAGGCTGCAGGAACAGGCTGCAGGAACAGGCTGCAAGAACAGGCTGCAGGAACAGGCTGCAGGAACAGGCTGTAGGAACAGGCTGCAGGAACAGGCTGCAGGAACAGGCTGCAGGAACAGGCTGCAAGAACAGGCTGCAGGAACACGCTGCAAGAACAGGCTGCAAGAACAGGCTGCAAGAACAGGCTGCAGGAACAGGCTGTAAGAACAGGCTGGAGGAACAGGCTGCAGGAACAGGCTGTAAGAACAGGCTGTAAGAACAGGCTGCAAGAACAGGCTACAGGAACAGGCTGCAGGAACAGGCTGCAAGAACAGGCTGCAGGAACAGGCTGCAGGAACAGGCTGTAGGAACAGGCTGCAAGAACAGGCTGCAAGAAAAGGCTGCAGGAACAGGCTGCAAGAACAGGCTGCAGGAACACGCTGCAAGAACAGGCTGCAAGAACAGGCTGCAAGAACAGGCTGCAGGAACAGGCTGCAGGGAACAGGCTGCAAGAACAGGCTGCAAGAAAAGGCTGCAGGAACAGGCTGTAAGAACAGGCTGGAGGAACAGGCTGCAGGAACAGGCTGTAAGAACAGGCTGGAGGAACAGGCTGCAAGAACAGGCTGCAGGAACAGGCTGCAGGAACAGGCTGCAAGAACAGGCTGCAGGAACAGGCTGTAGGAACAGGCTGTAGGAACAGGCTGCGGGAACAGGCTGCGGGAAACAGGCTGCAGGAACAGGCTGCAGGAACAGGCTGCAGGAACAGGCTGCAGGAACAGGCTGCAGGAACAGGCTGCAAGAACAGGCTGCGGGAACAGGCTGTAAGAACAGGCTGGAGGAACAGGCTGCAAGAACAGGCTGCAGGAACAGGCTGGAGGAACAGGCTGCAGGAACAGGCTGCAGGAACAGGTTGCAGGAACAGGCTGCAGGAACAGGCTGCAGGAACAGGCTGCAAGAACAGGCTGCAGGAACAGGCTGTAAGAACAGGCTGGAGGAACAGGCTGCAGGAACAGGCTGCAGGAACAGGCTGCAGGAACGGTTTTTTGGGTTTGTTGTTGAATTGTTGTTTTTTTCTCTGTAAAAATGCCTTAAAATGTCTGTTTTGTATTCGACTCTCTAGAAATACAATTGAACTGATTTACATTTTGATCTTTACCAAATGACGGCCGAAGAAACAAAGTCTCTTACCTTCTTTCTCTTCTTGTGAAACACTTTGTCCAGTTGCATTTATCATTTTTTTTTTTCTCATTCCCACTTGCAACTGCTTCATATCATTTTGAAGCATATTTGGTGGAATATAGTAAATACACGGAATGAAAGTTTATTAGTGTAACACTGGGATGTTTGAAGGTTTTGGACTGCAGTTCTACATGTGTGATCAGCAGTGGGAACTCCATATTGTTGAATTTCATCTAAAATCATTCACTTTTTGTTGGGATATTAATCATTTCTTTTTTCCTCCACTCTGCAGGTTAAATGGCGGCGGCCCCGTGACGCTACGCCGCCGCCGCCGCCCGCCGCCGCCATCCCGCTGGAGGAGACTCACATTCAGCGGGAGCCGAAAACCTCCATCTGCCGTCAATCACGGCACATTGCCCCGCAGGAAACGCGGACCGATCGGGAAAGAGGCAGAATTTTCCTTCCCGGCTTCATGTAAAAACATGAAAACCGTGTTGTGATGCTTCAAGGTTCCCCACATCCCGCGCGAGCCGCTCATGACTCATGCATGGAACAACTCGGCGCCGCAGCGTGCGAGACGCAGCGTGCGAGACGCTCGCTCTCCCACTAAAGTGTTTTTCGGCCCCGCATGCGATCGGACCTCCTGCGTCCGCCTGCAGAGGCTGAAATGGGGGGAAAAGACCAGCGGTCCTGGACGTGACGTCCGGCTGGGAGCTTTCTGAGTGCTGGAGCTCCCCACATGGAAACAACCTATATGAGGATGTATGCACATATATTCTGCATATATGCAGCATATATGCTGCACATATGCTGCATATATGACAATATATATGCTACATCTATGCATATATATGCCACATATAGGCAAAATTGAGGTGCATATCTGTGAATATACAGGCCATATAGGTCTCCTGTACTGCTTCTTTATTTCCACACACATATATATATATATATATATATATCCCATATCTCACTTTGGCAACTGTCATATCAAGGCAATAACTAAGAACTAACTAAAAAACAATTACGCAAGAAGAACTTATGTATGTGCGAACACGTGAAATTGGTATCACATGTAATTGCCCACATGGAAAGAACCTATATAAACATATGTTTTAATATAGGTTTAATATAGGTTTTCCTATATTTTATGCACATATATGCCCATATGGGCCCATATGGGCATATATGTGATATAGGTTTTGAATATATTTTGAATATAGGTTTTGAATATAGGTTTTGAATATATGTGACATATATAAAATTGGCCGAAAACGGCCAATTTTATATATGTCACATATATTCAAAACCTATATTCAAAACATATATTCAAAATATATTCAAAACCTATATCAAAACCTATATTAAAACATATATGTTTATATAGGTTCTTTCCATGTGGGTTTGTGTTCCTGATGCTTCGTGTTTGCTATAAAAAATTAAATTCCTATGGTGTTTACATCACGGGCCGTCCAAAAACAGCCTCCAGCAGAGAGGCGTAGCTCTCGCTGGAGGCCTCCGGGTGGAGGAAGTCCACCGGGTGGAGGAAGTCCACCTGCTGGAGGTGCAGGACTGAAGTGATTGAGGAGGAAACTCACCTTTTATTCTCAGGCCCTGCGGGACGCCGTCCTGGAGGAGGAGGAGGAGGAGGAACAGGATCAGAAACATTCAGAGGACAGCATCGGAAATAATAACGTATCATTTGAAAACATTTAATCAACATGCATCAGAGACAATACGTTGTTTAAATCAGTGAATTTTCTTTTTTTTTTAATTAAAAAAAAAGAAAGTCATTTTTAAATACATTCCAGTCATTCCAATGTGCTTTTATAGAGAAAATAGAAAAGCACAACATCCACATGAGCAGCAGGTGAGTTTGTGACTGTGGAAATGAAAAACTGTACAACAGGAGAAACTTTGTAGAAACCAGAGTCAGAGGTGGAGGAGAGGAGAGGAGAGGAGAGGAGAGGAAAGAGGAGAGGTGGAGGAGAGGAGAGGAAAGAGGAGAGGAAAGGAGAGGAAAGAGGAGAGGAGAGGAGAGGAGAGGAGAGGAAAGAGGAGAGGAGAGGAGAGGAAAGAGGAGAGGAGAGGAGAGGAGAGGAGAGAGGAAAGAGGAGAGGAGAGGAGAGGAGAGGAAAGAGGAGAGGAGAGGAGAGGAGAGGAAAGGAGAGGAAAGAGGAGAGGAGAGGAGAGTGCAGTACCCCAGTCAAATCAGTGATTTAATGAGAAATATTTATTATTATTATTAATAATAATAATAATAATAATACATCTTGAATTGCACTTTTCATTAAACACGTCTCAAAGTGCAGGTGTTCAGGGTTTAAATATGTGTCAACACATTTTTTTAACAGAGGGTGAAACTATAAGCCGCTTTTTAGAAATGTAATGATAGAAGACAAATGATTGTGAATTTTTCTCATTGTTACAAAATGACCTAAGCTTCAGTGCAGAACAGATTATGTGTGAAGATGTTGAGTCATAAAGGCGTCAGACCAGCAGAAGAAGAGTTAGTTAAAGGCTGAGTTAGTTTTTTTATTGAGGATGAGAAAAGTCCCGGGAGGATTTCTGATACGATTCCGTCTGAACGCTACAGGAAATACATTGAAAACAACCTTTTCTTTCCTTATATTTTATGCTTGATTGACATTATTCTTACTATAACATATTATAACGTCATTTACTCCATTTTATTGTGTTTCATTCAAAATGCTGCTGCATTTTTATTTCTCCTTCTTTGTTCTGGGTCGTTTTTGTTTTTTCAACATCATGAAGGAAACACGTCTGCTGTGCCTCTTTTCCATCTCTTCACAATTCGTTTAACTCTTCAAGGTTCTTTCTGTCATCACTTAAAATGTCTCTTCTCTCCAAATAGTGTCCGTCTCTTTGCCTTGACGTGTCGCGAGCGTAGAAACACGGCGAACCGACATCTACATAAAAACAATGAGAGCTGAATCACAGTGGAGGAGCACATCACTACAATCCTCCTGCTTCCTGCACTTCAAAATCAACACTGTGATCACAGTTGTGGAAAACACTGCCATCAGGGTTACTATTGTTAATATCTGCTTTCTAAAAAAAAACCACACAAATGCAAGCGAAAGAGCTCTGAATATTGCATCTGTCCACGGTGGAATCTGCAGATAGAGTGAAAGCTTTTTTCTCTTCCCACCAACTGGAGCCGGTGGTGTTATGCCAACGATGCATTATGCAACAGGTCCACAGTCAATAATGAACAGCAGCCCATGACTGCTGACTGAAAATAGCAGCTTAGCACTGCCTTCATGTGCACAGCCGAGATCAACGCTGGAGAGCCCCCCCCCCCCCCCCCCCCCCCCCCCCAACATTTCTTCAATATTTGTATTTGATCAATTATTAGGTGATGCAGGGTGTTGGAACAAACTGTGTGCTGTCGGAGAGACGTGGCTTTTATTTTCAGCAAACATACTAGTCGCAACTTTGCTTTTTTGGTTTTTTAATATTTCAAAGAAAACGTCCTATTTTCATGAAGATTTTACTGGATGTGTTGATATTCAAGCTTGCAAGTTCAAACCCTGACCGATAACACTGCTCTGCTCCCGATGCTGCATGCTAAATGTAGCATCGGGTGTGTGTGTGCTGGTGTGTGAGCCCTGACACTCTCTAGCATGTAGCATTTAGCATCGCTGGTGTGTGAGCCCTGACACTCTCTAGCATGCAGCATTTAGCATGTAGCATCGCTGGTGTGGGAGCCCTGACAGTCTCTAGCATGTAGCATTTAGCATCACTGGTGTGGGAGCCCTGACACTCTCTAGCATGTAGCATTTAGCATCACTGGTGTGGGAGCCCTGACACTCTCTAGCATGCAGCATTTAGCATCACTGGTGTGGGAGCCCTGACACTCTCTAGCATGCAGCATTTAGCATGTAGCATCACTGGTGTGGGAGCCCTGACACTCTCTAGCATGCAGCATTTAGCATCGCTGGTGTGGGAGCCCTGAAAGTCTTAAGCATGTAGCATTTAGCATGTAGCATCGCTAGTGTGTGAGCCCTGAAACTCTTTAGCATGTAGCATTTAGCAAGTAGCATCACTGGTGTGTGAGCCCTGAAACTCTGTAGCATGCAGCATTTAGCATGTAGCATCACTGATGTGGGAGCCCTGAAACTATTTAGCATGTAGCATGTAGCATCGCTCGTGTATGACCCCTGAAACTCTTTAGCATGTAGCATTTAGCAAGTAGCATCGCTGGTGTGTCAGCCCTGAAACTCTGTAGCATGTAGCATTTAGCATGTAGCATGCTTTTATTTTCAGCAAACATTTCAGTCGCAACTTTGCTTTTTTGGTTTTTGAATATTTCAAAGAAAACGTCCTATTTTCCTGCAGATCTGACTGGATGTGTTGATATTCAAGCTTGCAAGTTGAAACCCTGACCGATAACACTGCTCTGCTATTAAATCCAGCTTCCAGTGCACCGCAGTGGAGAACTGACAAGTAAATCGCCCCACAGCCAATAACAGTGACATCGGCTTTTAAGATGGGCGGCACTTATAAAAAAACCACAGTGTTGGAATCTCGATGTGAGTAACGCCGTCAACAAGCACGGAGGCCGCTGTGGATTCACCTCCTGCAGTTTAGATCATCCTAACAAGCAATAAGTTCTCCGTGCAATTGGTCCAAATATACGAGCGGCTTCTGGAGCGGCGCGGTGCGGCAGTGGGTGGTACCGGCCGCCTCGCACCGTGACCACGGCTTTAAAGTGCGAGTACTGACCTTTAGCTACTGGTTCTGATATGAGAACTTCTTAAAAGCCATAAAACCTCATTTGTTCTCCTCGTGCAAATGAAATGCAAAGTCAGTGCACCAGTCGTACATGTAGCATGTGCTAGTCAGACTTGAATCATGTTTAGCATGTAGCATCGCTGGTGTGGGAGCCCTGAAACTCTTTAGCATGCAACATTTAGCATGTAGCATCACTGGTGTGGGAGCCCTGAAACTCTTTAGCATGCAGCATTTAGCATGTAGCATCGCTAGTGTGTCAGCCCTGAAACTCTTTAGCGTGCAGCATTTAGCATGTAGCATCGCTGGTGTGGGAGCCCTGAAACTCTTTAGCATGTAGCATTTAGCATGTAGCATCGCTGGTGTGGGAGCCCCTGAAACTCTTTAGCATGTAGCATTTAGCATGTAGCATCGCTGGTGTGGGAGCCCCTGAAACTCTTTAGCATGTAGCATTTAGCATGGTGAGAGTGAAGCAGGTAGAACCAGGAACCAGCAGGCGAGAATGAAGCAGGTAGAACCAGGAACCAACAGGTGAGAGTGAAGCAGGTAGAACCAGGAACCAGGAGGTGAGAGTGAAGCAGGTAGAACCAGGAACCAGCAGGTGAGAGTGAAGCAGGTAGAACCAGGAACCAACAGGTGAGGAGTGAAGCAGGTAGAACCAGGAACCAGCAGATGAGAGTGAAGCAGGTAGAACCAGGAACCAACAGGTGAGAGTGAAGCAGGTAGAACCAGGAACCAGCAGGTGAGAGTGAAGCAGGTAGACCAGGAACCAACAGGTGAGAGTGAAGCAGGTAGAACCAGGAACCAGCAGGTGAGAGTGAAGCAGGTAGAACCAGGAACCAACAGGTGAGAGTGAAGCAGGTAGAACCAGGAACCAGGAGGTGAGAGTGAAGCAGGTAGAACCAGGAACCAACAGGTGAGAGTGAAGCAGGTAGAACCAGGAACCAGGAGGTGAGAGTGAAGCAGGTAGAACCAGGAACCAGCTGAGGTTCTCTGGTGACATCTAGCGTTCCACAGGTTGGGAACGCATCACATTGTCTGGCTATTTGGCATACAGCCCACGGCGTTCACACTTAGAGCGACCCCCCCCCCCCCCCCTCTCTTCCACCTCCACCCCTCCTCCACCCCCCCCCTTCCACCTCCACCCCCCTCCTCCCACCCCTCCACCCCTCCACCCGTCCACCCCCCCTCCTCCACCCCCCCCGGCCGGCCTGTTTCTTCTGCCCCTGAGCCTCTGGAGACGCTGAAGCACCCAGCTGTACGGACTCCTGCTTCATCTGGCCCTGTCAGTGAGCTGGCTGACTGCCCACCTCCTCCTCCTCCTTCTCCTCCTCCTCCTTCCCCCTCCCTCCTCCTTCCCCCCTCCTCCTCCTCCTTCCCCCCTCCTCCTCCTCTTACTACTCCCCTCCTCTCCCTCCTCCTCCTCCTCCTCCTCCCCCTCCTCCTCCTCCTCCTTCCCCTCCTCCTCCTCTTACTACTCCCCTCTTCCACCCCCCTCCACCTCCTCTTCCTCCTCCACCTCCTCCTCCCCCTCCTCTCCTCCTCCTTCCCCCCTCCTCCTCCTCTTACTACTCCCCTCCTCCCCTCCTCCTCCTCCACCTCCTCCTCCTCCTCCTCCCCCTCCTCTACCTCCTCCTCCTCCTCTTCTCCACCTCCTCTTCCTCCTCCCCCTCCTCCACCTCCCCCTCCTCTACCTCCTCCTCCTCCTCTTCTCCACCTCCTCTTCCTCCTCCTCCACCTCCCCCTCCTCTTCCTCCTCCACCTCCTCCTCCTCCTCCTCCTCCCCCTCCTCTTCCTCCTCCCCCTCCTCCCCCTCCTCCTCCTCCTCCTCCTCCTCCTCCAGCTGTGCGACGCAGGAGGTGCAGATAGCAGCGTGATGAGCAGACGGAGTTCAGAATCTCTCCGCCCCGTCGAGTCGTTTTTCAGCCGACGTGTCAAAACTCAGGTTCGCTTTTTAACATGACTGCGGTTTTTTACAAACATCTGCCTGCTGATGCAGAAGCTGGTGGACATAAAGCAGTGTGTGTGTGTGTGTGTGTCGGGTGGAGGCGAGGTCGGGTGGAGGCGAGGTAGTGGAAGTGTGGAAAAGCAGATATTCCCACTGTACTTCTCCCCTCCTCCTCGTCCGAGGCTCAAGATGCTGACAAGCTCTCTTTTTTCCTATGGATGCTTTTTATGTTGTCTTAAACCGACACATCAGTGTTTTTCTACCTTTCTGAGCCAAGACACACTTTTTTCTTTGTCAAACTCTGGAGTCACACCTCCACCTGAAAATGTTAAAATGATAATCTCTGCAGCCTCTATTAACAATATAAAGTCTTTCTCATCTAAGTTTGATCAACAGGAATCCAGTAAATCCAGAAAGCAAGGACTTTTTTAATAGTGCCTCCCTCAGTGTGAAACCTGGACCTGATGGATGAAGAGCTGAGATCCTGGTTTCAAAAACTTCTCCATCACTGTCACTGACACAGTACTTTGATACAAGGTGGTAGCAGGAGGTGGAGATTAACCACACTGACGTCTGTCACTTTACATTTCACCGGCAAAGTTCTGTGCTGCCCTCTAGTGGTGAAGAGTATTTATACATGATTACTCTGTGAGAGCAAATTATTTTTTAGAAAAAAATGTGAAATGTGATAATTTCCCAGGGCTCAGCTGACGAGATCTGGAGGAAACACCAACTCTGCTCTACATCACTGCAGGGTCGCACACAGCAGTGCAAACAGCTCCCCTGGTGGCAGGTTGCAGAACAGCGCCGAACTAAAGCTGCGTCTCCGTTCGTGGCTGAGAAATGAAGCTTCATCTCAGCGACTCACTGATTCCTGATCAACCGTCTTGTAGGGTTCGGTCATTCTTGGGTGGAGAATTAGCGCCACCTGTCTGGGGGCTTTTATCCTGCTTTACTTTGACAAGTCATGATGAAGACGATTAAATGTTGAATAAAAGGGGAAGTTAAAGTCCGTGGTGCTCCGGGCCGGCGCTGCGTGTTTCAGATCAAACACACCAGGTTACAAAGTGAAGCTCATTAGTGGGCTTTTCTTTTTTCTTTCTCCAGCTTGATGACGACATCCACATTAATTTGAAGTACAAGGTGCAGCAGTTTGACAGCCGTGGTTGAACTATTTTAATACTGAAAACAACATACAAGGAAATAAATGGTGATTTAAATGTAGTAAAGGTAAAAAGAACAGTATAAAATGAGGGATAATCTTAAATCAGAACCAGGTGTTTGGCTGCAGGCTGCTGATGAACTTCAACAATGTGCTGCAGTGGAAGGTGCCTGATTACTGTTCACTCCCCTGATGTGTTTCTACTGCGACGCCTGTTGGAGCTCCGGTGTGTCGTGTTGCTCGTCGGCTTTCCTTCTTTCTTTCTTTCTTTCTGCTTTTGTTCCCAGTTCCTCGTTTCCGACCCGCAATCTGTCCGACTCTGATCCCGTCACGATGACATCATCTCTGCCTAAAACAAACTCCGCCTCCATTTCCCTGAGCACCGTGACAAAGACCTTCCTACATCTGAGGTTAACGGGCGTCTCTACAATTGGTCCTACGTATGAACGACTGTTTGTTTTTGCCACTGACGGACCGGTCCGGGTTGTAATCTGGGATTAGCTTTAGCGCCCTGCGAGAGTGGCCCTGTGGTGTGTGAGCCCTGAAACTCTTTAGCACGTAGCATTTAGCATGTAGCATCGCTGGTGTGTGAGCCCTGAAACTCTTTATCATGAAGCATTTAGCATGTAGCATCGCTGGTGTGTGAGCCCTGAAACTCTTTATCATGAAGCATTTAGCATGTAGCATCGCTGGTGTGCGAGCCCTGAAACTCTTTATCATGAAGCATTTAGCATGTAGCATCGCTGGTGTGTGAGCCCTGAAACTCTTTATCATGAAGCATTTAGCATGTAGCATCGCTGGTGTGTGAGCCCTGAAACTCTTTAGCACATAGCATTTAGCATGTAGCATCGCTGGTGTGTGAGCCCTGAAACTCTTTATCATGAAGCATTTAGCATGTAGCATCGCTGGTGTGTGAGCCCTGAAACTCTTTAGCACATAGCATTTAGCATGTAGCATCGCTGGTGTGTGAGCCCTGAAACTCTTTATCATGAAGCATTTAGCATGTAGCATCGCTGGTGTGCGAGCCCTGAAACTCTTTATCATGAAGCATTTAGCATGTAGCATCGCTGGTGTGTGAGCCCTGAAACTCTTTAGCACGTAGCATTTAGCATGTAGCATCGCTGGTGTGTGAGCCCTGAAACTCTTTATCATGAAGCATTTAGCATGTAGCATCGCTGGTGTGTGAGCCCTGAAACTCTTTAGCACATAGCATTTAGCATGTAGCATCGCTGGTGTGTGAGCCCTGAAACTCTTTATCATGAAGCATTTAGCATGTAGCATCGCTGGTGTGTGAGCCCTGAAACTCTTTAGCACATAGCATTTAGCATGTAGCATCGCTGGTGTGTGAGCCCTGAAACTCTTTAGCACATAGCATTTAGCATGTAGCATCACCGCCACACATTTGAGGTTAACGGGCGTCTCTAAAATTGGTCCTACGTATGAACGACTGTTTGTTTTTGCCACTGACGGACTCGTCCGGGTTGTAATCTGGGATTAGCTTTAGCGCCCTGCGACAGTGGCGTGCACGCCGCTGCGAGGAAGACGATGGTGGAGAGCGGGGAGTTTATGGCGAGCCGCTTGAGTTTTACTCTGAAAACCAGAGCTGGTCGCTGTGCTTTATTTATTTTAGCGTGCGCGTGTGCCGGTGACGCAAAAAGCCTGGCTCTCAATAAGTAAGCGCTCCAGTAAATAAGGCATGGGAGCGTCGGGGGGGGGCGTAGGGAGGCGCAGGTCGGCCGCCATACGAGGACGCCTTGTTATTGTTGCAGCAGCTGCCTGTGAGGCTCTGCGGAGGCGAGGCAGACGCTGGTTACCTCGGCCTCGGGCGTGTGAAGGTAGACAGCTCATCAAGATGAGTGACAGGGGTTGAGGCTAAACCGACCAGCGGGGGGCGGCGGGGGGCCGGAGGGGGGGTCGGAGGGGGGGGGGTCGGAGGGGGGGGGGGCGGATGACAGCAGTCACATACAAGCCAAATATTTGCTGGTGCAGCTTTAAGTAGTGCTACTGTACATCACGCTGTTTATGTGTTTTATGATTGAGTCTGTTGTCAACACTGCCTGTTATTACCCCCCCCCCCCCCCCCCCCCCCCCCGTCCCCCGCCGCCGCCACTCCTCCCCCTCCCAGTCTGTCTCCCGCTCCGTTTATCCCCCGTTAATCTAGATTTGCCGTGCGGCCGGACGGATTGGGCTTCGCCTCGCCGTTGTCCTTGCCGACATTTTTGTTTGTCCCGGCGCGGCGCCGCGGCGTCAAAGTGACCAACGGGGCCAGGAATTGCTTTTGTCCCTCGTGGGGGGGGGGGGGGGGGGGGGGGGGGGGGGGGGGGGCAGGGGGGGGCAGGGGGGGGGGGACCCACCGGCTGCCTCGCCTCAAATCTCAACAAAATGACACGTCGGGCTTCTCCGTCATCAATCTGCTGGTTAAACTGCTGGCGTGAGACCCTGAGCGACACGAGAGAGAGAGAGAGAGAGAGAGAGAGAGAGAGAGAGAGAGAGAGAGTAAAACCCCGGATTGTTAAGGGAGACGAGCAGCGCGGCGTCGAGTAGAACAACCAATAAAACCAACTGTAATGAGCGCAGGGTTGCGCTGAGGATTTCACAGTGACGGTTTGAAGCGACGGCCTGGTCGACCGTCAGACACAAAGCAGCCAATTGGATCTTTTGTGACATTAAATGATGCATTTGTCATATTTATGGGACTTTTACAAACACATATATATATATATATATATATATATATATATATATATATATAGCCCATATCTCACTTTGGCAACTGTCATATCAAGGCAATAACTAAGAACTGACTAAAAAACATTTATGCAAGAAGAACTTATGTATGTGCGAACACGTGAAATTGGTATCACATGTAATTGCCCACATGGAAAGAACCTATATAAACATATATGTTTTAATATAGGTTTTGATATTGGTTTTGAATATATGTGACATATATAAAATTGGCCGTTTTCCTATATTTTATGTACACATATGCCCATATATGTACATCTATGTACTACGTCACTCCTTCATTCAGACACAAACTGTATCCAGAAGCAGTTTTTATTCATACTGAATACTATCTGCTGAATACTGAGGCCTCATTTCACACTGCCTGTCCATAATTACCCTCCAAACCTATATACACATATATGTTTTAATATAGGTTTTGATATAGGTTTTAAATATAAGTGACATATATAAAATTGGCCGTTTTCCTATATTTTATGTACATATATGTACATGTATGCCCATATAATTTTATATATGTCACATATATTCAAAACCTATATTATAACATATATGTTTATATAGATTCTTTCCATGTGGGGTAACTTGCGGGGAAATTTGTTTTGTTTTCTAAATTGTTGAAATGGCTGATTTTTAAACAGTAAAGTGTTATAATCTTGTTGAATGGATCACCATCGTTTATGGTCATCGGTTTTTCTGTACATATCCAAAGGGGCAATAAGACGACGTCTTCATCGTGCTGCTTTTCACATTAATGTACGACCCTGTCAAGTAAAATGTGAACACGGTTGAATAAATAAATAAATGAAGGAAAGTTAGGGAAAGGTTTGGCGTTTAGACGATGATCTACTGGTGTGCATGTGCAGAACCTTTTTACTGTATATTTATTTAATTTCAAGTTTTGTTTGTACCAGTAAAAGTGCCTCAAGATGACTGTTTTGTATTTAATATTCTATTAATGAAATCAACCAAAAGACATTCGAACCAATAGTGTTTTCACACTGAGCAGAACTGAGAAGCCATTTTGAATTTCTTTGAAGCCCCGCCCCCGTCAAGAAACATCGACCCACTGTACAGATTGATATTGCCCATAAAATATCTTTTTTTTAAAAGTAAAAACAGCTTCTGTATGCGATCACTGGGTGTCACCTGCACCTTTCTGCAGTTCAGCCAATAAACGAGAAACTACAGTAAAGCAACAATGAGGCAATGACATAATTTACGCAGACGACGCCCAACGTGACATTTTCCCCCACGCGGCTGTAAATTTCCCCGCCGTTTCCCCGACAGGCGATCTATGAAGGGACTTTAGCGCCGTCCTCCCAGAAGACCAGCCGTAATCGTATGCAGATGCTGTAATGAGTTTCCTCT
>NC_137658.1:25000-52624 GCF_963422515.1 Blennius ocellaris | reverse complement strand
TCCCTCCTCTGCCTCCCCTCCTCCTCTGCTCTTCCTCCTCCTCTGCCCTTCCTCCTCCTCTGCTCTTCCTCCTCCTCTGCCTCCCCTCCTCCTCCTCTGCCTCCCCTCCTCCTCTGCCCTTCCTCCTCCTCTGCTCTTCCTCCTCCTCTTCCTCCCCTCCCTCCTCTGCACACCTGCCACCCATCAAGCCAATCAGACGCTCGCCTGCTCGCCATGAAGCCTCCAGGCGGAGCCCCGGGCCCCGTTGTCGCAACGTTTTCAAGTCAAAACGCAGAATTCTTTAGATTTTCTCTAAACGTTTGCTTCATACTTACTCATGAACCACTTGGTCGAATTATTACTCGCACCTTGTGACGCTACACCTTTAGCATGAGTTGGTCACGTGCTAAACGCTGGTTGACTGTCATGCAGCCGTCTGCCACTAGTCGGAGCTGCAGAGCTGTCAGACAGCAGTTTTTGCTGACTCGGCAAACTGCGGCTTTAAAGCAGCGCGACGGAGGAAACCTGTAAAACAGCTCATCAGTGCTTTGCACTGAAAATAGAAAGGAGGAACTGCAATAACTGCGGTGTAGCGACACACGGCCATGTTTAACTCAAGTATTTGGAGATTATCCAGCGCTAGCTGTGCTAGCATCATTCAGCCCGGCTGGATATCGTTTACCCAGAGACACTGTAATCCTGTCCGGTCTGAGGGAATAACATCACGGCAATGATCCACAAAATCTGCCTCAGTTTGGCTGTAAAGGCTTCAGGACGATAATAGAGCAAGAGTACAGCGTTTTTAAGAGTAATCTGAGTATTGCGCTTGTCGTTATTAAAACACAAAGATCTCTAATCAACCTCTTAGTGGAAAACAGGTACGAGTTGTGTTTAGCTAACTTTATTAAAGTAAAAACTATAAATCATTTAAAAAAAATACACACAAAACTCGAGTGACATTTAGTTCAAAGCCTTTTGTTTTAGTAAGCGGGATCCTTTGTCTGTTTTTCCTTCCTTTGAAGTTGCGTACTGTTGCATTTGGAGAAAGAGAAGGTATGACAGTGAAATGAAGGTTTTGTGAAAACACCCTCCGCCTGTCATGTCATGTTGTTTCCGGCGTTGATTCAGTGTTGAGAACTCCCCTGCTTGTTTCCTCGCCGCCAGCTGACGACATTTAAAAACTGCAACACGCAAACTTTGAAGTCGTTTGCACACAGAGAAACTCGACTCGACTCCACGGAGTCGTTCCGTTTCTGTCAACAAAGGAACGGCCTCATGTTTGTTTGTTTGTTTTTTAAATCTGCCGCAAATGTTCAGTGACATGTAAACAACTGTTCCCAATCTGCTCTCGGTGTTTTTGGCACCGAAGCTCTGCCGGAGAGCCCGGTCGGCGCCTCTCTGCTCACCACTGCTGAGGTAAGGCAATTTACATGTGATGTGAGGAATCCGCACACGTTGGGATGAAAAACTGTGTCGGCGTCACGCGACTCGACTCTGTGACACGGGAACGTCACTGCTTTTGGAAAAAAATAACGTGGTTACAATCAGAAGCACCTGTGATGCAGTTTTTACCTGTTTTTACTTGTTTTGACCTGTTTTGACTTGTTTTGACCTGTTTTTGACTTGTTTTGACCTGTTTTGACTTGATTTTACTTGTTTTTACCTGTTTTTACCTGTTTTTATTTGTTTTTACCTGTTTTTACCTGTTTTGACTTGTTTTGACTTGTTTTGACTTGTTTTGACCTGTTTTGACCTGTTTTGACCTGTTTTGACTTGTTTTGACTTGTTTTGACCTGTTTTGACCTGTTTTGACTTGTTTTGACTTGTTTTGACTTGTTTTGACTTGTTTTGACCTGTTTTTACTTGTTTTTACTTGTTTTGACCTGTTTTGACCTGTTTTGACCTGTTTTGACCTGTTTTGACCTGTTTTTACTTGTTTTTACTTGTTTTTACTCCATAAAATGTTCTTTCTTCGGTCCGACTGCAAGAGTCCAGCTGACATTAGCATTAACATTAGAACGTCACGACAATACGACCGATGTGTTCCAAATAACATCTTCTTAACTTTCTGAATGTTGATGGTTTATCTCAGATGTTTAACTTCGCCAACGAAAGTTAATCGCCTTGCTAATGTATGACAGCTGCCAAAGTGAGATATAGGCTATATATATGTGGAAATAAAGAAGCAGTACAGGAGATCTATATGGCCTGTATATTCACATATGTTCACCTCAATTTTGCCGATATGTGGCATATGTACACATATATGCAGCATATATGTGCATATAAACTGCTTATAGGTTTCATATACGCGCATATATCCTCGCATAGGATCTATTCTTTCCACGTGGCGGCTTCTTCTTCCCGGTTCGCCCTGAGAACCACGTGACTTCCTCCAGAGGCTTGTTAGAAATTATTTAAATTGTCAGTGAGGTCACTGGAGGGTGAGTTCAGTCAGCCCCCCCCCCCCCCACCACCATGCTTTAGCTGACACATCCCTGACCCCCTGTGGACACCCCCCCCCCCCCTTCCAGCACACTCAGCGGTATTTCTGTTGTACACATCAGTTTGGCTGGAGTGCCCCACGCTCCGTCTCTGAGATCTCATGCAGAAACGCTGGAGCAGCTGCTCCGTCAGCCGCCCGGCTCCCCGCCACCACCCAGCTCCCCCGGCCCAGCTCCCCCAGCCCAGCTCCCCGCCACCCCAGGTCCCCGCCACCGCCCAGCTCCCCCGGCCCAGCTCCCCGCAACCCCAGCTCCCCGCCACGGCCCGGCTCCCCGCCACCGCCCAGCTCCCCCAGCCCAGTTCCCCGCCACCCCAGCTCCCCGCCGCCGCCCGGCTCCCCGCCGCCGCCCGGCTCCCCGCCACGGCCTCGCTCGTTTAGCGGCGTTATCGCGGCTCGTCGTACGGCGGCTCTTCGTCCCCGGCAGCGTTCGCGTCCCGATAAATAAAGAGGCTTCTTCAAGTTCAAAGCACGTCCAGAACCACGGGCGGCGCTCCCTCCCCGAGGGCAGCGCCTCCGCTTTGGTCTCCCCCTGTTTCCTCCTTTCACAAATGCTGGAACTGCCAGCCGGAGCCATTTCCCAGCTACAAAGGCACAGAGGGACCATTTCCAATGTCACACATGTCTAAATGAGGATCTCATCCAGGATTCGCATTTCGTCCCTGCGTGGCGTCGCCGCGCTTCATTTTCAAGAAGCCCTCACGTCTCCTGGCTGCTTTGTTATTATTTTGGTGCATCAAAGAGGCGTCTGCCGCCGCTGTGGTCCACATATTTAGAATGCACATTAAAATGAAAAGAAAGAAAAAGAAAGAGAAAGAGTGGAGGGCTCAAAGCGACGTGGGGAAAATATTTTGCACGAGGAGTTAAAACGCTCTTCCTGGATCGTAGAATGTGGGGGAGTTGAGATCTCAAACTGCTTCGTCTCATCCTGACTGACTGAGAGAAGAGAGGAGAGGAGAGGAGGAGGGAGAGAGGAGAGGAGAGGAGGAGGGAGAGAGGAGAGGAGGATGGAGAGAGGAGAGGAGGAGGAAGAGAGGAGAGGAGGAGGGAGAGAGGAGAGGAGGAGGGAGAGAGGAGAGGAGGATGGAGAGAGGAGAGGAGGAGGGAGAGAGGAGAGGAGGAGGGAGAGAGGAGAGGAGGAGGGAGAGAGGAGAGGAGGAGGGAGAGAGGAGAGGAGGAGGAAGAGAGGAGAGGAGGAGGAAGAGAGGAGAGGAGGATGAAGAGAGGAGAGGAGGAGGAAGAGAGGAGTGGAGGATGGAGAGAAGAGAGGAGGAGGAAGAGAGGAGTGGAGGAGGAAGAGAGGAGTGGAGGATGAAGAGAGGAGTGGAGGATGAAGAGAGCAGTGGAGGATGAAGAGAGCAGTGGAGCATGAAGAGAGGAGAGGAGGAAGAAGAGAGGAGGATGAAGAGAGGAGTGGAGGAGGAAGAGAGGAGTGGAGGATGGAGAGAGGAGAGGAGGAGGAAGAGAGGAGTGGAGGATGGAGAGAAGAGAGGAGGAGGAAGAGAGGAGTGGAGGAGGAAGAGAGGAGTGGAGGATGAAGAGAGGAGTGGAGGATGAAGAGAGCAGTGGAGGATGAAGAGAGGAGAGGAGGAAGAAGAGAGGAGGATGAAGAGAGGAGTGGAGGATGGAGAGAGGAGTGGAGGAGGAAGAGAGGAGTGGAGGATGGAGAGAGGAGTGTGTTCCTCTCCTCCGCCCAGCTGAAGAGGTGGGATGTTTGAAGCGAAGGGTAGAAATGTCTCTTGTCCTCTGCAGTATAAAACCAGAATAAGCAGAATTAAAACCCACATCGGGTTCGACGACACGATTCAGCATTTTACGTCGATGACACTGGCCTCAGTGCAGGCGACGCTCACATGCGCCTTTATGCTGATGACAACATCATTTATCCGTCTCGTCTCCAACACAGACCAGCTCCCCCAGTGTCCTGCTGCTTTTACACACAAATAGAACCAAACACACAGTTTTCTCTTCAACATGTCCTCCTTGGATTGAGTCAAACTAAAAGTGTCTCAGGTTGACAGTAAACTCATATTTGAAAAAAACATATATAGTAAATGTTCTGCTCACTGACCTGAACCCAAACAGACACTTCTCCCAATCTGAGATCGTGGATCAAACGCCGTGCTGCTATCAGGAGCTGCATTCAGCACTGCTGCCTGTATTTCCCCTGATAAACTGAACCGACGGACAAACTTACTGCTTTCATGTCATTGACAAAACTCTTCTATATCTACAGACCCTGATCTTCTATATCTACAGACTCTGATCAATATTCACCCGTCTGGTCACACCTAAAGCCTGAACCTCCTCTGGTCGCTCCTCACTTCAGTTTCCTGCTGCAAATCATCTGCAACAGACCTTCAATATATATATATATATATATATATGTTTCTATTCGTAATCATTTATCATTGCAGATCAGAACTGCAATGATAGTGCCATGACCCCAACCCCCCCCCCCCCCGAACTACAACCAACTACCTAGATTTTTATATTATATTTCTATATTTATATTTGTATCTATTTTTCTATTCTTAGCACTGTATTGTACTGTCTTTTCTTCCCTGTCTTGTGTTGTCTGTATGTCCTGTGGTGCACGGTGGCTCTGTGGGAGCACCCCCCAATTCCCGTTGTACCCCCCGGTACCATGACAAATAAAGCTATCTATCTGTCTCTCTTGTCGATTGACCTCCTTGGTTTAATAAAGGTGAAAAAGTAACTAATCTGTGATCTGACTTCCTGTGGATGAGTTAAAGATCGGTTCTCTAAATAAACCATGTGCAGTGAAGACTTTACTTTCCGGCGCCCGAGTGGCGGCGTCTCTCAGTCGTGAAGCTCCCAGATCAGATTCCCGTCCTTCAGGAATGAAGCCGTTATCAAAAGCCTCTAAGATTCTTCGTCTCTTCGACCCCCAAACTCTTTTCTATTTCTCTTCACTGTGCAAATCCAGGCCGTTAATTAGCAGGCTGATAACCCGTCGGGCTGATAATTCATTAACGCTGCAACGTAGAAGAACGGAGACGAAACGTGGGATTGTTTGCAGTTAATTTCCCCGAGCGGTGTGAAGCTCTGCAGCCACTGAGTGATACTGAATGATACTGAATGATACTGAATGATACTGAATGATTAATCCGGTCAGATTACGTCGGAAATCCAGGAAAATACGTGGGCGGCTCCTGGCGTTTGATTGGACGCTCAGAGCAAGAGTTGGTCTGTCACATAAAATAAAACAAATGAAACTTAAAGTACTTAAAATGTGTGAATCTTACATGTTTGTTTTATATTTCTTTGGCTGTTTTTCAGTTTTAATCCTGTGTTTTGTCATGTTATTATTATTATTATTATTATTATTATTATCATTGTTGTTATTATTATTACCATCATTGTTATTATTGTTCTCATTATCATCATTGTTATTTTTATTATTATTATATTGTTGTTGTTATTATTATTGTTATTATTATTATTATTATTATTATTATTATTATATCACTGTGTGACAGACAGTATTATATAATCCATGTTATAAACTATGACACAGTCATTGTGGCAGTAAATGAATCAAATACACAAGAACACATAGAACCAGTGGAGCTGCTGTCTCTCTGCAGCCTTCTGGGTTTTTGTTTAATTCTGCAGTTCTTTAGTCCCTCAGCGTCCAGAGATCACACGTCTTCTACCGACTCGTGTTGCTTCACCTCCTCCCACCACCTCCTCCCACCACCTCCTCCTCCTCCGCCCGTCGAGGCGTCCAGGTCTGTTTGTTTACAGCGAAGCTGTCGCAGCAGCTGGACTCATTAAACCAGTGTTTTTCTACCTTTTTGAGCCAAGACACACTTTTTTCTTTGTAAAACTCTGGAGTCACGCCTCCATCTGAAAATGTTAAAATGTTAAACTCTGTAGCCTCTATTAACAATATAAAGTCTTTCTCATCAAAGACATCAAAGTCATTGTCATCAAACACATCAAAGTCTTTCTCATCAAAGTTTTATCAACAGGAATCAAATAAATCCAGAAAGCAAGGACTTTTTTTAATAGTGCCTCCCTCAGTGTGAAACCTGGACCTGATGGATGAAGAGCTGAGATCCTGGTTTTCAAAAACTTCTCCATCACTGTCACTGACACAGTACTTTGATACAAGATGGTAGCAGGAGGTGGAGATGAACCACACTGACGTCTGTCACTTTACATTTCACCGGCAAAGTTCTGTGCTGCCCTCTAGTGGTGAAGAGTATTTATACATCATTACTCTGCAACACACTGTCGCTGTGAGAGCAAATGTTTTTTTGGGACAAAAATGTGAAATGTGATAATTTCCCACGGCTCAGCTGAAAATATCTCGCGGAAACACCAGTGGTTGAAAAACACTGCATTAAACATCACTTCCTGTTTGCCAGCGAATCTCTTCTGGAAGGAACTATAAACTAAACTAAAACAAAAAAAAATAACCCACTGAAACCAAATGTGACGAGGTTCCTACAAGTGATCAATATTTATTTGTGAATCCAGAAAGCACTACGTTGAAGTGACTCTAAATTAAGGTTGGAATTCTGATGCACACTTTTTTTTTTTTTTCCCCTCAACCGATACCGATAATCGCTAACTTCCTGCTTCTTCTAACAGTTTCTCTATAAACACACCTGAGGCGGTGCGTCGATGATGTGCAGGACAACAGCGTCACGCAGCAAACAGACAAACAAACAAACAAACGAGCAAAATTAAAGCAACGCTGGCAACCACAACAACAAATCCGTTATCGGCCTTCTCTGTGTGATGTCATGTATTTCAGGCCGATAATTATCGCTGCTGGACGTTACTGTGAATTCCTCGCTAGAACCAAGGCAAAGTCTTTTTCTGCACCACAACCGCGTCTTGATTCCGAGTTAAAGTGAAGCAGTTCGTCAAGAAACACACAAGAAGAAACACACAAGAAGAAACGCACAAGAATAAACACACAGCAGGGATGGAAGGTGTGACGCAACAACATCGACGATAAAGATATAAATCCATGCAGGTGAGGAACCTCATCGAACGAGCCTGTTAAAACCAACACGGGTTCTATTTCCATCAAGCTCAACGTATTTACCAGCAACTTGTAAAGCGGTTAAGAACTACAAAGTGGGATTATTGTTTAAACTGCCAGTCGACTGAAGGACGATGGAGAACCGTGGAAAGAAAAACACAGAAAAACAAGGTTGCGCCGTTATTTGACTCCAGACGACAGATGGAAAAGCTCATACGAGTGGAGAGCGAAGCTCCCAGTCGGTGTGAGGTCGGCGTGTTATTGGAGGATCGATCATCCCCGGCGACCTCGCCGTCACCCGCCGCCGGAGGCGATGCGATTGGAGGCGGAGATTCCCGGCGAGGCCGGAGGAGCGGCATGGCGAGGAGCGTATCGACCGCCGGGCCCAGGAAACACAACAACCGGAGGAGCAGGTGCAGGAGTTGGAAGCGAAAGGCGGCTGGTAGTTTGATTCACTCTGCTGCGGCGGCGGCGTCAATTAGCCCGGCCTCTCCACACCGCCGCCCTTTGACAGATGGTCCCCGACACACGTCTGAGTGATTCCAGGGTCGCTGGATCGGGACCGCCGAGTCCCCCGGGAGCCGGAGCCCCTCACACTCATTCTCACTGCACTGCACTTATTGGACTTTTTGTTTGCGGCGGCACGGACGCTCTCGCTGCGGAAGGTGTTCTCTGCTTTTTTTTTTACCGTCTGCCGGCTCGGGGTTTGATTACTTCTTAGAATTGCGTGTCGTCTTTTTATCTGTGGTACCAAGTTGTGGAGAAAAGCAAGTTTTTGGCTCCTCCGACTTAGAGGTGCGTCGACGCTGCAAAGGAATTGTGATTGTGGAGTTCGGTGTTTTAAAGGTGCAGCAGCTCAGGGAGGGGGGGGGGGGGGGGGGGGCATCGCCGCCCGTCACACCGAGGGGTTTCATGTCTTCATCCGCTTCCCAAGAGATTAGAATTGTGGTTATAGGCAAAAAATGTGAAGGCTGTTTTAAAAAGGAGTAAAGAAATATTGCAGGACAACATTATTTTTGACATTGCGTGTCGAGGCTCCGACCTGGTGAGTTTAAACTCTGGTGTTCAGGAAACAAACCAGCTCAACTCAACTCCTGTTGGACTGTGATACCGGTACCGATACCAGCACCAGGTCCGATACTCCAAAGAGTACTTGTACTCCCAGTTACCCTCCGGCGAGTATTACGTCACGTCATCCGTCAGCAACGTCACCGGCAGGTGACGAGAGAAGCGAAGGGAGATTGTTTATTACTGAGAACGATGAACGTGAGCCAGCCGGGAAATCTGGTTTCCACAAAAGATCAAAGAGAGGTCGTACAACACCAGCAACTTCGTCACCTGCAACTTCATCACCTGCAACTTCATCATCGGCAACTTCATCACCAGCAACTTCATCACCAGCAAGTTCATCACCAGCAACTTCGTCACCAGCAACTTCGTCACCTGCAACTTCATCACCTGCAACTTCATCACCGGCAACTTCATCACCGGCAACTTCATTACCGGTAACTTCATCACCGGCAACTTCATCACCGGCAACTTCCTCACCTGCAGCTTCATCACTAGCACCTTCATCACCAGCAACTCCTTCACCAGCAACTTCATCACCTGCAACTTCATCATCGGCAACTTCATCACCAGCAACTTCCTCACCTGCAGTCAGACTGATGCCACTCATAGTTTAACTGCTCAGCACGTAGCTCCAAGCCGCGCTACATGCTAAAGACTTTAAAGTCCTAGTGAAATGATCGTCTACTAGCCGCCCGAGCTAGCGGCTCCCGCTAGCCGCTAGCCGCCCGTGCTCCTTTCCTCCTCTCTGGTCTCTTCCAGGCTCAATCTTTCATCAAGCCTCATAAAACACCGACTAGAACTTCAAAACACTGTAAAAACTTGATATTTAAGAGGGAAACAAGCCGATATAAACACAACAGATCGAGATCTGCACAACTCGTGATGTCACACATAGGCTCCGCCCACAATGGCCCACGAAGAAGAAGGATTCCCCCGACTTCCTCGGCTGGAGATTCAAAATTCAAATAACTTTGTTATGCGACAACAGTGGTGGGGCAGAGTCGGAGGAACCTTACAAGTAGAACCACAACTATCGTTTTTAGCAAAGTAGTGTTTTACATTTCACTGGGACTTTAATGACTCACACGCCAGCGATGCTACATGCTACGTGTTTAGCGCTCCGTACCCCCCCACTCCAAGCCCAAAGTTCCTTCTTTGTTTCGTTCCTCTTCAAGTTGGGCTCTTCAGGCGCGACGTGACGGGATGTTCACATTCCGCCTCCCGACAAACCCGTCCCGGTGTAATCACCGGCCATTCATCCCAGACGACGCGGCGCCAGATGTTCTGGAGAGGGCGTCTTTCTGCTTGGAGAGCACTTCCTGTGCCGACGCCCAGCTGTGCCGGCAGCTGGATCTGCTCACAGCTAACGTGGAGTTCTCCTCGTGCGCCGCCTCTAATTTTGCTCTGATCTGCATATTTTTTTGAAGGCGAGTCTCCCATTTGATATATTTGCCGTGTTTTGTTCCCGTCTCGCGTGGCCTTTTGACGGCGCCTCGCGGCGTTTGACGGACGGGGCCGGGAAGTGGAGAACGCGGGTCGGCGGCTACAGAGGAGTCGTAATTGGGTCCGTTTGATTTGCATTTCTTTCAACTTCAGAGAGAAGATCCAGTGTTTTAATGACGGATAACTAACCCGAGCTCACCTTTAATCCGCCTCCTTTAACAGCAGCCTGCTGCTCAAACAGGCAAAATGCCAGCAGACTTCATTAACTGTATCCTGGTTTGTCTATTCAAGGCTCCATAATGAGCAGCACCGACGTGAGAATAAGAAAGAAAAAAAAAAAGTGTTGAAAAGAACTGCTAAAGTATGCTTCTGTTTCACTTCTCTCATTTCATCTGACGACCTTTTTTTTTCCTCCCTTAGATAAAGAGGAATTTCTTTGTGGAGCTTAAATTGAACCCAAACAGTCGAGCCAAATGCTATAAAAAGAAGAAGTCTAACCTGGAACAGCCTTAATCATCTCAAACATCCTGGATCAGGTCCAGAAAGAAAGCACTTGAGCGGCTCTAATCACCGTGATATATTAAATATGACCAGTTATGCTAATGAGCTCATTCATTAAGGTAATTAATGCGCTGATTTGTGTACATATCACATCGGCGTCATTGTCTTCCTATAGCCTCTGGGTTTTATTAGCGGCTCTGCAGAGTCACGCGAGGCACCGAAGGCTTCGGCGAGACGTAATAGAAGGTATTTTTCAACATTAACGTGCAAATTTATGCATTTATGTGCGAGAAAAGCTAATCGTGTTCCCTTCTATAATCTGTAACGTGAGTATGAAGTATGACAGGCAGGCGGCGGTGCGATTATGCGACATGTGTTTGGCAGCAGATCAGGACCTGGTGACGAGGAAGAGGAAGAGGAAGAGGACTAGTGGGGTGAAGAGGACCGGGTCTTCTCGGGGCACCGAAATCCTCACAACACCTACGACAAGTCAAATCCACAGCTCTGCTCCTCTGGCGCCGGACTGTTGAAACGTTCAGACGCCGTTTACGTGTCGACGTTTCAAGTAGAAATACTTCGATTTTTTTTATTTTTTTTATTGTGCTATCGTGACGATTACGAAGCACGGATGTTCAGAACTTTATCAATCTTCTATCGGTTCCTGGGGACGGGAGTCGCCGTGACACCTGAACCTGTCGTCGGTCCACTGAAGGAACAACATTCATGCAAACACATTCACACTTCATGGAAACTCAGATCAGTGTCGTTTGTGGCGGCCATTTTAGTTCAAATGCTTTTTAGTTTCAGGCCCATTTTAGTCATTTGGATGTGTTGTGGTCACATTTTAGTCCGTTTCAACAAGAAAAAATGAATTCAGGTCCGTGCAGATTACAAACTAGAATCACGGTTTCTCCAGGCTGGATCTAGTTTTGCGATTCATAAAACAACAGTTAACGTTTTCGCACAATAAGCAGATTCCGTTCCAGACCGATGATTCTCCTCTAAAGGTCCAGACACACATGGATTCAGAACGGACGCTCCTCGTCGCCGGGGAAACGGGGAAACATGGAAACCTGGAAACCTGGAAACCTGGAAACTGCTGAGCAGCTCAGGGTTCAGGAGCAGAACGCAGGTTTTCACATTTCAAGGTCAATTTGTTCTGTTAATTATGAAAGAGTCAGTGAGGAACTCTGACTGACGGACTGAAGGACTGACTGACTGACTGACTGACTGACTGACTGACTGAGGGACTGACGGACTGAGGGACTGACGGACTGACTGACTGACGGACTGACGGACTGAGGGACTGACTGACTGACGGACTGAGGGACTGAGGGACTGACTGACTGACTGAGGGACTGACTGACTGACTGACTGAGGGACTGACTGACTGACTGACTGAGTGACTGACTGACTGACTGAGGGACTGACTGAGGGACTGACTGACTGACTGAGGGACTGACTGAGGGACTGACTGACTGACTGACTGAGGGACTGACTGACTGACTGACTGAGTGACTGACTGACTGACTGAGGGACTGACTGAGTGACTGACTGACTGACTGAGGGACTGACTGAGGGACTGACTGACTGACGGACTGAGGGACTGAGGGACTGACTGACTAAGGGACTGAGGGACTGAGGGACTGACTGACTGACTGAGGGACTGACTGACTGACTGACTGAGGGACTGACTGACTGACTGACTGAGTGACTGACTGACTGACTGAGGGACTGACTGACTGACTGAGGGACTGACTGAGGGACTGACTGAGGGACTGAGGGACTGACTGAGGGACTGACGGACTGACGGACGGACTGAGGGACTGACTGACTGACTGACTGACTGACTGACTGACTGAGGGACTGACTGAGGGACTGGCTGACTGACTGACTGACTGACGGACTGACGGACGGACTGAGGGACTGACGGACTGACAGTCAGTCCTCTCCTCTCCTGTAGGGGGCGGCGTTGCGGCTCGGGGGAACATAACCAGGTGAAGCGGCTCTCAGGTGTGACGACCTGTGATGAAGCTTCCTGCTGATTTCATGCTCACTGACCTCCGTCCTGGAAGTTTGACCTCTCCACACTGATTCACCTGGAAAACATGTTGAATTCTCTGCTCTGCTACTTTATCTCCGACTTTACATTCTGTGTGTGTGTGTGTGTGTGTGTGTGTGTGTGTGTGTGTGTGTGTGTGTGTGTGTGTGTGTGTGTGTGTGTGTGTCCTGATCAATATCTACGCAGGTTTTTTACAGCGGCTGCCCTTCTTGACTCGATTCTCACTATTTATCTGGACGTCGACCAGGAGGGACGTTTATGAACGTGTGATTTACTCTGCAGGTACAAAGCGTCTGACCTCGCCGCTTCCTGGAACCAAGCCAAACATCTCGGCCTCTTTCCCGTCACGGGGAAGAAACTTAAAGTCCCAGTGAAATGTAACACACTACTTTGCAAAAGACGATAGTCGGGGTTCTACTTGTAAGGTTCCTCCGACTCTGCCCCTCCACTGTTGTCACATAACAAAGTTATTTGAATTTTGAATCTCCAGCCGATGAAATCGGGGGAATCCTTCTTCTTTGTGTGCCATTGTGGGCGGAGCCTATGTGCGACATCACAAGTTGTGCAGATATTGATCTGTTGTGTTTATATCGTTTCCTCTTAAATATCCAAGTTTTTACAGTGTTTTGAAGTTATAGTTGGTGTTTTATGAGCCTTGATGAAAGATTGAGCCTGGAAGAGACCAGAGGGAGGAGAAAAGGAGCACAGGTGGGGGGAGCCGCTAGCTGACGCGGCTAGCGGGAGCCGCTAGCCGCTAGCTCGTGCGGCTAGTAGACGATCAAGTAACACCTGGACTCGTCTCCGGTGATTCAGTCTTCTAGTTCTTGGACATGTTGGATCCAGGAAGCCGGTCGTTCTGCCAAAAGTCAGGACTCAAAGCCTCAAAGGTGAAAAGTGGCGTCTGCTGAGGCGAGGAGACGAGGACGAATGGAGGACGAAGCGTCTTCTGCTTCCTCAAACATGTTCCAGACGGGGTCACCGATGGCAGAACCACCTTCTGTGTCTTCTTCATCAATCACTGGGTTTGAAATGACCATGAGGATGAAATCTGGTTCAATTCAGCCTCTTCGTGGTCAAAACTCTGATCCTCCATAATGTAAACACAACTTGGGCGTGTGCACAACTCGTGATGTCACTCTGTTATTGTCAGAAGCTCCGCCCAGCAGAGGAAATAGCGCCGTTTAGCAGCTATTTTCTCTCAGATTGTCGTGTTTTAACATTTGACCTTCAGCCAGTTAGCAGGAAAAGGTTCTAGAAGAGACACCAGAGAGTTTTGGAGGTGGAACCTTCATTTCACTGGGACTTGAACGCTGAAGCCTCTATCAGACGATGTTTACTGCGTCGCATCGGAGGCTGAATGACGTCTGATTAAAGTCGTCGGCACCCGTTTCTGTTCCCGTTGCCTTTAATCCCTCTAATCCCTCCCCTGTCGGCTTGACTTACGTTAAGCGTTCATCTGTGTTTTTAAAGTTTCATTGTTTTGCTCAGCACCTCCAAAACACTTTGAAATGTCTCACGTGGGAAAAGTGGAACACTGAGCGGGTTGTTTTTTATTTGGTTTTATTACTTTCAAGTTCAAAAATAGCATGTTTTATTGTAAAGAGCTTCATTTTACCATTTGATGATTGTTTTTCCAATCAGTCTTATGTCTGTTCCTGAGTTAAAACATCTCAATTCTGTTTCCGCCACTGTTTTGATCCTAATGAGTATTTTTACTCAT
Source organism: Blennius ocellaris (assembly GCF_963422515.1). Lineage (NCBI taxonomy): Eukaryota > Metazoa > Chordata > Actinopteri > Blenniiformes > Blenniidae > Blennius > Blennius ocellaris. The sequence continues at coordinate 38,322 of NC_137658.1, read as the reverse complement.
CTGGATGAGATCCGTCTCTCATGTTTGCAGATAAAATAACAACAGTATCATGATGATCGCTCCTCCAGCCGTCTTCTCAACTGCTTTTTTTTTTTAATCAATTCATTTCAGGCATATAGTATTTTACACAAACGTGCAATCTCATACATAAACCAACATTTATGTAGTCTGCACACACACACACACACCCATATATACACATGTTGATGATTATATGAATATAAATCATAGCTTGTGAAAATATATTCAGAGAAAATAGATCATCTATGTTTAAGTATCCTCATGCACTTATACACACACCTCATATATTTAAGTAACGAGGCTGAAAAGAGAAAGAATAAAGTAAAATTGGATCCAATATTTGATGGTTCTGTTTAACAATCATATTCAGTGTATTACATCTGCTGTAAGAATTTAAACTTTATATATTTATTCAGATCAAACACACCAAACAGAAGAAGTCCTTTAAAGTCCCAGTGAAATGAAGGTTCCACCTCCAGAACCCTCTGGTGTCTCTTCTAGAACGTTTTCCTGCTAACTGGCTGAAGGTAAAATGTTAAAACACGACAATCTGAGAGAAAATAGCCGATAAACGGCGCTATTTCCTCTGCTGGGCGGAGCTTCTGACAATAATAGAGTGACATCACGAGTTGTGCACACGCCCAAGTTGTGTTTACATTATGGAGGATCAGAGTTTTGACCACGAAGAGGCTGAATTGAACCAGATTTCATCATCATGGTCATTTCAAACCCAGTGATTGATGAAGAAGACACAGAAGGTGGTTCTGCCATCGGTGACCCCGTCTGGAACATGTTTGAGGAAGCAGAAGACGCTTCGTCCTCCATGCGTCCTCGTCTCCTCGCCTCAGCAGCCGCCACTTTTCACCTTTGAGGCTTTGAGGCTCCTGACTTTTGGCAGAACGACCGGCTTCCTGGATCCAACACGTCCAAGAACTAGAAGACTGAATCACTGAAGACGAGTCCAGGTGTTACTTGATCATCTACTAGCCGCCCGAGCTAGCGGCTCCCGCTAGCCGCCAGCAGCTCCCGCTTGCTGCTAGCGGCTCTCATGAGAAGCTCCCGCTAGCCACTAGCCGCCCGAGCTAGCCGCTAGCGGCTCCCGCCGCCCGAGCTCCTTTCCTCCTCTCTCGGTCTCTTCCAGGCGCAATCTTTCATCAAGGCTCATAAAACGCCGACTATAACTTCAAAACACTGTAAAAACTTGGATATTTAAGAGGAAACAAGCCGATATAAACACAACAGATCGAGATCTGCACAACTCGTGACATCACACATAGGCTCCGCCCACAATGGCCCACGAAGAAGAAGGATTCCCCTGACTTCATCGGCTGGAGATTCAAAATTCAAATAACTTTGTTATGCGACAACAGTGGAGGGGCAGAGTCGGAGGAACCTTACAAGTAGAACCACAACTATCGTTTTTTGCAAAGTAGTGTGTTACATTTCACTGGACTTTAAATAAAGTAGTGTTTTACATTTCACTGGGACTTTAAATAAAGGAGTGTTTTACATTTCACTGGGACTTTAAATAAAGTAGTGTTTTACATTTCACTGGGACTTGAAGTCGTCCTGGATCTTCGGTTCAGTTTGAGGAGGAACGTCTCCAAGGCTTCCTGCTTCTGAGTGTGATGAGATAATAAACATAAACACACCAGCCCTGCGTCTCCTCTGTCGTCACGCCGACGTGACTGTCAATCTCCCGTTTTCCCCCCTAACCCTCCCGTCAGCTCCCGGCGCCGCCGGGCCGGGGTCACGCCAGGAATCCTGAGAGGAGACGTGGGAAGACGTGAAGCAGAAAGACGGAGGACGAGAGGAAGGGGGAGATTTTCCTGCCCTGCTAAGCGACTGTGCAGCCCGAGAGCTAAATCACTTTCAAAGTTAATCTGCTCTAAATCCTGGCAGGCAGTCCAAATCTAGGCAGAGAAACTTTTTGGGGGAAATCAAACGTGGAATTTCAATGACGCCGGCAGTCGGCGGAGCGCCGCCGGAATCCGGCGGCAGCGGAAACGAGGCGGGTTCCCCCTCCGTGACAACGTCGCAATAGAACTGAAGTGGAGTCTTTCACTGGATGTATGACAAGGAGAGGAGTTCTGCGGGAGCCGGGCGAGATTGAAGAAGACGCCGGAGAGCCGGGGAGTTCGGCTGGTCAATCAGGGAAATGATAATGAGCCTCTGATGTGTTTCAAGCTTTGCCCGGTGCTTTTGTTCTCAGCAGGACGGCCGTCAGTGATCCTGGAGGCTGAATCTCTCTCACACTTCTGCTTCAACTCCAGAGCAGGATGCGCATTTGTTCTCCCGTCAAAATAAAGGCACGGAGGTTGAGAAGAAGAGAGATGCATGTTTTGCAAACTCAACTCTCAACTCAACTTTATTTATAAAGCGCTTCCCACATGGAAAGAACCTATATAAACATATATGTTTTAATATAGGTTTTGAATATATGTGACATATATAAAATTGGCCATTTTCCTATATTTTATGTACTTATATGCGCATATATGTACATATATGCACATGTATGTACATATATGTGCGTATATGCGCGCATATATGTCCATACCTGTGCATATATGCAGCATATATATATATATTGTCATATATGTGCATACATGCAGCATTTATGTGCATATATGCAGCATATACATTGTCATATATGTGCATATATGCACATATACATTGTCATATATGTGCATATATGCACATATATGACAATATATATATGCTGCATATATGCACATGTATGACAATATATATGTATGCTGCATATATGCACATATATGCACATATATATATTGTCATATATGTGCATACATGCAGCATTTATGTGCATATATGCAGCATATACATTGTCATATATGTGCATATATGCACATATATGACAATATATATATGCTGCATATATGCACATGTATGACAATATATATGTATGCTGCATATATGCACATATATGCACATATATATATATATTGTCATATATGTGCATACATGCAGCATTTATGTGCATATATGCAGCATATACATTGTCATATATGTGCATATATGCACATATATGACAATATATATATGCTGCATATATGCACATGTATGACAATATATATGTATGCTGCATATATGCACATATATGCACATATATGTGCATATAGGTATCATATATGTGCATATATCCTCGTATAGGTTCTTTCCATGTGGGTTTAAGCAGCCGTAGCTGAGACAAAGTGCTGTACATTGAAATAAAAATATGAGGCAAAATAAAAACATTAAAACAATAAAAAACAATAAAAAAAAAGTTAAAGCAATGAAAACAATCAGATGGTAAAACAATTAAAAAAAAGGCACTAAAAGCAGAGCAGAGTCTCACGCTAAAAGCCAAAGAATAAAAATGGGTTTTAAGACGAGTTTTAAAAATGTACGAATTACACTCGTTCTTATGTCACTCGTGTGAAAAAAAAAAACTGTCAATGTCGTGTTTTTGTCTGGCGGATCTGTTTGATTGACGGCTGACTGATTACCTCGTGAAGTAACGTCGCTCTGTAACTCTCCAGAACTGATTTCAGCTCGCGACGGTAACGACAGCTTCACCTGCATCAGAAACACAAACCTCACAGTGGCAGTTGGAGAAAATGTCCTTTTTTTTTTTTTTTTTTTCTAACATTTCCTGAATCAAAATTCACATAAAAATGTTCAAACAGCTGTCGCTTAATTATCGCCGGCAAGACGAACCGCATGTTCGACGTGACTCATCTAATAAATGTTTCAACGCCGGTAGATTAACTTTAGATTGCCGGGCGCTCAGGCGTCACTAAATAAAAAATGAGATTTCTGACATTTCTCCACACGAACCTGAACATCAGACCGTCGCTGCAGTTCCTTCATCGTGTCTGGAACCGGAAGGAAGTTTCTCCGGTGACAAATCCTCACTGCTGAACATTTTCCTACATATATTTCCTGTATTTAATGACTTTAATACATGCATATGTCTCCATTTGCTGCGAATTGGAGTGAGCTGAGGGCCGGACGCTGCAGCAGAGCTGGAAACTCATTCAATCCACTTAAACTCACTGATTTAAGATCTTTCTATTGATTTTACTCGTAACTTTTCCTCGTGACACTCCAACACTTCTTTCCTGTTTCAATCCCAAATCGGCTTCAACACTTCAAGTCGCATCACTTCCTCCTGTTTCCCCACATGGGAAGAACCTATACCAGGATATATGCACATATATGAAACCTATATGCAGCATATATACACATATATGCTGCATACATGCACAGATATGACAATATATATGCTGCATATATGCACATAAATGCTGCATATATGCACATAAATGCTGCATATATACACATATATGCTGCATACATGCACATATATGACAATATATATGCTGCATATATGCACATAAATGCTGCATATATGCACATATATGACAATATATATGCTGTATATATGCACATAAATGCTGCATATATGCACATAAATGCTGCATATATGCAGCATTTATGACAATATATATGCTGCATATACACATGTATGTACACATATGAGCGCATATGTACATATACGCGCATATACGCACATATATGTATCTACATGTGCATATATGTACATGTATGTGCACATATACATATATGTACATAAAATATGTACGGCCAATTTTATATATGTCACATGTATTCAAAACCTATATCAAAACCTATATTAAAACATATATGTTTATATAGGTTGGACACCTACACCGACTTGGACATCCGACGCGACGTTTCGCAATCATTTACGGCCCCGGGGGCGCCCTGGGGGGCCCCCGGGGCGCCCTGGGGGACCCTGGGGCCCCCGGGGGCCCCGTCCACGCCAGAGACCTCCACTTCTCTTTTTTTACAGCCGTTTGATTTACGGAGCGTTTTAAATGTCAGGATGTGGCTCGCCGTTCACCCGGCTGGACTCCCGCCGTTAATCATTACATCATCCAACTTGAGCTGATCTACTGTACCGTGGCGCCGCGCTTGGCCGCCGGCCCGGTGGCGAACGGCGAGCCGCGACCCGGGACGTCATTAAAATGCAACGCACGGCCGGGGGCCACCCCCGAAGTGGCCCCGCACGTCCGCCAGACAACAGACGGCGGCGTCGTTATACCAAGAGAGGCGCCGCTCTGTCGCCGCGCAAACACCGTGTGGCGAAGTTCTCGTCCAGTCCAAACAATAACAATAATAATAATAATAATAATAATAACGACACGACACACAAAACCTTCTTCACTGCTGGTTGACGACTTACAACTAATAAACTAAACTACATGAACTAATCAACACAACACAATTATTAGCAACACTACAAACCTAACATAACCCCCAATAGTTACATTTAAAACACCACAAACAGAAACTCCCACAATGCATTGCAGCTCTCAGCTGGGATTTTTAGAACCATGAGTGTTGAGCGGTGAGGCTTTAATGTCGTCGAGTTGTTGTGTGATTCACTATAAACTGCTTCACTCTCAACAAGTTCGCAATAAACTTGCAAAAAAACTGCAGTTTTACTGTGAAAGGTCCAGGAAAACTGCAGTTTTACTGTGAAAGGTACAGGAAAACTGCAGTTTTACTGTGAAAGGTCCAGGAAGCTCCCAGCTTCAGGTACCAGCTGAGCCGCTGTCGAACAATTCTACGTTTTCATGCTTTTATTGTTGTGTAACCCTACATTTGTAGCTCTGCGCTCTGGGTGGCCTTGCCTCCTTACGTCCCTCCAGGACCCCGCGTGGAAACAACCTATATGAGGATATATGAAACCTATATGCTGCATATTTTTTTTCTTTGTTTTGTGTCCTTTTGTTTTTGCTTTTGTTATAATTGTTGTGATTATTTAGGTTTTTGCTCTGTTGTTGTTCAGGCTGGTTTCATCTCATGGCAGCTGGAAAATATTTAGATCACTGTGATTATTGTGTTATTAAAAAGAAAAACAAATGTATGGAGCACTAACAAGGGTATTGTATGTCTCCCCTCCTCTCCTCTCCTCTCCTCTCCTCTCCTCTCCTCTCCTCTCCTCTCCTCTCCTCTCCTCTCCCCTCCCCTCCCCTCCCCTCTCCTCTCCTCTCCTCTGACTCTGGTTTCTACAAAGTTTCTCCTGTTGTACAGTTTTTCTTTCCACAGTCACAAACTCACCTGCTGCTCATGTGGATGTTGGGCTTTTCTACTTTCTCTATAAAAGCACATTGGAATGACTGGAATGTATTTAAAAATGTCTTTCTTTTAATAAAGAAAATAAAAAAAGGACCGGCAATGGAAAAGGCTCTTTCCCCTCTGAGCTTCCGTTTGGACCTTGGTGCCTCCAGGAGCAGCCGGTCAGCTGACCTGAGGTCAGAGCAGGAGGTCTGGATGAAGGAGCGTCAGAGAGGGAAAGGCGATGGCGAGAAACGTTTAAACATTTAAAAACAAAGAAAAGAATCTGAAAACGGACCCTGAAAAGCAGAGGCAGCCAGCGGAGGGAAGCCAGGATGGGGGTGATGTGCTGGCCTCGCCTGCCTCGCCTCGCCTGGCCTGCCTCGCCTCGCCTCGCCTCGCCTCGCCTGCCTCGCCTGGCCTGGCCTCGCCTCGCCTCGCCTCGCCTGCCTCGCCTGCCTCGCCTCGCCTGCCTCGCCTCGCCTCGCCCGCCTCGCCTCGCCTCGCCTCGCCTCGCCTCGCCTCGCCTCGCCTCGCCTCGCCTCGCCTGCCTCGCCTCGCCTTGCCTGCCTCGCCTCGCCTGCCTCGCCTCGCCTCGCCTCGCCTCGCCTCGCCCGCCTCGCCTCGCCTCGCCTCGCCTCGCCTCGCCTGCCTCGCCTCGCCTCGCCTCGCCTGCCTCGCCTCGCCTCGCCTCGCCTCGCCCGCCTCGCCTCGCCCGCCTCGCCTCGCCTCGCCTCGCCTCGCCTCGCCTCGCCTCGCCTCGCCTCGCCTCGCCTGCCTCGCCTCGCCTCGCCTCGCCTGCCTCGCCTCGCCTCGCCTGGCCGTCCGGCAGGAGAGAGGCTGTGAGGACCACAAACACTCCACTCGTAGTCCAATCAGCGCGGCGAGCGGACGAGGTCGCGCTCCACAAAGCTGCAGCCATTTGAGAAGTCGAGAGACGAAAACACAAACTGTTGGCTCCGATCGATTCTCCGAGGAAAAGAGAAACACGGAGGCTCAGTTTGATTTCACTGTTCATGCCGCTGATGATGTGTTTGGTTTCCTTCAGATACAAGATAAAGAACTCTTTGAACGCCTGTAAACACCAAACGGGACGGGACATGAAGACGCAAGCAACATAAACAGCTGGATTTTAAAGTGTTTTGATTTTCTTGAACAAACACGTATTAATAGTTTTCTGGTCGTTTCTATTCAGATATTTAACCTTTATTTTATCGGAAAAAAACTTCCGTAGAAAATCACTTTTTCTAGAACGTCGTGGCCAAAACAGGCAGCGATACATTAAGGTTCCACACAAAACACATGAAATATAGAAGAAGAATAGAATAGAATATAAATGAAGACAAGACAAGACAAGACAAGACAAGACAAAATAAAATAAAATAAAATAAAATAAAACAAAATAAAAAGTTAAGTCCATCGTTCAAAATATTATTAAATACCACAAAGTCCAAATCATACTCGCAAAGGATACTTTAGTCATGTGTAGCATCGCTGGTGTGTGAGCTGCAAAACAGTTTAGCATGTAGCATTAGCATGTAGCATGTAGCCTGGCTTGGAGTAAAATTCCCCCGATCCTGACCTGCTGGTTCAAATGTCCGGCGTTGCTGACGAACACATGAAGGAACTCCCTGGGTCGGATCGGAGAGCCGCTAGCAGGACCAGGACTCTGTGCAGGATCGGACCTGACACTGGTACCGGCATCGGACCTGATACTGGTACCGGCATCGGACCCGATACTGGTACCGACATCGGACCTGACACTGGTACCGGTATCGGACCTGATACTGGCACTGGTATCCGGTATCGGACCTGATACTGGTACCGGTATCCGGTATCGGACCTGATACTGGTACCGGTATCGGACCTGACACTCGGTAGCGGACCTGATACTGGTACCGGTATCGGACCTGACACTGGTACCGGTATCGGACCTGATACTGGTACCGGTATCGGACCTGACACTCGGTAGCGGACCTGATACTGGTACCGGAATCGGACCTGATACTGGTACCGGTATCGGACCTGACACTGGTACCGGCATCGGACCTGACACCGGTATCGGACCTGATACTGGTACCGGTATCGGACCTGATACCGGTACCGGCATCGGACCTGACACCGGTACCGGTATCGGACCTGATACCGGTACCGGTATCCGGTATCGGACCTGATACTGGTACCGGTATCGGACCTGACACTCGGTAGCGGACCTGACACTGGTACCGGCATCGGGCCCGATGCTGGTACCGGTATCAGACCTGATGCTGGTACCGGCATCGGAGAATCCATTCTAACAATCCAACTGTCATGACACATGGCAACAGTTCAAACGAGCAGAATCACACCATTTAGAATCAGCGGTGATAAAAGGAACATGTGACTCGTCGACAAGAGAGACGGAACCTTCACACACTTTCTCACTGCATGAAGATCCAATATCTCAAAACTGTGGAACCGTCAGGGAGACACGACTGCCATCAAACCGCCAAGACCATAAAGCTGCTCTGTGTGTGTGTGTGTGTGTGTGTGTGTGTGTGTGTGTGTGTGTGTGTGTGTGTGTGTGTGTGTGTGTGTGTGTGTGTGTGTGTGTGTGTGTGTGTGTGTGTGTGTGCTGCACAATAAAGATTCCACGTATGGCAGGGAGGAACAACAAAGGCCGCGAGACGCAGATGGAAGCTGGCAGCAGTTAAAGCTCCGAGTGGGAAGGAGGAGATGAAAAAAAAAAAAAAAAAAAAAGTGTGAAGCGACGATACCAGTGTCGTCGTCGTCGTCGTCGAGGTTTCGGCTCCGAGAGACGAAAACACGTGAAAACAAACAGAAATGCACCCAGGATTTTTTTTTTTTTAATGAAGATTCACTGATTATTTATTTTCTCCACTAAATCCAATCATCTCTGGACAGAAATCCTTCTCCCGTCACGTCTATACGTCCGTTGTGTTTCTGTCCGTGACGTCGTTCCTCTCAGCGGAGGAAAGGCGCTAAGCTGATTGTCACACTTGTCAGCTTTGCCGCAGACTGCTGGTTAAACTCCAGACCGACCGGGGAGGAAAACCTTCCTGCAGATAAACACAAACACAGCAAACCACATCCAAACGACATCACATCACCGTGGACGTGGTCGAAGCTGGAAGGTGGAGTTCGTTTGGTTGGAGGTTCGTCTTCAGGGGCCACTTGTGGATTTTGGGGGGAATCATTTATTTAATTAATTTTTTATTTATTTATGCCCAATAGATAGATAAACACTGAGCTGCTCAGACAAATGCACCACAGTCGAACATGCTGTGTAAATAAATATGTAAATTCAAACAAAGTACAAATGAAAATTAATTCTCAGTTGTTGGAACAACCTGAGCGGAAAATGTTCTTTAATGGTCGCGTACGGTTTCTCATCAGTGTGGCAAATATAAAGTATAGGAACCGGCTCTGGTCGTGTCGTGGGACAGAAACAAGGACTGGGTGAATAAAAGTAATCAAGTATTTCTCACAAGGGGGAAGACTGAAGACCAAACCAGGAAGAACAGTGAAACTCAACCACCTGCAGACTGTCAGCAGCGCTTTAATGGTATTTTGTGCTTATTGCTTAAATCAAAGTGGATTTTCAAGTTCTGAGCTGCTTTACGTTAATCGGTGGAAGCGCAGATTTTAAACCACTGATTTTTTCTTTTACACTCCAAAATCTGGGAATTGAACCGACTTGACAGTGAATCGATTTATTGATCGGCGTGTGCCTTTGCTGAGCCGTTCAATAAAACCGACAAAGCAGGAAGCAGTCATTTCATAACAATCTGCCAGTGTGGTATTTTATTCTGAAAGTCATCTTAAACGTGACCTGACAGTCGTTCCCCCCCCGGCTGGAGGCGGTTCGTCGTCCAGAACAGAGTTCTTCACCCTCTGGTGTTTCCTCCAGATCGTCAGCTGAGTCGTGGGAAATTATCACATTTCACTTTTTTTCTAAAAAAATCATTTGCTCTCACAGCGACAGTGTGTTGCAGAGTAATCATGTATAAATACTCTTCACCACTAGAGGGCAGCACAGAACTTTGCCGGTGAAATGTAAAGTGACAGACGTCAGTGTGGTTCATCTCCACCTCCTGCTACCATCTTGTATCAAAGTACTGTGCCAGTGACAGTGATGGAGAAGTTTTTGAAAACCAGGATCTCAGCTCTTCATCCATCAGGTCCAGGTTTCACACTGAGGGAGGCACTATTAAAAAAAGTCCTTGCTTTCTGGATTTACTGGATTCCTGTTGATAAAACTTTGATGAGAAAGACTTTATATTGTTAATAGAGGCTACACAGTTTAACATGTTCAGGTGGAGGTGTGACTCCAGATTTTTACAAAGGCAAAAGTGTGTCTTGGCTCAGAAAGGTAGAAAAACACTGGTCCAGAGCCTTCAGACTCTTAACAGATGTCCTTTTTATGTCTGTGAATTGAGCTCCAGAGGTTCGAGAGTCGCGGTCTAGATTGTTTGGCGTTATGACATTATGGACAATAGATAATGCTGAATAACATCGGCCGTCAGAAAGACGAGGACGGGCAGTCAGACCTGAGCTGCAGCGTTCGCACGGTGAAAAGAAGAGAAAACGTGAGAAAACGCACTATTAGAAAGCGAGTCGCCATGTTGGACGGCCCCTGAAGGCATCAGAGGGTCATTTGGAGAAAGATTCTCTCGTCCCCCTGCCGTGACGTCGGGTTCACAGACGTTCTCCTCCCACACACACCGCTGATTGTCGCATCTCCCAAATCCCCACACAGAGTGATTTTCCTCTTAAATCTGAAAAAAGCTTTGAGTTTCCCACCGGCTCTTCCCCCCCTGATGAAAAGCCTTATTGACTCCGGAGTCGCCGTTTCCCCCGCCGAGCTTGAAGAAAGTCATTGTAATGAAAATCGGAGCGGCTCCATTAACACTGCACCTGCTCAGCGGGCAGCTATTGCCTACCTGTTGTTAAATGGTTTAATTGCATATAAAAGAAAGAGGAGGAGGATAAAAGGGGTTTTTTTTGGGGGGGGGGGGGGTTTGGTGGCGTGGAGCTCGACGGCTTCCCACTGGGGATCGAGTGAAAAGCTGCGTCTTTGTGTGTTTGAGCTCAAGACACATCGTCTTATTTCCATTTATTAAAAATTCCCCCCTAATAGCAGCCGTGCTTCTAGCGGCCACACAGGAAACCTGGTTTAGTGGAGGATCAATTAGAATTAGTGAGGCCGGCCTTGACACCAGGTTCACCTGAGAAACACTGGAAACACTTTTCAAAAAAAAACAAAACCCGGCAGATGAAGCGACTGCGCCGCAGGAATAAAGGGTTTGAAGTTGGGTTGCAGATGGCCGAGCCGGGGAAACTGCTGGGCTTCGGTGGAGTCCAGACGTTCTCCACGGGAACGCTAATTATGGTCGCAGGTCGTCGGGGAACGCGAGTCGGATATCGAGGAGGAGCCTGATGGCTTTTGTCAGGACGACTTCTCTCTCTCCTATCATCCACACACACGGAACTTTGAGTAAATGAACGAAGGAGAAGAAAATCATCACAAACTGTGAGAATTTTAAAAAAAAAATTAAAAATCCCTTTAATTCTCCCACATCAGAAAAACACTAAGAGTACAAGTGGCGCTTCAGGAGCCCCGCTGAGCTTCAAGTGGAGAGAAATGGCTTTTAATTCAGAATAATGAACGACCCTGATCGTGTGACAACTTCTTTCTTCTTCTTTTGTGATCAAGTCTGGACACGTTTTTTGTTCTGAGCGAAGAAACGAGTTGAGTTATAATGTCATTATATTAGCCTGGCGAGAAAACACTGCCTGTGGGACCGGAATGTTCTTCACCTGTTCATTTTGTCGTGACAAAACACCCAGACAATGTGACATCATCCATCCATCCATCCATCATCCATCCATCCATCCGTCCATCCATCCATCCATCCATCTTCTGAGTCACTGTACAACAGGCTGAGCAAACAACTCTTCCACAACATCGTCTACCCTGGGCGCCGCCATCTTGGATATTTTGAGCTCTCCTATTGGACCAGCAGTGACATGTGACTCAGACGCAGCGCACAACAACAACAATATCATTACGCCAGTAAAAATAGTGCCGCTTTTAAACACTGGCATTAAAAAAAAGTGCAGGATGACACAAGGAGACGTTTTGACATGGAGCTCAGGACTAATGTGTCTTTATAACGGTGTGAAGACGTTTTAGTGTCTCCATGTCTGAGCGGGATGACGTCACTTCGTAGCTGAGCGCTTTGAGTGGTGCGTTCAGGTGCATCACGTAAGAGCGGCGTCTCATAACGACTTTAACTGATCGACATGATTAAAATATGACTGAGAGTCATTAGAGAGCTGGAACCTGCCATACGACATTATGATAAATATATATGGACATATATAACATATATGAAACATATATAACATATGTGTTGTGTCGAGTGGCGTTAAGCCGGCCCACAGTGTTGCGCACCAGGTGTCAATTTAAGGTGGAAGGAACTTCCGGGTGGAAGGCGATCAGCTGTTGGGAGGCGAAGTGCGGAGCGGGAAAACAAAGTGGACTGGCTGCGATCAGGGGATCAATGGAACCGGAGAGCCGCGCGGAGGATCACTCACCAGGTAAGACTGGACGCTGCCGGGAAGAGCCGACATCCGGGATTTCTGCACGGACATTTGGTGCCGACACTGCGTGTTGCGTTCGGTTGCACTCGGAAATATGATCTTTTTCCAACGCGCTTGCTACGTCAATGTGTATATATGATATGAGTCATTTATTGTTAAACAAAACTAATTATTGTGATGAATCATACTTGAGCCACCAAAACGCACTTTAAAGAATGTTATGTATATTTATATTTCATCAAATGTCATAATTATATTTTATACTGCTTAATGAATTAAATACCAGCATGATTATTTCGGCTAAATGGTTAATTTGTAAAATTGGTAATAATTTGACTGAAATAGTTTGTATTTTAAAGTAAATGTATTTAATATATTGAATACTTGTTGAATTGACTATAATTGTGATGCCATATTTCTGTAACTTTGTTGATTGAAGTGTTTATTATAGTTTGTATAGTTACACTGGTGTTTGTTTGTTAAAGGTTTTTCACCTGCATAAAATAAATGAAGGAGAGAAATTAAAAGCCTCATCGTTTGGGAGT
>NC_137658.1:0-20000 GCF_963422515.1 Blennius ocellaris | reverse complement strand
TAATGGTTAATAAACGACGTCGTCCGTTCAACAAACACCAGGACGGAATAAACGGTAGAAAATGAGTCCGTGGTCGTCGTGGAGAAAATAGACGCATGAAAGTGAAAAACAGTTGAGATAATAACTGTGAGACGTGTTTCTGGACTCGGAAGTAGTCATTAAAAATGTAGTTATTAAAAACTCAAACTGATTCAAACGGTCTTAAAAGTTACAACATTTACTAAAACTATATCATGTTGAATTTATAAAGTGGAACAGTTTCAGTTCAATTTTTTCTTTTATCTTAACTCTTTCATGTTTTCCTCCTTTTATCTAATTGAAGTGTGACACTTGTGTCACAGGGTCAGAGTCTCTTTGAACGATTCTCTTTGTGCAGCAATAAAAAAGATTAAAAAAAAAAAAAGCATTTATTAGAATATAATTAGGTGAAAGCTTGAGGGCGTCGCCACAGAGGCTGAAACTCTTCAGTTCCAACAAACAGGAGAGACGACAGGAAGAAGCTCATCCAGGAAGTGAACCGGCAGGAAACTTTCACAATAAAGGTTCATTGTTTACATTTGTGGCATGAATTGCTCCAGGTTTAAACTCTGTGTGGGAAAAGGGATTTATCTTCCCCGTTTCCACTTTTGCCTTGAAGAAACAAACTTAATATTTAATGACTAAATTTGAAAAAATAAGCTTAACGGCAGCCATTTTGTCAAATTCAAGATGGCCGCCTTCAGCGGTCCAATCCAGCTGACCTCCACATGTGAAGGTAAAGCCAATGGTTTATATGAACACTGGTAGATATTTCATGCTTTCACAAAGTGTTCTGCTGTCGGATAACGAGAAGAACCTGAAAATATAATTTTTTAAAAAATCATCCAAATAGAAAATGTGGAGCGATCTGTTATATTTAACTTAAAAAAAAAAAAAAAAATCCTCACAAAAGAAGACAAAAGCTGAACCAGAGAGGCCGATCAGCAGCGACGGGATATTTCACAGTAACTCAATAGATCTTTGTGGGTTTTTAAATATGGCGTCGTCTCCAGCCGTGTGGTATTTGTTCCGTGAGGTTATTTATACCGTATCGTTATTTATTCACGCTCGTGTTTCCGCCCAGCCGATTGTTCCCATTCATTCCAAATGATCCCCGTTAGCGCCTCTCGTTCCCCGAGACGCCGCGGAGCTCGGCTGGAATCGTGTCGAGGCGCGACGCTATTCATGTCCAGTGATTTGTCCTTTTGTGTCGCCGGAACGACTTTCCTCGTTTCGCCGCCACGTTGTGACTTATTCAGTCTTTATTCTTTTTACTGAAACAGTTTTTTCCTCCCACTTGAAGACAAACGGCCGTTTAACCTCCACACAAGTTAAAATCCCCCCATTTATTGATTTAGCGCACATAGTTAGCGTTAGCGTTAGCTGTTTGACCAACAAATAGACGCAGAGAGAAAGAAAAAAGAAACGGAGGTGAAGTGAAGAGATAATCTGCATTTTATGAGCAAAATGGGCAAAAACAAGGAAACAGAAGAAGAAGAAGAAATCAGTGAAATAATGAGCGAGGAAGAAAAGTTCCAATTAAAACAAGTAAATTTAAAGAGACATGTAGAGAGCAGGAAATAGAACGTCATGGAGGGAAGATGTGTTTAGCTGCTTTTCAAAGCGGGAAAACAAGTTTGATGATTGTTGAGTTTGTGAATTGGTAAAAGGAAATAGTAAATATGGAGGAGATGTGAGGAACGTCTTCTGAGGTTCTTCTGAGACGACGGCAGAACCTCGGTTCTGTTCCGAACCTCCAGCCTGCAGCTCGGTGGAGAAACCGTCTGTCCCGGGAAGAAGACCTGTCCTGGTCTCCCTCTGCAACCTGGGGGTCCGAACCAGGAACCAGGAATCAGGAACCGGGAATCGGGAAACCAGAAACCGGGAAACCAAAAACCAGGAACCAAGGAACCAGGAAACCAAGGAACCGGGAAACAGAGAGCCAGGAAACCAGGGAACCAGGAGCTGGGAACCAGGAAACCAGGGGACCGGGAACCAGGAACAGGGAACCGGGAAACCATGGAACCAGGGAACCGGGAACCAGGAAACCATGGAACCAGGGAACCGGGGACCAGGGAACCAGGAACTGGGAAACAGGGAGCCAGGAAGCGAGGAACCAGGAAACCAAGGAACCAGGAAACCAAGAAACCAAGGAACCAGGAAACCAAGGAACCGGGAAACAGAGAGCCAGGGAACCAGGGAACCAGGAAACCAGGGAACCAGGAACTGGGAAACAGGAAACCATGGAACCAGGGAACCGGGAACCAGGAAACCGGGAACCAGGAAACCATGGAACCAGGGAACCAGGTAAACAGAGAGCCAGGGAACCAGGGAACCGGGAACCAGGGAAACGGAGAGCCGGGGAACCAGGGAACCAGGGAACCAGGGAACTGTCCCTAGAAGCGACAGCAGAGTGTTTTGGAGGAGGAATCTTCATTTCACTGGACTTTAAGTTCGACTGTAAAATCAGCTGATGATGCAAATTGACCTTTAAAACCGTGGAAAGAAAGAAGAACCAACAGTAAAAGTAAAAGACCGAGATGAAAGTTAACAAAACACCAAAAGTATTCAGAAAAGGAACAAAAACAAAAGAAACGAGCCTCAAAATGACAATAAACTTCAACCCAAAAAAAAAAAGATGCATGAAAATCTAAAGTGAAGCAAAATGAACCTTTATTTTGAAATCAGACGAACCGTTCAGGGACAATAAAACAATGAAGCTGTGATGCAGAAAGTCTCCAGGACGAGACGCAGACGACAAAACAGGCCGTCTTTAAAAGAAAAGGTCTTTATGAGACGAACAAACGACCAAAGTGAGGATCGTCACAGAGACAGAAAAACAAGCACAGAGATTCCAAATGAACTATAAAAATAAAAGCAAATAAATAAAAAAATAAGCAGATGCATAACACCAATGGAAGCACTAAACTATAAAAAAAAAAAAGATATAAAATGACCTATAAAAGGAATCTAATAACTTTTTTATGTGAACTGAAGAGAAAAAAACAACTTGAAAACATCAAAGAGACGTTTTCTTGGACAAATGAATTTGTGAAAAATGATATTGTAGCTGAAAAGAGAAAACATGTAAGAGATTTAATTTTGACCTTCAGTAAGCATTTGTTATTTTTCACACTTTAAATTCTGGAGCTTTGATCAGTTTTAATAAATGTTGTTGGTCAAAATGACAAGAAAAACAGTATTTTAGGACAAAACTTTAGTTTTCACGTACTTAAATTTTTTTTCTACTTACTCCTGGTTTATTTTTATTTTTTACAAATGGAGATTATGAGCAAAGTTCAGTTCCGGTCGCCCCCTGGAGGTGAGGAGGAGTACTGCGGCCACTGGCTCGACTTTTCTCTGCACTAATTCTCACATTCTCACATTCTTACTTCATAAAATGTCAAACATGTGTACAGTCATACTGAAAACGCGTCTTTAATACAATCCATAGAAAATATGAAGATTTGTTTTATGTACGTTTTTCTTTTTTTCTTCTCTTTTTTCACTGTTTTTCACTGTTTTCTCACTGTTTTTTCCCTCTTTTTTTCCACTGTTTTTTCTCTTTTTCCACAGTTTTTTTCTCTTTTTCCACAGTTTTTTTCTCTTTTTCCACTGTTTTTTCTCTTTTTCCACAGTTTTTTTCTCTTTTTCCACTGTTTTTTTCTCTTTTTCCACAGTTTTTTTCTCTTTTTCCACAGTTTTTTTCTCTTTTTTCACTGTTTTTTCTCTTTTTCCACTGTTTTTTTCTCTTTTTTCACTGTTTTTTCTCTTTTTCCACTGTTTTTTTCATTCTTTTTACACTCTTTTTTAACTCTTCTCTCTTTTTTCACTTTTTTTTGCTCATTTTTCACAGTTTTTTCTCTTTTTTCACTCTTTTTTCCACTCTTTTTTCACTCTTTTTCTCTTTTTTCACTTTTCCCCCTCTTTTTTCACACTTTTTTCACGTTTTTTTCTCTTTTTTCCCTCTTTTTCCCTGTTTTTTCACTGTTCCTTCGTCACTCACAAGCTGTGCAGCGTTCTCTTATTGACCTCGTGCCAAAAAAAGCCGACATTCAAAAAAAGTGACACTTGCAGCGCCGAGGAACCACGAAAGTGAAAAGTAAACATGACAAGTGGCTCTAAAGCTACATTAACAGCCAGCAGCTCCCTCAGTGGTGAGGCTTTTATTCAGATTCCCCCGATGAAGCAAGTCCTTCCTGTCGCCACACTCACATCGCCGTAATCAAACATGTCACATGTGGCGAAGAGGAAGAAGCTCCTCCTCCTTCTTCACCTCCTTCTTCACCTCCTCCTGAAACACACAGATTATGTCGCAACATCTGCGCCTGCAAACGAGCGGCGCCCGCGAGACGGCCGCGATTCATCATGCAGACAATTAACGCACCGTGTGTGTGTGTGTGTGTGTGTGTGTGTGTGTGTGTGTGTGTGTGTGTGTGTGTGTGTGTGTGTGTGTGTGTGTGTGTGTGTGTGTGTGTGTGTGTGTGTGTGTGTGTGGTAATATATTGTGACATATTGCACGTCGCCTCACACAGACGTGACATGTGACCACTTTTGCATCCCATTAGCTGCTAAACCGCGCGGCGTGGAGCCGCTACAGATTGCGGCGTCAAGCCGCCGCCGCCGCCGCCGCCACAGACTGGACTCCTGGTCTCTGGTCTGACTCCTGGTCTCTGCTCTGACACCTGGTCTCTGCTCTGACTCCTGGTCTGACACCTGGTCTCTGCTCTGACACCTGGTCTCTGGTCTGACTCCTGGTCTCTGCTCTGACTCCTGGTCTGACTCCTGGTCTCTGCTCTGACTCCTGGTCTCTGCTCTGACTCCTGGTCTGACACCTGGTCTCTGCTCTGACACCTGGTCTCTGCTCTGACTCCTGGTCTGACACCTGGTCTCTGCTCTGACACCTGGTCTCTGCTCTGACTCCTGGTCTGACACCTGGTCTCTGCTCTGACACCTGGTCTCTGGTCTGACTCCTGGTCTCTGCTCTTACTCCTGGTCTCTGGTCTGACTCCTGGTCTCTGCTCTGACTCCTGGTCTCTGCTCTGACTCCTGGTCTCTGCTCTGACTCCTGGTCTCTCCAACGCCGTCGTGATGCAGATCCCTGCTCTGCCTCTGGACGCAGTGAAGAAACGCTCAGGTTGAGCAGAAGATGGAGGTCAGGAGGTCTGAGGCCTTGGAGGAGGTCACCTCCTTCACCTCCTTCACCTCCTCCATCTTCACCTCCTTCTCCTCCATCGTCACCTCCTCATCCTTCACCTCCTCCTCCACCATCGTCATCTCCTTCACCTCCTCCTCCTCCTCCTCCACCATCTACACCTCCTCCTCCTCCATCTTCACCTCCTCCTTGATTCTCCTCCACTAGAATATCAGATCCTAGGAGCTACATTCAGAATCTGCTGTGTCTGTGTGAGCTGGACTGGCTCCGCCCCCACACACGCCCATCTATGGGGAAGAGGAGGAAGTACTTCCTCTCGTGGCGCCATGTGCCAGGGCAGAGCTGCCTGGTAGTGGGAGGAGTCAAAGAGGGGGAGGAGCCTACCTTGATTGTGATTGGCTGAACCCCCGATGAC
This sequence comes from Blennius ocellaris, assembly GCF_963422515.1. Classification (NCBI taxonomy): domain Eukaryota; kingdom Metazoa; phylum Chordata; class Actinopteri; order Blenniiformes; family Blenniidae; genus Blennius; species Blennius ocellaris. The sequence goes on along the minus strand of NC_137658.1, from coordinate 14,412 downwards.
ATCATCGTCCTGCATCTGGAACAGCTGCTTCCTCACGAAGGGAAAACACTTTCCAGGAAGACGCTTTTAAAAGTGCCCGTAATTTGACACCAGCCTCATCCCTTTAACATTTCCGTGTGTTTGGGAGCAACGGAGGGGTTTGCAGGTAGTACAGGTAGCTGCTCTTGTTCACTCGTCAGTCACTAGTTGGTCAAATACGTCACGTCATTGTGTCGTTTGGCTTTTAGTTTTCATTTCATGACGACTTGTTCATGTTTACCGAGGTTCTAGTTTCAGCCGTTTGACTTCAGGTTAGAACGTTTCAGCTTCCGGGACTTTTGTCCAACGTGATTGGTCGTAAATGTGAAGACGCGTCATCCCGCCAGGAGCTTCTGCTCCTCAATCTTTCCCACAATGCATCGCTCATCGCCGTTTTCCTCTCCTTATTCATGCACAGGCCACGGCTTTGAAAAGGAGTCATTCATAATGAAACACCCGGCTGCTGCATTCATAATGCAGCGGCGCTCGGACGGAAAGCTTTTGTCTCTGGCTGGAGGTCGCAGTCCAAACATCGCTAACATCACAGTCTGCAGCCGCTGCTGCACAACAAGCCTGACCTCAGATCAGCCCATGGAAAACTCCCAGGATTAGTCAAATATCCTGCAAAAAGGAGAAACGGTTTTCATGTTTCTTCGTGATTGCAGCTGCATTTAAAAGACGTTTCTGAACCGACCAGAACCTTCCTCTGCAGCCGAACCGCCTCCTCGTCGCTCAACAAGTGAGTGTTGTTGTTTCCTGTGGTTCGGATGAGCAGAGGAAGTCCCAGGCCGTCGCGCTCAGAGGGATTAAACATCGTGAAACAGGAGATTTCTCAACTCTCACTCTCCACTCACCACATGCTAAACTACTGCTTGTCGCCCGAACCGTCGCCACGGCAACCACACTCACAACCTGGAAATCAAAAAGTCACATCAGTAGACGTCAATGGAAAAATCTGCGGTCTGACTATATTATTATTATTATTATAGAATCTCAGTCGACTCAATCTTCCTGAATTTATGAAAATAGAACCTCGATTCCAAAACAAACTCATTCAATTTCTACAAAATGGATCATTTCACTTTTTTTTTTTCTCTTTTGCTCCTTTTTCTATGTTAACTAACTATTTCCTTTATCCTCTGTTTCCTCCAGAAACACAACCAAGTCACACTTAGTGTTTCATATACAAGCACACACACACACACACACACACACACACACACACACACACACACACACACACACACACACACACACTATGTAAATAGTACTTGAGGTAGCACTTGTTTGTATTACTTTTGTATATAGAATGTATTGTTCATTTTCACACATCTTTGGAATTGTTTACTGTTTTGTATTGTTTATCTGCACTACCTTAAATTAATTTTTTTTTAATTAAAATAAATAAATAAAAAATAAAGAAAGACGCAAAAAAAAAAAAACATCACGAAACCCTCGTTTTACAAGAAGAGCGATTGTTTTGAAGGTCCAGATTGAAAGGCTCAGTGAAATAAAGGAAGAAAGAAATGTGAATTCTATTTTACCTCCTGGAAACACGAGTCTGTTGATTTGACTGCAACCTGGAGAAAGTCACGCCTTCCTTCCTATTTTAAAAAGGAAGGCACGCAGAGGATGAAGTGTTTGAAACCCCGAGAGACAAATAGCAAACATTTTAAAGCCAAATAGAGAAATGCAGATACACTTTCATAAATCCCTTTAACGCTCTGCCGTCGTGTGCTAATGAGAGACTGAGCTCGGCGGCGGCGGTACATAAAGAGCACCAACCCATAAAGTCCACAAGTAAATGTCCCCAAGATACCGTCCAAATAAGCTCAGTGTGTGTGAGCGAGCGAGAGAGAGAGAGAGAGGTCATAACATATTCTGGCTATAGGCCACAATAATAAAATGTACGATGCAGCAGCTCTATGAAATCAACACATCCTGCAGGAATGACGAAGATAAATTGTGTTCCTGAAGAAGCAGCAGGTGACAGTTTGTCAGACGGGGAGACGGTGGAACCCCAAACTGCTGTCATATTTATATTTAATGACCCCCAGGTAAACAATCTCACACTTTGCCTTTTTTTCAATATAGAAGTAATTCAATCTTTTATATTTACTTGAACCAAGTAAATATAAAAGATTGGGAAAAAAAACAAACAAACCAGGTTCCTCCTCCTCATCAATTATCTATTAATTCCTATGTTTAATTTGCTCTATCATGATTTATTTGGTTGTTTTTTTTTGTTTTTTTGTGTGAAGTTTAATGGTTTCTTTTTTGCAGGATGTCAGGATTTTTTATTTTTTTTATAAGGTAGTGCAGATAAACACTACAAAACAGTAAACAATTCCAAAGATGTGTGAAAATAAACTATACATTCTATATACAAAAGAATTACAAACAAGTGCTACCTCAAATACTATTTACATTGTGTGTGCGTGCGTGCGTGTGTGTGTGTGTGTGCGTGTGTGTGTGTGTGCGTGTGTGCGTGCGTAAACAAGGTAAACAATTTCACACTTTTCTTCAATATAGAAATAATTCAATCTTTTATATTTACTTTAACCAACTTGGGTTTGCTGAATTCAACGAGTCAAACCAGGTTCCTCCTCCTCATCAATTATCTATTAATTCCTATGTTTAATTTGCTCTATCATGATTTATTTGTTATTTTGAGTTATTGATATGTGAGATATTAACACTTCATTTATAAGCTCCGCCTCTACTTTAGCACCAGGTGACTGCAGCAGCTGCCTCTATGAAGTGTTGCTGGTGTTCAGTGTGCGTCTCCACATATACAGTTCTAGACACAGAAGTTATTCTAAAAGATTCACCGCAAGAAAGTGGATCTGAGCAGGAAAACACTTTGGAAGTAAAGGAAATTAAATCACTGAATTTGGAATCGGGGGAATCTTATGAGACGTCAAAGCTCACAAACCTCACCACGGAGGATCAAAGACCACGAGAGCAAGTCGAGGCTTTGAGACAAAGGAAGATTGCTCTTTTATATTTGTATCAGAGTATACTATCCAGCTTTGATGTTATGGAGACAGAATATACTTTCCAGCTTTGATGTTATTGAGACAGAGTATACTTTCCAGCTTTGATGCTATGGAGACAGAATATACTTTCCAGCTTTGATGCTATGGAGACAGAATATACTTTCCAGCTTTGATGTTATTGAGACAGAGTATACTTTCCAGCTTTGATGCTATGGAGACAGAATATACTTTCCAGCTTTGATGCTATGGAGACAGAATATACTTTCCAGCTTTGATGCTATGGAGACAGAATATACTTTCCAGCTTTGATGTTATTGAGACAGAATATACTACCCAGCTTTGATGCTATGGAGACAGAATATACTATCCAGCTTTGATGTTACTTGCAACAGAATATACTATCCAGCTTTGATGTTATGGAGACAGAATATACCGACGCAAAACCCTGGATTGTGTGAAAAGATCCATTCATGGTAATATTTGATGCTTCGGCCTTTAAGTTTGTTCTACGGTTTGAACCTTCGTAATCAGGACGTTCTCTCTGTTTGCTCTGTTTGCTCTCCTCCCTCTCCGATTTATATTCGCCCCCGCATTGCGTCCATATTGTGATCAGATCTCATTATGCAAAGCAAACGGACACGGCAGCTCCTGCTCTGCCGCTCAGGACTCTGTGGGACGAAGACGAAGAAGCAGAAGTGAAGCCTTCTGTGAGGACTCTCTTCAAAAAGGCGAAGCTTTTCAAAATAAAGCCGCTGCTCTGTTTCGGACATGTTAAACGACGTTGGATCGGAGATGTGGCGGCGCCGGAGGTCAAGGCTGGGAGAGTCCTTCACTTTAAAGATCAGCCATATCTGGGATCCACTGTCTTGACTGGAGGACTTGACGTCCGTCCCACTGAGACGTCCGTCCCACTGAGACATCCGCCCCACTGAGACGTCCGTCCCACTGAGACATCCCACTGAGACATCCACCCCACTGAGACATCCGTCCCACTGAGACATCCACCCCACTGAGACATCCGTCCCACTGAGACATCCCACTGAGACATCCACCCCACTGAGACATCCGTCCCACTGAGACATCCGTCCCACTGAGACGTCCCACTGAGACGTCCACCCCACTGAGACATCCGTCCCACTGAGACATCCCACTGAGACATCCACTCCACTGAGACATCCACCCCACTGAGACATCCACCCCACTGAGACGTCCGTCCCACTGAGACATCCCACTGAGACATCCACCCCACTGAGACATCTGTCCCACTGAGACGTCCCACTGAGACATCCATCCCACTGAGACGTCCGTCCCACTGAGACGTCCCACTGAGACGTCCACCCCACTGAGACATCCGTCCCACTGAGACATCCCACTGAGACATCCATCCCACTGAGATGTCCATCCCACTGAGACGTCCGTCCCACTGAGACATCCGTCCCACTGAGACATCCGTCCCACTGAGACGTCCGTCCCACTGAGACGTCCCACTGAGACATCCATCCCACTGAGACGTCCGTCCCACTGAGACGGCCGTCCCACTGAGACATCCCACTGAGACATCCGTCCCATTGAGACGTCCCACTGAGACATCCGTCCCATTGAGACATCCATCCCACTGAGACGTCCGTCCCACTGAGACGTCCCACTGAGACGTCCGTCCCACTGAGACGTCCCAGTGAGACGTCCATCCCACTGAGACATCCATCCCACTGAGACATCCGTCCCACTGAGACATCCACCCCACTGAGACATCCGTCCCACTGAGACGTCCGTCCCACTGAGACATCCATCCCACTGAGACATCCGTCCCACTGAGACATCCGTCCCACTGAGACGTCCGTCCCACTGAGACATCCATCCCACTGAGACATCCGTCCCACTGAGACATCCGTCCCACTGAGACGTCCGTCCCACTGAGACATCCGTCCCACTGAGACGTCCGTCCCACTGAGACGTCCGTCCCACTGAGACATCCATCCCACTGAGACATCCGTCCCACTGAGACATCCGTCCCACTGAGACGTCCATCCCACTGAGACATCCGTCCCACTGAGACGTCCGTCCCACTGAGACGTCCGTCCCACTGAGACGTCCGTCCCACTCTCTTCCCTTGTGGAATTTGGGGATTTGGGAAACAAAAAAAAAGCTTAATGACCTCAGTATTTAATTATGTTACCTTTTATTTGCTATAATGAAAAAAGAAATAAAAAACAAATTAGCGTTGCTCTTTTTCTCTCACTTTCTCTCTTTTTCTCTCCCTTTCTCTCCTTTTCTCTCACTTTCTCTCCTTTTTTTCTCCTTTTCTCTCCCTTTATGTCCTTTTCTCTCACTTTCTCTTTTCGCTCCTTTTCTTTCCTTTTCTCTCTTTTTCTCTCATTTTCTCTCTTTTTCTCTCCTTTTCTCTCCTTTTCTCTCACTTTCTCTCCCTTTCTCTCCTTTTCTCTCACTTTCTCTTTTCGCTCCTTTTCTTTCCTTTTCTCTCTTTTTCTCTCATTTTCTCTCTTTTTCTCTCCTTTTCTCTCCTTTTCTCTCACTTTCTCTCCTTTTCTCTCCTTTTCTCTCACTTTATCTCCTTTTCTCTCTTTTTCTCTCACTTTCTCTCCTTTTCTTTCCTTTTCTCTCCTTTTCTCTCTTTTTCTCTCCCTTTCTCTCCTTTTCTCTAATTTTCTTTCCTTTTCTCTCTTTTTCTCTCCTTTTCTCTCCCTTTCTCTCTTTTTCTCTCCTTTTCTCTCCATCTATTATTTTCAAAAAGTGTTTTTTCAAAGAAAGGCAAGCTATAAAGTAAGAATGTTTGAAACCTGTAAAGAAGGAATGATAAAGACGAGTGTTCCTGGTGGAGGTGAAGAGAAGTGAGACTTCCACACCTTCATTAACGTCCATCATTTCTCCACAGACAGTAAGAACACAGATCACATAGACGTACGTCACATAGAGTCGAGGAGATTCCGTCACTTCTCCAGGATGAAACGAGAAACGAGGCTGTCGAACACAGATTCATACAAATCCTGATGTTTTACTGACGATCTCTAATTACCAGATACGTTAACGATGACGTGGAGAACTTTGTTTTCAGTAATTAACAAAAGCCAACGAGTTTTGCGTTTTGCCGTTAATGTGTGAGGACGTGACGGCGCCTCGTTCATCACCAGATTCACTTTAAGTGAAGGAAGACTTTCATTAAGGGAGGAAATAATGAAGCTTTAGATTTTGTCCTCTTAGTCGATGGGACTCTTTAAATATTTATTCCTCACCATCCCCGTGCAACATCTGTTTCCCCGTTCCTTCTCCACGAATGCAGGGAAACAATTAGTTAATTAACGTCAGTTGTTATAAAGCTGCCGCTTTCATTTTGACGCCAATTAGTGCGAGAATGTCGTTATTATCATGAATCTCTGGGAAATCTCACATTTCTGTACATTTGTTTCAGTCTAAAAGGAGTTTGCAACAAGGGATGAAGTAATGTGTTGTGGTTGTGAAAGGGATTATTGACCCCGTAAAGAAATATGTCACTTCATTAAAGCTTAATTCAGGTTTTTGTGCCTGTATTCAGTGTGTAAGGACTCGATAGCCAACAAAAACATTTATATTTCACATTTTGTAGCTTTAAAGTGTCTCTAAATAGAATTAATTGTCATTTAATGCGTAAAATTATTCACATTAGTCACAAACTACAGTCAACACACCTGATTGACGCTTTTGATGTAAAAATATATTTTTTTCTAAATGATATAATATATTAGACGTAATGTCTTAAATGCTTTATTTCCAAACAGCTGAGATTTAATAAATCAGAACTCTTGCCGGTGAGGTGACATTAGCATGAAGACATCCCGAAACATTCGCAAAAGTTTTTTGCCAAAAGATAAATACATGAAGAAGAACTTCCTGATTAAGTGTGAATGTTTTAAGAATTAGTATTTTAAAATGAATTTGACGTCACAGATTTCTGAGTCAAAATAAAACCACCAAGTTAGATTATTATTACTATGACTGTCAAAATAAAACCACCAAGTTGGATTGTTGTTACAGTGACTGTCAAAATAAAACCACCAAGTTGCATTGTTGTTACAGTGACTGTCAAAATAAAACCACCAAGTTGGATTGTTTTTACAGTGACTGTCAAAATAAAACCACCAAGTTGGATTGTTGTTACAGTGACTGTCAAAATAAAACCACCAAGTTGCATTGTTGTTACAGTGACTGTCAAAATAAAACCACCAAGTTGGATTGTTTTTACAGTGACTGTCAAAATAAAACCACCAAGTTGCATTGTTGTTACAGTGACTGTCAAAATAAAACCACCAAGTTGCATTGTTGTTACGGTGACTGTCAAAATAAAACCACCAAGTTGGATTGTTTTTACAGTGACTGTCAAAATAAAACCACCAAGTTGGATTGTTTTTACAGTGACTGTCAAAATAAAACCACCAAGTTGGATTGTTTTTACAGTGACTGTCAAAATAAAACCACCAAGTTGCATTGTTGTTACAGTGACTGTCAAAATAAAACCACCAAGTTGCATTGTTGTTACGGTGACTGTCAAAATAAAACCACCAAGTTGGATTGTTTTTACAGTGACTGTCAAAATAAAACCACCAAGTTGCATTGTTGTTACAGTGACTGTCAAAATAAAACCACCAAGTTGGCTTGTTATTATGGTGACTGTCAAAATAAAAGCACCAAGTCCAGGAGATTATGGACTGGGACACTTTGTTCTGATCGTATCTACTGAGCATGTGCAGAACTACTAGTTAACAACGAGTTATGTCGTAGCAGTGATTCTGAAAAGTTCCGTTTTCCCGGTTTCCATGGAGACGGAGTCGGAGCCTTTTCACAAAGTTGCGTTTTCAGTGGCTCCTGGCGTCGTCGTCACGGAAACAGACCCCTTAAAAGTAAACAAAGGTTTTCACTTGAGAGCGACACATCAGATTACAAGGTGACCTGCAGGTGTAAGCACACACACACACACGCACACACACACACACACACACACACACACACACACACACACCATATTTGGTTGTGAATGTCAAACTTCAATCGGATCACAGCGTTTATCGTGACGCTGCTTTCAGGACGTCAGACATAAACACGAGATCTTCACCAGACTTTGATCTGTCGGGAACAAAAAAAAAACCCCTTTTTACAAGACGCCTCCTCCTTTGATCTTCGGCGCGATAGAAATTCCGATCGGCGTTGATCTTGCAGATGCAGCTTCCTGTACGTTGTTCACAACAGAACTCTGAAATCATAAAAATAAACACGCAGCCGATTTCGTTCTCTTTGTCTGTCGGCAGTTAAAACAGGAAGCGTCGATTTTTTTACCATCAAGCATTTAAAAAAATAAAAGAGCCTGTATCTCAGTGGAAGGTGCAGCTCGGCTCTGGTGCGGCGAGCCGGAGGGCTGATGGAGACATTTCTACTTCATCACAGTCGGACAGAAGTGAGCAGCTGCTTCCTGGAAAACTATTTTTCAAAGTCCCCCCCCCCCCTCCATCGTTGGGCCCAGAGTCCCGGCTCAGAAGCATCAATCCTGCTCTTGATTCCTCCACCAACTCCATTCTGATTGTTTCCTCGTCGGCCCCGGAAGCCAGACTTCAACAAGCACCTGCACAGACGCTGCAGATTTCCCAGGATTTGAACTCTAATCACAGCTCCACCAACCTCCACCCCCCCCCCCCCCCCCCCCCTCCTCCACCCTCCCCATCCCGCCGGTCACCACACTATCACTTCATCGCTTTATTGCTTCTGCACACCATCGTCTCTCCGGCGGCCCGACGCTTCCAACCCCGCATCTCCACTGTCTTTCCCGAAAAGATTACCCCCCGACCTCCTCTTCCTCCTCCACTTGCCCCCCCCCCCCCCTCCGGTAAGACTCCCGACACCAGTATGTGTTTGATAATCCACTTTGGGCTGAGCCGCCGTGAGATCTCAGACATATACACCCGTCGAGGCCGGGCGATCTAATCCGGGGCGTTGATCCGTCCCGACCCCGCCGCCTGCAGCCTCTTTAGTTTTGAGCTCAAACCTTCAGGAACGTGACACGAGGCCCTGCTCCGAACGCCCCTCCGTTAACGCTCTCTCTCTCTCTCTCTCTCTTTGATCTCCCGCATAATCTCTGTGTCATCTCGTCATCCAGCGCCACAGAGAACGCCTCGGGGGAAAAAAGAAAATACACGTTTGTGGCCGTCAAGATGCAGCAGCGTCTGGTCTGCAGGCCGGTGGCGACCTCTAGTGGCGGCCGGCAGCAAAACGTCTCTCCACGTTTCCTCTTCACTCTCCTCTCCTTCACCAGTGTGAAGATCAGATGTGGCGCCGCTTTGTAGACGTGCAGCAGAGAATTGACGTGTCATTTACGTGTAGTGAGATTTTCAAAATAAAGACACTGAGTAAAACACATATTAGTCATTAACTGACAAATAGACACTTTTCTCAGGTGTAACTGGGTGAATCCAGCCGCCGTGAGTTGATCCTCAGTGGGTTTTTTGTTTGTAAAACTCTGGAGTCTCACCTCCACCTGAAAATGTTAAAACGTTAAACTCTGTAGCCTCTATTAACAATATAAAGTCGTTCTCATCAAAGTTTTATCAACAGGAATCAAGTAAATACAGAAAAAAAGGAATTTCCCAATTTGTTATTTCTTTTTTTTTAACTTAATGTAAATGAGATGAAGAGAAAACAAAAAATAACAATGAAAAAACATCCCATTAAAGAAGAATTTTTTTTTACAAATTTAGACTGCCACCTCCACTATTTTATAGTGTATAGTGTTTCATATGTTATAGTTCTACTTGGTGTATTTTATAGTGTTTCATATGTTATAGTTCTACTTGGTGTATTTTATAGTGTTTCATATGTTTCAGTTTTACTTCATGTATTATATAGTGTATCATATAATGTTATTGTTCTATTTTAGGTGTGATGTATAACGGAGTTTATAGTGTTGAGGTTTGATATTCTCACTGCAATTTCATGTTCATAATATAATTAATCCACAAAACTCTTAAGTGTTATTAAATTTATTGACAATAATGTAAAGACACAGTAAACACAGTAAGTTGTCCTCGGTGCTCCACAGCGTCAGGGTTAAACCCTAACCCGTTTTTTCAAAATACTAGTCTTCACTGCGGAGGGACTCAATCTCTAATTAGCTAGTTTTGACGCCAGTTTTTCAAAATACTCGTCTTGTCAAACTCAGCGTCGATGGCCTGCCTCTCATAGTATGAGAACTCTTGGTACATACGGTCATTCTCCTTCTCAACCTTGAGGGCCTTATTCTCGATGCGGAGGTCATCATTCTCAATGTGGAGGGCCTGATTCTCAGTATGGAGGGTCTGATTCTCAGCACGGAAGGTATGATTCTCAGTATGGAGGGTCCGGTTCTCAGCACGGACAGTCTCAAGCACAGCGTCGGGGTTCCGAAGCTCAAAGTCGAAGTACTCTTTCAAAAGACGGTGCTCCTCCTTCTCTAAGTAGAGGTTCTTATACTTCACCTCGAGGTCCTTTTTCTCGGTGCGGAGGTCATCATTCTCCTCCTGGAGGGCCTCTTTCTCAGTACGGAGGGTCTGATTCTCAGTACGGAGGGTCGGATTCTCAGTACGGAGGGTCGGATTCTCAGCGTCGAGGATCTGAGTCTCAGAGTCGAAGAACTCTTTGGCAGTACGGAGATTCTCCTTCTCAAAGTAGAGGTCATCCTTCTCAACCTTGAGGTCATCATTCTCAACCTGGAGGGCCTCATTCTCAACCTGGAGGGCCTCATTCTCAGTATGGAGGGTCTCTTTCTCAGCACGGAGGGTCTGATTCTCAGCATGGAGGGTCTCTTTCTCAGCACGGAGGGTCTGATTCTCAGCGTCGAGGATCTGAGTCTCAGAGTCGAAGAACTCTTTGGCAGTACGGAGATTCTCCTTCTCAAAGTAGAGGTTCTCATTCTCAACCTTGAGGTCCTTATTCTCGATGTTGAGGTCATCATTCTCAGACAGGGGGGTCTCATTCTCTGACAGGTGGACTTCATTGTTCGCTCAGGAGTTAAGGTTAGCAAGAACGCTGTCACGATATTCGCAGTTGAAATGTCTATGTGAAGAATTAGCTCAAACGAAATGTCACTGTTCCAAAAGGCACTGTTGATACGCAGCTCGAGTTGAAGTTGTGTGCGAGGAGCTCATTCTCTCTTTTTTTGTGAAAAGTTGGTCAAATGCATACAAACCAATAAATAAATAAAAGCGTACAGATGAAAACTTAACCTTGTCAGCCAATTTTTGATAAAGAAATAAGGAATTAAATAACTGAATGAACGAGTGAACCAACCTTTGTTGGCAAGAAGGTAGAAATCATGCGTCAGTTGTTCTTCAGTGTTCAGTTTGTGTTCCTTCACGTTCAGTTTGATTTTCCTCTTCCTGGAGCTCACAAGCGGGGTGTTTTGGGAATATTTGTTCCAGCGGCTTTCCTCGAGTCTCAAATCCGTCGCAGTGACTTCCTGTTCGGCTTTGATGACACCGACACAAGAACCAGCGAAACGCCGTGGACTTTGATATCCACAACTCTTGTCATCTGGATCTGATGATACCTGCTTGATGAGCGGTTCACACCTGGTTCACACCTGGTTCACACCTGGTTCACTGGTCCCACATACTGTAAACATTACACAAATATTCACAAACAAATCGTGTCCTTGTTGCGCTACATCAGAGAACAGAGTGTATTTGAAACCTGGACTCAAACGCCATATAAGACACATTTGTGGTAGAGTTTTGTTTCTGGATCAGCCAGTTTGGGTGGAGCTGTCCGGAGCCTCCTGGTGTCTCCCGGCTCGTTGTTTGGCTTTTATTTCCAGCCGCTGCCTCGCCGTGTTCCTGCCTCTGGTAAAAACCAGCTGTGTGGATCGTTTCCAGCACTCGGCTGACGAGCTGGTCCAGCTTCACGCGCAGCTTTTCCCCTCCAGAGAACGCTGAATAAACACCAGCATCAGTGAAAATGTTGCTCTACATGTGAAGAATATGTGAAGAGCAAGATGGTAAGTTATGCATAACAGTAAAAAAAAACAAACAAACACATTGCTTATTGCAGTTAGCGCCTTGTTTCTGCTGATCCGAAGAGGAGAAAAATAGTTCTTCAAACGCAAAAACCTCCAGTTTATGTGAAATATACAGGGGAAAAAACACATTTGGCAGATTCTCGCTGCCTCGGAGTGATAAAAGCTGCTCGAAAGTCTGTTTTTAGACAAATGAACATTTGTTGAAACTGCTTTTGAACGATCCAACAGGCTGATGATGGCGATAAAGATGAAGAGGAGGAAGAGGAAGAGGAAGAGGAAGACAATGGCCACGACAAGGCAAGCTAATGAATTATATCATCTCGCGATCCGAATGTTTTGGATTTCAAAGGTACAACTTCCCTGACTTTGTGACTTTGTTACTTTGTGACTTTGTTACTTTGTTACTTTGTTACTTTGTGACTTTGTGACTTTGTTATTTTGTGAAACTGTGAGTTGAAGTTTTTCACTCTGACAGCCGGCGTGTCGCCAATCAAACTCAAGACGCCAGAGGATAAGAAAAAGCAGTAGAAGAGGTACTTACTGTCACTTTTCAAAACACGACTTAAAAAAAAGAACCAGTCAGAGCTTCTCATTTCTCACTGAAACCTCTCCTCCATCATCCAGGAGAGCCTTTGATCTCAAACCAGTCACTCAGACAAGTCATCACTCAAAAAGGCTCACATGTAAATCTTCATTTCCTTTGAGAACCTGGAAGTGTGAAACCGATGAAGCTGTAACGAATGTCGTTTTATTATATACGTGTTACATTTATTAAAAGTCCTCGACGCCTTCAGCTTTTTGTTGCTTTCATTATATCACGATTAAAACATATAAGTGAACTGAATTTTTAAAATGTCATTTTCAACTGAAAACAGAGGGGGGGGGGGTGTCACATGACAACGCTGCTCCGAACCGATAAAATCACTGTTTGGAAAAAAGGACTATTATCTAAAAAAAAACATGGGCTTTGATCTTGTAAAAACAACTAAACTGTTTCGGTCAGTTAATCGGGATGATTTTCAAAACACTCGTCACGTCGGGACTCGTTGTGTTTTGTCCTGCTGCCGCGTTTTTGTCTCGTGTCGTCGTTAATATTCATGTTTTATAATGTCAGCCGTCATGTTCTGGAGTGTGGGATGTCTTCCCCCGTGTGTGTGTGTGTGTGTGTGTGTGTGTGTGTGTGTGTGTGTGTGTGTGTGTGTTTTCCTCAATAACAAACAGCGCCAACTAGTGGCCTCGCATGAAAACGACGTCATTTCCAGTGCTACTGTCGTTTCTTGACCTCATTTTCAGAACGTTTCTGCGTGAAAGGGAACCTTTCCTGAAATGAAAGCATTTGTATTCTTAAATGTTTACATTTAATATTGACCAATAAAGTTTAGAAATTGCCTTTAATTCAAACAGATAATAATTTAGATTGTTTATTTTTTTTTACTGAGAGACATCTGAAATCTAAAATATGGATAAAAAAAAAAATCAATCAGCTGGACGCATCAGGTGAACGTCTACAAAGAAACAGACCACAAGCTTGTCTATAGAATGATGCATACAACAATACACTGTCAAAATGCCGTATTGATTAGATCCAAGTATATTTCAGCTCACGAAGCAAGTTTCTATTATGCAAATGAGACTCTGGGTTCAGATCTGCACTTGAAGCAGTGTGTTGTGGTCGGAGCTTGGAGGCACACAGATTGAGGTGTGACTGTAATCTAGTTATTATCTCTGCAGAGCAGCAGCTTGATACGGTGGAGCCACAATCATAGGACACACAGCAATAAATCCATCATTTTATGATGGTGAAATGACATTTGATAGAGGAGCGAACGTTTCCCTGTTGCAGACTTTTGCCGGCTCGCAGTATCAGCTCACGTTCACGAGGACAAAAAGCAACTGAAGAGCAGTTTGTTTCACAGTTTGCTCATGAAGCCACAATACCATCACCAAAATGGCAAAACACAAAAAGTTGCCTTTGTTTTTATAACTCAATAAATGTATTTCAATAATTCTAATAACTTTATTTATATACCACTTTCACATAGATAGATAGATAGATAGATAGATAGATAGGTAGGTAGGTAATAGATAGAGAGAGAGAGATAGATAGATAGATGATAGATCACATGTGCACAGATCAAAGTCAATAAAACCAAAGATGAATTTTTTTTGTTACCAAAGAACGAAAAGCGGGACAAACAAGCCTCTCCAAGAGCGTCAAAGAAAGAAAGAAAGTTAACGGTTCACAGATGTTTAGCGTGTGATTCAATGGGTTTAGAAACATGCGCATAAAGTTTTAAAATACTTTCATAATTAATGAGCGCGAGTCAATCGTGTTTTATTGGAAAATTTTGTTTCTGACGGTCT
>NC_137657.1:30134575-30312575 GCF_963422515.1 Blennius ocellaris | reverse complement strand
CTTTTAAGCTCCTTCTTTACCTTTCTAAATCTTATTATTCTGGATTGTATGGTTATTTTAAATAATCATTCTTCCACTGTTCTTATACTTACCTTACCTATTTTACCTTCTTTTTTACTTACCTTTTAATTCATTTTACTTACCTTTTATTCCTTTATCGAGAGATGTACTCAACACTGGAGAGACTGGTCAGCACTCACTTTACAGACCCGGAGGACGCGCAGGTGGATCCACATCATGTTCTTTGGCCAAGAGTGGACCTGAAAGGTTTGGACCCAATAAAATCTAGAATTAGGTCCACGCTATACTTTAAAACAATACAGGTTATCCACCATCAAAATAATATATTTGCAGCCATCGAAAACAACACCATTCCACCGGGCATGGAAAAGAAAACGAAACAATTATCAGACTTTATAAAACCAGCAGGCCCCACCCAGAAGGTGAAAGATAAAATCAAAGCAAACACATACCTCTGGATGAGAAACAATTTGGAAATATTACAGGATCACTACCAGGAAGCCCAATCTGAAATCAGCGGGTTAGTTGAAAACAGCCAACCGTATCAACCATCAGCATGGCAAACGGCACTAACCATGGCTAAAAAAAGATTTGGTCGCCGCCTCACTACAAATTCTATAGAGGAAGCACATACGTACATCCTAGACTGGACTATGTATATGCCTGATCCAGACCTCACACCACCCCTCCACTTTAGAACGGTGGGTTCACAGACGGAGGGCCTAGACGGCACCAACCCTGCTGACAAGAAGAAGACCTCCCCCTCCCCGGCCATCTCCAACCACCGAGAGCAGGACGAGGTACGAGGGAAACGGCAGGAGGGACCCCCCCGGAGTTCCTCCACACCAGCCCCCCCACCAACCCGAGGAACGGAGGAACAACACCCCAGCGGAGCCCAGAGTGCAGTCCAGACTACAACCCACCAGACCCGGGCCCCCGGAACCACCACCAGGATCGCGAGGAGGGAGCCCTACGCCCTACCACAACCTGCATCCCAGCAGCAGTTCCACCAGAGGGCCGAGACTACCTCCCAACGGAGCTCCCACAGAGACCCGATCCCACCAGGAGGAACAGACCACCCACAGTCCTCCTTTAAATGGGGGACCCAGCAACAGCCACGCCTCAACACACCACCACTGACCAGAGCCCCTCTACCAGCGCCACAGACCACCTGGCAGAGACATTGAACCTTTTTTTATTTTAAATAAAGACCAAAAACTATTTTATACATCTGCTCTGATTTTAACTTATTTTAATTTTATTTCCATTTTCACTCTACCCTCCTACCCTGATTCTCCCCTCACCTAAACCTATAGGTCAACCCTACCCCCCTACCTTCCTCTTTCCTAAACTTAACCTCCTCCCCTCCCTGCCTAAACCTAAGGACCCACCCCCCTAAAGCTATACCTCCCTTCCTCTCATACCTTTCTGATCCCTCTCTCATTCCGGTTCTCATCCGATGGTTTTACACCACAATTTTAAGAACTAATGTGTCATTACAAAGTTGTTACAACAATTTTTTAAAAATATCCTTTTAATATTGAAAAACACTGTTCAAAAGTATGACCTGTCGCCCGTGCTTTTCTCCTTTATGTACATGACCTAACCCTAACCCTAACCCTTAACCCTAACCCTAACCCTAGGACTTAACCCTAACCCTAACCCTAGGACTTAACCCTAACCCTAACCCTAGGACTTAACCCTAACCCTAACCCTAGGACTTAACCCTAACCCTAACCCTAGGACTTAACCCTAACCCTAACCCTAGGACTTAACCCTAACCCTAACCCTAGGACTTAACCCTAACCCTAACCCTAGGACTTAACCCTAACCCTAACCCTAGGACTTAACCCTAACCCTAACCCTAGGACTTAACCCTAACCCTAACCCTAGGACTTAACCCTAACCCTAACCCTAGGACTTAACCCTAACCCTAACCCTAGGACTTAACCCTAACCCTAACCCTAGGACTTAACCCTAACCCTAACCCTAGGACTTAACCCTAACCCTAACCCTAGGACTTAACCCTAACCCTAACCCTAGGACTTAACCCTAACCCTAACCCTAGGACTTAACCCTAACCCTAACCCTAGGACTTAACCCTAACCCTAACCCTAGGACTTAACCCTAACCCTAACCCTAGGACTTAACCCTAACCCTAACCCTAGGACTTAACCCTAACCCTAACCCTAGGACTTAACCCTAACCCTAACCCTAGGACTTAACCCTAACCCTAACCCTAGGACTTAACCCTAACCCTAACCCTAGGACTTAACCCTAACCCTAACCCTAGGACTTAACCCTAACCCTAACCCTAGGACTTAACCCTAACCCTAACCCTAGGACTTAACCCTAACCCTAACCCTAGGACTTAACCCTAACCCTAACCCTAGGACTTAACCCTAACCCTAACCCTAGGACTTAACCCTAACCCTAACCCTAGGACTTAACCCTAACCCTAACCCTAGGACTTAACCCTAACCCTAACCCTAGGACTTAACCCTAACCCTAACCCTAGGACTTAACCCTAACCCTAACCCTAGGACTTAACCCTAACCCTAACCCTAGGACTTAACCCTAACCCTAACCCTAGGACTTAACCCTAACCCTAACCCTAGGACTTAACCCTAACCCTAACCCTAGGACTTAACCCTAACCCTAACCCTAGGACTTAACCCTAACCCTAACCCTAGGACTTAACCCTAACCCTAACCCTAGGACTTAACCCTAACCCTAACCCTAGGACTTAACCCTAACCCTAACCCTAGGACTTAACCCTAACCCTAACCCTAGGACTTAACCCTAACCCTAACCCTAGGACTTAACCCTAACCCTAACCCTAGGACTTAACCCTAACCCTAACCCTAGGACTTAACCCTAACCCTAACCCTAGGACTTAACCCTAACCCTAACCCTAGGACTTAACCCTAACCCTAACCCTAGGACTTAACCCTAACCCTAACCCTAGGACTTAACCCTAACCCTAACCCTAGGACTTAACCCTAACCCTAACCCTAGGACTTAACCCTAACCCTAACCCTAGGACTTAACCCTAACCCTAACCCTAGGACTTAACCCTAACCCTAACCCTAGGACTTAACCCTAACCCTAACCCTAGGACTTAACCCTAACCCTAACCCTAGGACTTAACCCTAACCCTAACCCTAGGACTTAACCCTAACCCTAACCCTAGGACTTAACCCTAACCCTAACCCTAGGACTTAACCCTAACCCTAACCCTAGGACTTAACCCTAACCCACAAATATTTATGATTTCAGGAGTTTGTGATGATGCACCGTCCAAGTAGCAATAATTTTTTATTTCAGGGGTTTGTGTTGATGCACCATCCAAATAGCAAAAAATGTTTATTTCAGGAGTTTGTGTTGATGGAGAAATACTTGCCGGGCCATCAACACAAACTCCTGAAATAAAACATTTTTGCTATTTGGACGGTCCATCAACACAAACTACTGAAACAAAAAATTGTTGCTACTTGGACGGTGCATCAACACAAACTCCTGAAATCACAAATACTTGCTGGTCCATCAACACAAACTCCTGAAATCACAAATACTTGCCACTTGGACGGTCCATCAACACAAATTTCTGAAATTACAAATACTTGCCGGTCCATCAACACAAACTCCTCAAATAAAAAATTGTTGTTATTTGGATGGTGCATCACAACAAACTCCTGAAATCACAAAGACTTGCCGGGCCATCAACACAAACTCCTGAAATAAAAAATTGTTGCTACTCTGATGGTGCATCATCACAAACTCCTGAAATAACAAATTGCTGCTACTTGGATGGTGCATCATCACAAACTCCTGAAATAACAAATTGCTGCTACTTGGACGGTGCATCAAAACAAACTCCTGAAATTACAAATAATGGCCGGGCCATCAACACAAACTCCTGAAATAAAAAATTGTTGCTACTTGGATGGTGCATCATCACAAACTCCTGAAATCACAAATACTTGCCGGGCCATCAACACAAACTCCTGAAATAAAAAATTGTTGCTACTTGGATGGTCAATAAACACAAACTCCTGAAATAAAAAATTGCTGCTACTTGGACGGTGCATCAAAACAGACTTCTGAAATTACAAATACTTGCCGGGCCATCAACACAAACTCCTGATATAAAAAATGGTTGCTACTTGGATGGTGCATTTACACAAACTACTGAAATAAAAAATTGTTGCTACTTGGACAGTGCATCAACACAAACTCCTGAAATCACAAATACTTGCTGGTTCATCAACCCTAACTCCTGAAAGGAGCTGTGGGAAGAGGGAGACAGTTTCTTTTGACAAAATGGGGGAACATGGAGAGTGGACAATGGTGCATTATGTAAGGCGCAAAAACAGGGACCCCGGATGGAGGGACAACAGGGGCCCTGGTCAACAATATGGGCAAAAAATTATGGGTACCGGGAGAAGGATGTACATATACCCGATGGATGGACTTACGCCACCAACCCCCTCAGAGAAAACAAAAAACCACAGAAATAATAAAACCCATTCAAACAATAAAACTGTTCAACCACCATGCATTTGAGCCCCATGTCAACCAACAGGTCAAAAGACTAGGGGATGGAGTGTGAGATTGTCTAAACCCAACAGCGTGAAATGTACAGACAAAAAACACTTTGCAATAACCTAAGTTATGTTTATTCTGCAAAAGTTTTTACCCTTTACTGACTCTACATTTCCCCCCAACATGTTTGCACAGAGTTGTACCACAGATTTGACTAAACATGGGCGGCCGATCGTAGTTGAAAGCCCAGGCAGCATAAATTGCAGGCTTCAAGTGGGACACAACACAGATGGAACATACATTAACACTACAAGAAACAATTCAACCACCATGCATTGGACATTTGTTCCCCATGTCAACCAACGAGTCAACATTAGGGGATGGAGTCTGAGATTGTCTAAACCCAATAGCATGCAATGTACAGACAAAAAACACTTTGCAATAGCCTCATGTTTATTGTTCTGCCAAAAGTTTTTACCCTTTACTGACTCTACATTTCCCCCAACATGTTTGCACAGAGTTGTACCACACATTTGACTAAACATGGGTGGCCGATCGTAGTTGAAAGCCCAGGCAGCATAAATTGCAGGCTTCAAGTGGGACACAAGACCTATTGGCACACAACACAGATGGAACATACATTAACACTACAAGAAACAATTCAACCACCATGCATTGGACATTTGTTCCCCATGTCAACCAACGAGTCAACATTAGGGGATGGAGTCTGAGATTGTCTAAACCCAATAGCATGCAATGTACAGACAAAAAACACTTTGCAATAGCCTCATGTTTATTGTTCTGCCAAAAGTTTTTACCCTTTACTGACTCTACATTTCCCCCAACATGTTTGCACAGAGTTGTACCACACATTTGACTAAACATGGGTGGCCGATCGTAGTTGAAAGCCCAAGCAGCATAAATTGCAGGCTTCAAGTGGGATACAAGACCTATTGGCACACAACACAGATGGAACATACATTAACACTACAAGAAACAATTCAACCACCATGCATTGGACATTTGTTCCCCATGTCAACCAACGAGTCAACATTAGGGGATGGAGTCTGAGATTGTCTAAACCCAACAGCATGCAATGTACAGACAAAAAACACTTTGCAATACCCTCATGTTTATTGTTCTGCCAAAAGTTTTTACCCTTTACTGACTCTACATTTCCCCCCCAACATGTTTGCACAGAGTTGTACCACAGATTTGACTAAACATGGGCGGCCGATCGTAGTTGAAAGCCCAGGCAGCATAAATTGCAGGCTTCAAGTGGGACACAACACAGATGGAACATACATTAACACTACAAGAAACAATTCAACCACCATGCATTGGACATTTGTTCCCCATGTCAACCAACGAGTCAACATTAGGGGATGGAGTCTGAGATTGTCTAAACCCAATAGCATGCAATGTACAGACAAAAAACACTTTGCAATAGCCTCATGTTTATTGTTCTGCCAAAAGTTTTTACCCTTTACTGACTCTACATTTCCCCCAACATGTTTGCACAGAGTTGTACCACACATTTGACTAAACATGGGTGGCCGATCGTAGTCGAAAGCCCAGGCAGCATAAATTGCAGGCTTCAAGTGGGACACAAGACCTATTGGCACACAACACAGATGGAACATACATTAACACTACAAGAAACAATTCAACCACCATGCATTGGACATTTGTTCCCCATGTCAACCAACGAGTCAACATTAGGGGATGGAGTCTGAGATTGTCTAAACCCAATAGCATGCAATGTACAGACAAAAAACACTTTGCAATAGCCTCATGTTTATTGTTCTGCCAAAAGTTTTTACCCTTTACTGACTCTACATTTCCCCCAACATGTTTGCACAGAGTTGTACCACACATTTGACTAAACCTGGGTGGCCGATCGTAGTTGAAAGCCCAGGCAGCATAAATTGCAGGCTTCAAGTGGGACACAAGACCTATTGGCACACAACACAGATGGAACATACATTAACACTACAAGAAACAATTCAACCACCATGCATTGGACATTTGTTCCCCATGTCAACCAACGAGTCAACATTAGGGGATGGAGTCTGAGATTGTCTAAACCCAATAGCATGCAATGTACAGACAAAAAACACTTTGCAATAGCCTCATGTTTATTGTTCTGCCAAAAGTTTTTACCCTTTACTGACTCTACATTTCCCCCAACATGTTTGCACAGAGTTGTACCACACATTTGACTAAACATGGGTGGCCGATCGTAGTTGAAAGCCCAGGCAGCATAAATTGCAGGCTTCAAGTGGGACACAACACAGATGGAACATACATTAACACTACAAGAAACAATTCAACCACCATGCATTGGACATTTGTTCCCAATGTCAACCAACGAGTCAACATTAGGGGATGGAGTCTGAGATTGTCTAAACCCAACAGCATGCAATGTACAGACAAAAAACACTTTGCAATACCCTCATGTTTATTGTTCTGCCAAAAGTTTTTACCCTTTACTGACTCTACATTTCCCCCCAACATGTTTGCACAGAGTTGTACCACAGATTTGACTAAACATGGGCGGCCGATCGTAGTTGAAAGCCCAGGCAGCATAAATTGCAGGCTTCAAGTGGGACACAACACAGATGGAACATACATTAACACTACAAGAAACAATTCAACCACCATGCATTGGACATTTGTTCCCCATGTCAACCAACGAGTCAACATTAGGGGATGGAGTCTGAGATTGTCTAAACCCAATAGCATGCAATGTACAGACAAAAAACACTTTGCAATAGCCTCATGTTTATTGTTCTGCCAAAAGTTTTTACCCTTTACTGACTCTACATTTCCCCCAACATGTTTGCACAGAGTTGTACCACACATTTGACTAAACATGGGTGGCCGATCGTAGTTGAAAGCCCAGGCAGCATAAATTGCAGGCTTCAAGTGGGACACAAGACCTATTGGCACACAACACAGATGGAACATACATTAACACTACAAGAAACAATTCAACCACCATGCATTGGACATTTGTTCCCCATGTCAACCAACGAGTCAACATTAGTGGATGGAGTCTGAGATTGTCTAAACCCAATAGCATGCAATGTACAGACAAAAAACACTTTGCAATAGCCTCATGTTTATTGTTCTGCCAAAAGTTTTTACCCTTTACTGACTCTACATTTCCCCCAACATGTTTGCACAGAGTTGTACCACACATTTGACTAAACATGGGCGGCCGATCGTAGTTGAAAGCCCAGGCAGCATAAATTGCAGGCTTCAAGTGGGACACAAGACCTATTGGCACACAACACAGATGGAACATACATTAACACTACAAGAAACAATTCAACCACCATGCATTGGACATTTGTTCCCCATGTCAACCAACGAGTCAACATTAGGGGATGGAGTCTGAGATTGTCTAAACCCAATAGCATGCAATGTACAGACAAAAAACACTTTGCAATACCCTCATGTTTATTGTTGTGCCAAAAGTTTTTACCCTTTACTGACTCTACATTTCCCCCAACATGTTTGCACAGAGTTGTACCACACATTTGACTAAACATGGGTGGCCGATCGTAGTTGAAAGCCCAGGCAGCATAAATTGCAGGCTTCAAGTGGGACACAACACAGATGGAACATACATTAACACTACAAGAAACAATTCAACCACCATGCATTGGACATTTGTTCCCCATGTCAACCAACGAGTCAACATTAGGGGATGGAGTCTGAGATTGTCTAAACCCAACAGCATGCAATGTACAGACAAAAAACATTTTGCAATACCCTCATGTTTATTGTTCTGCCAAAAGTTTTTACCCTTTACTGACTCTACATTTCCCCCCAACATGTTTGCACAGAGTTGTACCACAGATTTGACTAAACATGGGCGGCCGATCGTAGTTGAAAGCCCAGGCAGCATAAATTGCAGGCTTCAAGTGGGACACAACACAGATGGAACATACATTAACACTACAAGAAACAATTCAACCACCATGCATTGGACATTTGTTCCCCATGTCAACCAACGAGTCAACATTAGGGGATGGAGTCTGAGATTGTCTAAACCCAATAGCATGCAATGTACAGACAAAAAACACTTTGCAATAGCCTCATGTTTATTGTTCTGCCAAAAGTTTTTACCCTTTACTGACTCTACATTTCCCCCAACATGTTTGCACAGAGTTGTACCACACATTTGACTAAACATGGGTGGCCGATCGTAGTTGAAAGCCCAGGCAGCATAAATTGCAGGCTTCAAGTGGGACACAACACAGATGGAACATACATTAACACTACAAGAAACAATTCAACCACCATGCATTGGACATTTGTTCCCCATGTCAACCAACGAGTCAACATTAGGGGATGGAGTCTGAGATTGTCCAAACCCAAAAGTATGCAAACAGATGCATGGAACAAAAGATCTTACAACTTGGAATTTTCTAAAACACTTTATTCAGCTCAAGTACATTTGAAGTCATTAAACTGACAGTGAAAAGTGACTGTCATCCTCAATTGTACCACGGATGTAACCAACATTTAAACATGGGTGGCCCAGCTTAGTTTAAAGCCCACTCACCACGGCAAGGTGTAGGCCTCGAGTGGGGACACAAGACAAGACATTTGGCGTACAAGACAAACTCAGACAGGACAACATGCATCAAGACTATAAAGCAATCACAATTCAAATTTTTTTTGCATTAGTCATTTTCATGGTTTGTAAAAACATACATGAGACCACAAAACCAGTGAAGCCACTATGTTTGTGGCTTTATTGATTGTAGAACAATGGGACAATTAGGAGAATCCGCCACGTTCAGAATTGTCCAATAGATCCAGATATTTCCTGAGAGCCAGATGTTTCCATTGAGTCAAGACTTTTCCATGAGATCCAGGGCTTTGTTTTAATTAAATTGAGGGGCACTGGATTTTACACATTTCCCCATTTATTTGCCAACATTGGAAACACCTCCATTATGTGCATCACCTTCATTGTTTGAAACCCATGGTTGCACCTCAGAAATGCACTTCTTGTTGATCATTGTTGCATTGAAACAAGTTTCAGGTTTCTTTTTTATCATGCGATATGAAACCCAACCAACTTTCATGTATGCATTTGGCATCATTGCACACCTCGCTGTCCATGTATTTCCACAGCGGAGTTGCTGCTTTTGAGGTTCGAACAGATACTGTTTTACTTTTCCCAAATAAGAGCTCATTGATTGGGAAGAATGTCTTCCACACCCCCACAAAAAAGAAACCACAGAAATATACATTTACATAATAGGAAACTGAATCATTTGGAGGAAATCTTTAAGGTTCAACCACCATGCATTTGACATTTGTTCCCCATGTCAACCAACGAGTCAACATTAGGGGATGGAGTCTGAGATTGTCTCAACCCAACAGCATGCAATGTACAGACAAAAACACACTTTGCAATATCCTCAAGTTATGTTTATCGTTCTGCAAAGGGTTTAACCCATTACTGTCTGTACATTTCCCACAACATATTTGCACAGAGTTGTACCACAGATTTAACTAAACATAGGTGACCGATCGTAGTTGAAAGCCCAGGCAGCATAAATTGCAGGCTTCAAGTGGGACACAAGTCCTACTTGGCACACAACACAGATGGAACATACATTAACACTATAAGAAACAATTCAACCCACTTTGTTCAACCACCATGCATTTAACATTTGTTCCCCATGTCAACCAACGAGTCAACATTAGGGGATGGAGTCTGAGATTGTCTAAACCCAACAGCCTGCAAACAGATGCATGGAACAAAAGATCTTAAAACTTCTTGGAATTTTCTAAAACAGTGTTTATTCAGCTCAAGTACACTTAGTCATTAAATTGACAGTGAAAAGTGACAGTGCATCATCCTCAATTGTACCAAAGATGGCCCATCTTAGTTTAAAGCCCACTCACCACCACAAGGTGTAGGCCTCAAGTGGGGACACGAGACAAGACATTTGGCACACAAGACAAACTCAGAGGACAACACATCAAGACTACAAAGCAATCCCAATTCAAACAACTTTATATTTATCATTTTCACAGTTTTTCAAAAAAAAATGAATCAGTCATTAAGTTTTTAACCAACAACATACATGGGGACCACAAAACCAGTCAGACAACCGTTTTTGTGGCTTTATGTTATGTATAACAATGGAGCAATTAACATGAAATGCCTTAATTAGGAGAACCCGCGATGTTCAGAATTTTCCAATAGATCCAGATATTTCCACTCAGAGTCAGATGTTTCCATTGAGTCAAGGCTTTTCCATGAGATCCAGGGCTTTGCTTTAATTAAGTTGAGGTGCTGGATTTTACACATTTCCCCATTTATTTGCCAGCATTGGAAAAACCATTATGTGCATCACCTTCAATGTTTGAAACCCATGGTTGCACCTCAGAAATGAATTTCTTGTTGACCATCATTGTTGCATTGAAACAAGTTTCAGGTTTCTTTTTTATCAGGTGACATGAAACCCAACCAACTCTCATGCATGCATTTGGCATCATTGCGCACCTCGATGTCCATGTATTTCCACAGCGGAGTTGCTTTTGAGGTTCGAACAGATACCGTTTTACTTTTCCCCAAATAAGAGCTCATTGATTTTGAAGAGGATTGGGAAGAATGTCCAGCATCTGTGGCATTTCACGGATTTTGCAGTTTCAGGACATTTTGCTTCCAAGTCAAGAGGCCCTTCCTCAATTACTCTTCCAGATCCTCCAAAGCATGCTTTTCCTTTAAATCTCCAAGACAAGCAATGCATCCAGCCTTTTCTGCTTCGGCTCTGAATCCAACAAAAGATTGTGGATTTTACACTTTTACCCATTGATCATTTTCCAAAAACATTTCAAACACCATAATTGTCATGTGCGTCACCATTGTTTGAAACTCAGTTGCACTTCAAACACATTTTTTGTTGAACACCTTTTATTAAACAACTTTCAGGTTTATTCTTTATCAGGCAACATGAAACCCAGCAAACTTTCATGTAGGCATTCATAATTGCACAGCCAACCCAGCTCACACCACTTTTTTACAATTAATTTGTTGTTTGACATGAAACCTTGGATACTGGCTCTGAGGTTCAGCTTAGTTTGACAGTTCTCACCCTTTCACATTGAGCTACAAACCCCTCAGCAGTCAGTTGAATTGTTTTTTCAGTTTTTATTCCCAACCCATCGCAGTCGGCAGCGGATGCACCAGAGTCAATGGTGATGCCAGACAGTGCAGCGTGTCTCCATGGTAACCAGTAAAGTTCAGTGTCAAAGTCAGCACAGTCAGTCAGAATAGTTCATTTGTGACTCACTACAGCAACCAATGCACTGGATTAGCAACTATACTTCAAAATGCATGTGCACATGATTTTTATTTGGTCGTCTGTTGTGTGACGCGACACGCAATCCTACCTACTTGCATTGGATGTGGTGCGTGCAGTGATTCTCAGGTCCAACCTGCTCCAAGAAGGGTCCAATACTGCTTCAACATGGCTCCACAAACCAGTCCTGTGTCATGTGGGAAGAAAGAGTTAAAATGACAGCCACCTTTGAAATGCACATTCAATAGAAACACTTACCTGGTTCCAAACCATTGGCCAAAAGGCTGATGTCATCTGTAGAACTGCAAACAATTCTAACAATCACCAAGTAGAAAGACTCACCTGACTAAACAGTTTGGCCTCCACAGAGTAGAATCAGTCATCTGGCTCCAAACTGTTGGGCTGATGACATCTAGAGAACAGAGGAGGAAAAGTAAACATTTTACCATTGAAATATAGATCCAGTAGAAACACTGACCTGGCTGCAAACTGTTGGCCAAAAGTCTGAAGACACCTGGAGAAAAGAGGAAAATTTTTAAAACGTGTTTTCACCATTGAAATATATATCCAGGAGATACTCACCACAACTGATGACTTCCCAAGGTTCACATTGCTTAGGTGTCGCTGAATCACTCAGATCAACCACTCCCTTGATGTGTGACGCTTCATTTTATGAAGCATTAATTATTCATGAGACATTGATAACTTTTTCAAGGGTGTCCTGGTAGAAGTGCATACAATAAATTTACAGTGTCAGTAATACTAAAATGTTCAAAATAGCAAGACAATTACATGAAATATGAAAGTACAGCCACAGAGCACATGAAAGATAAGGGTCAAAAAACAAACTTTAAAATAAGTTTGGTAAAACAGTGACTTGTTTCCAACTGGTGTAAAGGGCCCCAAACTCTCCCTGTGAGACCAGCCCTGAGTTTTAAATCATTCTGTAAAGTATACCATGAATATGGAGAACGCATGAAGGCTTTTATGCCCAGTTCCATATGAACAGTTGGAAGTGCGAGTACAAATAAGTCTTTAGACCACAGACTGTAGATATTATAGAGTTTTTGCATCATAACTGCAACGGTACAGAGGCAGCAAACCAAGAAGTGCTTTTGACAAAACCAAGCCAGTGAATGTGTCTGCATAGAGTTTGAGCTGTTGTAGCAATTCACCCCCCCATCCTGGGGTTTCAGCAGATCAATGGTACCAGAGATTTCACAAAACATTTGAACACAAGTGTCCCATCTTCGTTGAAAGCAGCTCACCACAATAAGGTGCAGGCCTCAACTGGGGACAAGACACTTTATGCACATGACAAACTCAAACAGAACATAAGAACCCCACAAAAAATTCAAACAACTTTTGTATTTGTTTCTTGGGGATTTTTGTAGTTTGTAAACAAACAAAAAAGTACAATCACTAAAACTTTATAATAAACATGAAATTCCTTAATCAGGAGAATCAGACAGGCTTTTCCCGAGATCCAGGTTTTTTTTATACCACAACAGAAGAGGCATTGGATTTAATAGTCATTTGCTCACAACGTTGAAAACGCCACCATAATGTTCATCATGTGCTTCAACATCATTCGTTGATCCCAACTGACCCATCATTGGTTTCACAAATGCATTTCAACTGATCACAATTTCTGCTTTGAACCAAGCTTCAGGTTTCTCTCCATCAGCTGACATGAAACCCAACAAACTTTCATGTACACATTTGGTGTCATTGCACACCCAAATCAGCCCATTTTGTACCCTTGATTGGTCGTTTGCCATGAAACCTTGGATGCGATCCCTTACGCCTGCTGCTAGGTCAAGCTTAGCCTTTGAGTTTGTAGCCCAACTCGCCATGACAAGGTGCCGGCCTCAAGTAGGGACAAGACATATTTGGCACACAAGACAAGCCCAGACAGGACAGCATACAGGAACAAGATTAAAACACAAATTGCTTTCAATTGAAAATTTCAACCAATATGAAATTACTGTTAGGAGAATCCACTAAATCCAGGCTTTTCCATTGAATCCAGATTCCATTTGATCCAGGTTATTATTTCTTCTTTACAATAAAAAAAAAGTCCTCGATTTAACCCGTTTTCCCAATGATTTGCCAACATTTGAAACGCCACCATAATTTTATAATGTGCATCACCATTGTTTGAAACTCAAAGTTGCATCTGAGAAATGCATTTCTTTTTGAACACCATTTTTACCTTGAAACAAGTTTCAGCCCTTTGTTTAATCAGCTGACATGAAACCCAACAAACTTTCATGTATGCATTTGGCATCATTGCACACCTGAACCAGCTCTGTCAAACCATTTTGTACCACTGATTTGTTGTTCAGCATGAAACTTTGGATGTGATCTTATGGTGGCTGTAGGTCCAGCTTTGCATTTATGATCCTGGGATGAAAACAGTTTGCCTGCTTTCCTTTTCCTCCTTGTGGTCATGACTGAATGGTTGAGAAAGGTTCACTCCATTGGATATTTTCCTTCAGTCTCACATCCTCCCGTTTGTTGTGCGATACTTTGAGTCCTCCATGTCCAGGCATTTCCAAGGTTGAGTTGCTGGAATTAAGGCTTGGAAACATCCAGTTTCTCTGGCATTTGACTGGTTGTTTTGCAGATGTTGCAGTAAGGTTTGCTTCCAGGTCAAGCAGCTCTTCCTCCGTTATTCTTCTTGCTCCTGCAAAGCATCTCTTTCCTTTACAAATGCAGCACAAGCAATGCATGCAGCCTTTTCAGCATTTGCTCTTGCTACAGTAGAAGAGGGGCTGGATTTTATGCTTTTATACATTGATTTGTCAACATTTGAACCACCACCATAATTATGTGCATCACCTTCATTGTTTGCAACCCAGTTGCACCTCAAATACATTTCTTGTATAACACCGTTGCTTTCAAACAACTTCCAGGTTCTTTTTAAAATCAGGGGAAATTAAACCAAAGAAACTTTCATGTATGCATGTGGCATTATTGCACAACCGAACCAGCTCTGTCACCATTTTCTTTTTAACAATTTGTTGTTTGACATGAAGCCTTGGATGCCATCCCCTATGCTGGCTGCTAGGTTAGGGTTAGCCTTGGACAGTTTTCAGCCCTTCACATTTAGCCACAAACCTTAAGCAGTCAGTTGAATCATTAGTTTTTTTTATTGTTTATTCCCACACCATCACTGCCATCAGCAGCAGACACCAGAGTCAATGGGGACATCAATCATAGCGCTGCATGTCTCCATGGTAACCGGGAAGTAAAAGTTCAGTGTCAAAAAGTCCTGCAACTTGCTACAGCAACCAATGCATTGGATTAACAACTATTCTTCAAAATACAAGTGCATATGATTTTTATTTAGACATGTATTGTGTGACGCTACATGGAAATCTACCTCCTTGCGTTGGGCGCCATGCATGCAGTGATTTCCAAGTCCAACGCAGCTCCAAGAACACTCCAACAGCTCCACACCAACTACAAAGCCCAGCATAGGATGAGAAGTAAAATATGTAAGCCAACATGCTGTCACCATTGAAATACTGATCTAGTAGAAACACTCACCTGGCTCCAAACTGTTTGGCCTTGATGTCCATGAGAAACATCCATGTGGCTCTAAATCATTGGTCGTGAGGCTGATGTCACCTAGAGAACAGAATAAAGGTTTAGTCAATAGATCATCATTGAAATAAACATCCAGTAGAAACACTCACCTGACTCCAGACCGCTTGACCTTGATTTCTAAGAGAAACACCCACATGGCCATTAGGTTTATTACCTAAAGACTTGGGAGAAACATTTTAAAACATTGTCATTGTAGTGACTTAAAAAAAATGTCTCACTGAAGAAGTTATGATGATATGAATATATGATACAATATGTTCAAAAATATGCAACCCCAATTCCCCTCCCTTCTCTACCACATAGGATAAAATAAAACCTTCCAGACAACCCACAAGTGACACTAGCAAAAAGGCATTGCAGGATAGAGTTCCTACAGTCATCCAAATACACATCCAGGAGATGCACTCGCACCTGATGACCTAAGGTTCCAATGCCTTAGGCATCTCTGCACCACTCAGCAGGACAACACCTGCCTTGATACATGGAATTTTAATCTTTGATACATTTGGCCATTTTGCCAGCCCATCTGGCGTCACCATGCTTTCACTGATAACCTGCATATTCTCCCGTTTCAGAACCTCTTGAACAGGACAGAAGTTATTGCTGCCCAAACCAGCCATTTGCAAACCAGTTTAGAAGCAGCCTTGAATGACTGCCTCCCACCCCATGGTGAAAATGAAGATTTCACTCCAGTGATGTTCACCTTCTGCATTAGATGACCAGAGCAAAATGTGGACAAGCTTCCCGAGTCAGAGAAGGCAAAAGTTCCCATCCAAGTTTCCTTCTCTCACGGAAGAATGGATGGGATGAAAATTGTTGTCCTGCTTTCCTTTCCCTCCATGTGGTCAGGACTGGATGGTTGAGGATATTTACGCCATTGGACATTTTCCTTCATTGACACATCCTCCTGTTTGTGTGACAGTTTGCGTCCTCCATGCCCAGGAATTTCCAAGGTTGAGTTGCTGGATTTAAGGCTCTGACAGATGTAATTTTACTTCTTCAAATTATAGCTTGTCACTTTTTAAGAGGTTTGGGAACATCCAGTATCTCTGGCATTTGACGGATCATTTTGCAGTTGTTGCAGTAAGGTTAGCTTCCAAGTCAAGCAGCACTTCCACCTTAGTTATTTTTCCTGCTCCTCCAAAGCATGCCTTTCATTTAGAAATGCAGCATGAGAAATGCATGCAGCGTTTTCTGCTTCTGCTCTTAATGCAGCAGAAGTGCCTCATTTTACACTTTTACCCATTGATTATTTGTCAACATTTGAAACACCATAATTATGTGCGTCACCTTCATTGTTTGAAACCCAGTTGCACCTCAAACAGTGCTTGTTAAACACTATTTTTAGCTTTCAAACAACTTTCAAGTTCTCTTTTTAATCGGGGGAAATGAAACCCAACAAACTTTCACACACGCATGTAGCATCATTGCACACCCAAACCAGTTCCATCACCATTTTCTTTTTAACAGTTTGTTTGACATGAAACCTTGGATGCCATCCCCTATGCTGCCTGCTAGGTTCAGCTTAGCCATTCACATTTAGCCACAAACCCCTCAGCAGTCAGTTGAATCATTTGTTTTCTCAGTGTTTATTCCCACACCATCAGCGATGGACACACCAGAGTCAATAGGGACATTAGACATAGCGCTGCATGCCTCCATGGTAACAAGGAAGTAAAAGTTCAGTGTCAAGTCAGTTGAAAAGGTCCATTTGTAACTTGCTACAGCAACCAATGCATTGGATTAACAACTATCCTTCAAAATACAAGTGCATATGATTTTTATTTGTATTGTGTGATGCTACTCACAATTCTCCCTCCTTGCTTTGGACACCATGCATGCAGTGATTTTCCAGTCCAACACTACTCCAACTCCAAAGCCCAGCATAGGAGGAGAAGTGAAAGATGTATATCAAAATGCTGTGACCATTGAAAAAAACATCTAGTAGATCGACTCACCCGGCTCCAAAGCATTTGGCCTCCACCGCCAGTAGAACCATTCACCTGACTCCAAATCATTGGCCATTAGACTGATGTCACCTGAAGAACAGAAAAGGAATTAAGTCAAATTCTAAACCATTTAAATGTATATCCAGTAGAAACACTCACCTGGCTCTGAAGCATTTAGCCTCTACCTCCAGTAGAAACACTCACCTGGCTCTGAAGCATTTAGCCTCTACCTCCAGTAGAAACACTCACCTGGCTCCAAACGGTCGGCCATTGGTCTGGTGACACCTGAAGAACAGAAAATACTGCAAGTTAAAATACACCTCCAGTAGAAACACTCACCTGGCTCCAAACGGTCGGCCATTGGTCTGGTGACACCTGAAGAACAGAAAATACTGCAAGTTAAAATACACATCCAGCAGAAACACTCACCTGGCTCTCAAGTATTTGGCCTTGACATGCAGTATAAAAACACACCTGGCTGAATAGCATTGGCCTTTCAGCTGATGTCACCTGGAGAAAATAATTAAGTCAAATATCATTGAAACACACCTCCAGTAGAAACACTCACCTGGCTCCAAACTGTTGGCCATTAGGCCAATGTCACCTGGAGAAAAACATTTTTACAAAGATACTCTCACCATTGAAATGTACATCTAATTGGAACACTCACCTGGCTCCAAGCCGTTTGGCCTTGATGTCCAAGAGAAACATGTGGCTCTAAATCATTGGCCATTAGGCTGATGTCACCTAGAGAACAGAATAAATGTTTAGTCAATATATTATTGAAATACACATCCAGTAGAAACTCACCTGACTCCAAAGCCTTTAAGCTCCATGTTTTAAACACCAACTCGAAATTGTTTGCCATTAGCATGACGACACCTGGAGAACAGAAAAGGAATTGAGTCACAATATCACCATTGAAATACATATCCAGTAGAAACACTCACCTGGCTCAAAATCATTGGCTGACGACACCTGAAGAACAGACTTGAGAGTTTTTACAACATTGTCACCGTCGCGACTTCTAACCAAAAAAAAGTCAGAGGCTGAAGTTGGAATTCTGCACCGCTGACTCGTTCCACAGAACACCCCACTTGTGTTCTTCACAGTGTACAGGTTTATTTGGATTGTCAGGCAGAGAAGGAACAACATATTTCTCACTGAAGTTTTAGTTACGGACAATATGGATATTTGAATATACAGTGATGCTGTATGGAGATACAATGATACATTCAACAAAAATACTCAATCCCAAGTCACCCTCCTTTACCTCTGCCACACAGGACAATATAAACCTTCCAATCAACCCACATCGGCAACACCCATGTGACAGCAGTAAAAAAAATATTGCATGATAAAGTTCCTACAGTCACCATCAAAATACACATCAAGATACGGAACTGATGACCTCCCAAGGTTCCAATTCCTTAGGTTTCACTGCACCACTCATGAGATCAACACCTGCCTTGATGCAAGGAATTTGAATCTTTGATACATTTGGCCATTTTGCTGGCTCCTCTGATGTCGCCATGCTTTCAGTGTTGATCTGCATATTTCTCCTGTTTCAGAACCTCTTGAACAGGACAGAAGTTCTTACTGCCCAAACCAGCCACCTCCAAACCAGTTGAGCAGCGTGGAATCACTGCCTCCCACCCCATGGTTAAAATGAAGATTTCACTCCAGTGCATTAGATGGCCAGAGCAGAAGATGGACTAAATTCCTGGGTCTGAGAAAGCAAAAGTTCCCATGATGTCACTTCCAAGTTGTTTTCACTCTCACGGAAGAATGGATGGGATACACCAGTCCTCTCCAACTCCTTTATGTCCACATGCCTGGGGTGAAAATTGTTGGTCTGCTTCCCTTTTCCTCCATGTGGTCATGACTGGATGGTTGAGGAGATTCACTCCATTGGACATTTTCCTTCATTCTCACATCCTCCGTTTGTGTCCATGTCCAGGGTTAGAAATGAAACATGCTGGATTTTACACTTTTACTTATTGATGATTTACACAACATTGGAAAGACCATCATTTTAATTATGTACTTCATTGTTTGAAAAACAATGAAGTTTCCCCCTCAAACGCAGTTCTTGAACACCATTTTTGGTTTGAACCAAGATTCAGGCTTTTGCTTTTTTAATCAGGTGACATGAACCCCAACAAATGTTCGTGGATGCATTTGGCATCACTGCACCACCAAACCAGCCATGTCAGACCATTGATTAGTTGTTTGATGTGAAACCTTGGATGCTCACTGCTAGGTCCAGCTTAGGCTTTCTGACCGTTTGCAGCCTTTCACATTTAGCCACAAACCACTCAGCAGTCAGTTCAATCACCCATTTTTTCATTGTTTATTCTCACACCATCACTGCCATCAGCAGCGGATACACCAGACAGTGCCGCATGTCTCGATGGTAACCAGGAAGTAAAAGTTCAGTGTCAAAGTCAAAAGTCAGCACAGTCAGTCAAAAAGGTCAGTTTGTGACCCACTATAGACACCAATGCATTGGCTTTACAACTAACCTTCAAAATACATGTGCACATGATTTTAATTTGGCCATGTATATTGTGACACGACACGTAATCGTAATTGCTTGCATTCCGTGCATGCATAGAGTTAGGAAAAAACAGAGGGTTAGAGGTACAGAGGGGCACATGAATATATAAAAGAAAACTTTCCGAAAAGAACATTTTACAAACATCATGTAAAACACTACCAAAAATAAGATACCTTACCAGACTGGAAGTGTCTCTCCCTCAGTTGAAGACCTGCAGGTGTTTGGGATGTGAAAAGTCTAACGTATTATACATTTTAAATATTTATCAAATCTAACACTGAGCTGAAATACTTAGAGCATACAATTTAAAATCATGCCTTGAACTACTACAAAATGTTTTGGAAGTTTACTCACCAATTGAGACACCAAACAATTACTGGCCTCAGCTGCTCTCACTCAGGTGTCTCAGTGCAGCCAACCACTCCTTTTATAGACTCCGCCCCCTTCCTGCAGACTTCCTTTCACCACCCTTTCACATCTGACTTCCTGTTGCCACCCTGTCACAGACACATGCAGTAGAAACAATTAACTCACTCATCTCATGTTCACTTCATACAAAACTATACATACAATAAAAACAGCATCAATGTATCTGAAATAAATAAATAAACTCTACTACTTTGATTTGGAGATCAAGATTCTTCAATATATTTATTTCATTTCTTTTAAAGCTTTAGGGTTAGGTTAGGCTTTAATTATGGTTCATATGTTTTTATTTCTTTGTAAATCACTCTGAATTGCCACATTTTTGAATGGTGCTCTATAAATACACTTGCCTTGACTTACAATAAAACCAGCATCAGTCTCTTAACTAAAGAAGTGAAATATCCTGAGATCTATGAATGTAGCTAGAGGGCGCTGTAGGCTCTAGGTGGGCGTTACCTGGCAGAACGTCAATCGACAGGAAGATATCGTCATGTGATGCTCTTTTCTGTGCTGCACGCCATGTGCGAGTAAAGAAAGCTAAACAAGACATGTGTGGGTGTCCTGTGTCCTCTTTCAGTTTTCTTGGGTAACAACATATAAGAACTCAACTAGAATAAAAGTAAACCCGCCTCACCGTTTCATTCACATGGATGAAAACTATGAAGGGAACCCAAACTGACTTCAGTCCTCAACCACAATCAACCACAACCACAACCAACCACAACCACAACCACAACCACAATCAACCACAACCACAATCAACCACAATCACAATCAACCACAACCACAATCAACCACAACCACAATCAACCACAACCACAATCAACCACAACCACAATCAATCACAACCACAATCAATCACAACCACAATCAACCACAACCACAATCAACCACAACCACAATCACAATCAACCACAATCAACCACAACCACAATCAACCACAATCAACCACAACCACAATCAACCACAACCACAATCAACCACAACCACAACCACAATCAACCACAACCACAATCACAATCAACCACAATCACAATCAACCACAATCAACCACAACCACAACCACAATCAACCACAACCACAATCAACCACAACCACAATCAACCACAACCACAATCACAATCAACCACAATCAACCACAACTACAATCAACCACAATCAACCACAACCACAACTACAATCAACCACAACTACAATCAGCCACAATCACAACCACAATCAACCACAACCACAATCACAACCACAATCAACCACAACCACAATCAACCACAACTACAATCAACCACAACCACAATCAACCACAACCACAATCACAACCACAATCAACCACAACCACAATCAACTACAATCAACCACAACCACAATCAACCACAACCACAATCAACCACAACTACAATCAACCACAATCACAACCACAATCAACCACAACCACAATCAACCACAACCACAATCAACCACAACTACAATCAACCACAATCAACCACAATCACAACCACAACCACAATCAACCACAACCACAATCAACTACAATCAACCACAACCACAATCAACTATAATCAACCACAACTACAATCAACCACAACCACAACCACAACCACAATCAACCACAACCAAAATCAATCAACCACAACTACAATCAACAACAACTACAATCAACCACAACCACAATCAACCACAACTACAATCAACCACAACCACAATCAACCACAACTACAATCAACCACAACCACAATCAACCACAACTACAATCAACCACAACTACAATCAATCACAACC
Source organism: Blennius ocellaris (assembly GCF_963422515.1). Lineage (NCBI taxonomy): Eukaryota > Metazoa > Chordata > Actinopteri > Blenniiformes > Blenniidae > Blennius > Blennius ocellaris. The sequence goes on along the minus strand of NC_137657.1, from coordinate 30,290,346 downwards.
ACAATCAACCACAACTACAATCAACCACAACTACAATCAACCACAACCACAATCAACCACAACTACAATCAACCACAACCACAATCAACCACAACTACAATCAACCACAACCACAATCAACCACAACTACAATCAATCACAACCACAATCAACCACAACCACAATCAACTACAATCAACCACAACTACCATCAACCACAACCACAATCAACCACAACCACAATCAACCACAATCAACCACAACCACAATCAACTACAACCACAATCAACCACAACCACAATCACAATCAACCACAACTACAATCAACCACAACCACAATCAACCACAACCACAACTACAATCAACCACAACTACAATCAACCACAACCACAATCAACCACAACTACAATCAACCACAACCACAATCAACCACATCCACAACCACAACCACAATCAACCACAACTACAATCAACCACAACCACAATCAACCACCCACAACCAAACCACCGTCTGTGGTTAAATGACCTGAGACACACTACAAACCACCGTCTGTGGTTAAATGACCACATTTATGCGTCATTAGTTGAATAAACACAATGATCGGTCTGATGCCAAGTTTTCTTCTTCAATTTGTGCTTCCTGCTGTGAGGCGAGAGCTCGAACCACTACGCCACCGTGGCATCAAAGACATAAAGAACCACCAGACAACATCCAGAATCTTTTTACTGATAGTTTGATTACAGGAGGAATCTAGACTTCAGAACCAAGAGAGAAAGGGGATCACTGTCTGAATCAACACGCATGAATGCCAAACTGATTTATTTCTACATTTGTGTATGTGTATATGTTTATACATGTACGTGTGTGTATATTGCCAACGCCAATGGCCACCTTCTGTCTCATGAAACGACGGGCTGCACCAGGTTGAATCAAATCAGGACGTTGCTTATTCTGGTGTGGCTGTGAAGTCTGATGCAGGAGCGACAATCTTTGCCACAGAGGCTGCAGGTCGTCGCCGCCTGATCTATGAAGCTGGGCTTGTGTGGCTCTCTTGTTCCTCCAGTGGTCCTGGTCCTGGTCCTGGTCCTGCTCGGCAGCCCTCCAGGAGTCCCGAGGCTCCACAACGCTTTCCCAGGCTTTTTGGTGTAAAAATTGAAAAACGGAAATCGGGTTGTATCCCGTTTCCCAATATGCATTTCTTTAACAAAAATGTGGAAATAAAATCCGACCATAATTCTTTATTTCAAGTTTGAGTTGCTGGAAAACCGGAAGTCGAGTCTCTTCTTCACTTGATGGGAGAGTAAGCAAAGGTGCATCGCATCGCTGCTCCCGTCAGTCTGACTGACTTCTGAACTCGCCCACCATCTTTGCTTCTGACAGTCTAGTTGACCCCCCGGTGATACTCTGGTCTACGTTCAACTACTAAAACTTATTCAAATGTCAGGGGTTGCGCCAATTTAATAGTGGATAGGAACGTCAACGGCATGATGGCGGACGAAATCTGTGCAGTCAGTTTGGCCCCAGCAGAAGTTTTTTAGAGACAAATGTCTGTCGATGGATCTCCAGGTGACGCCTCTCCGACGATCAACTCCAAGCTGAAGTTGCTTGTTGTACAAGATTAACTTCTGCTATAAATGATTAGACTCTCGTTGATCTATCTCGAGTCTCACAGCGCCCCCTACTGTCAAAAGCAGCACACTTGCAATTGTCCTGAAGCATTTTTCAGATGAAAAATAAACATTTAAACAAAGGGCAGAGTTCATTTGGAGTTGCACTATAATATTTACACATTAAAAAAACAAACAACTAATGACACCATTTTGTATATTGGTTAATGGTTCATAACATAATACACAAATGTAATATTGGGATATGTAGGAAATGGTTGAAGACAGAGGTTCCTAACGTTGAAGACTGGTTTGACATCATACATGATATATATATATGGTGGAAGTTAACTTTCTCTGTGAAACTGAAAGAGAATACATTTCTAAAAAGACAGAACATTTGGATTTAATACATTAAACAAATTAGATTTGACTTTATCTGATGTGTGTAGAAACCCCCAGTTCATCACTACAGAAGCTAAAGTGTCGTTTCATTTTACTTTTTCTGTGACATCAGGAACAAACATCATTTGTTCATGAAGCCAAGAGGTTGGTATATGTTAGACATACTTTATTCATGTGCAAGTACAGGTAGGATCGTTTTTGGTTAGATTTTTTCGATGTATGTTGGAGTGGTGAAGCATTTCAGTGTTGGTTATGTATGAACAGGAGTGTGCATGACATTAGTATGAAAGAAAAAAAAATGTCAGTGTACCAGTTGTTTGCTATAAAGTTCAATAGAAAGAGAATTATATAAAATTACTTTTAAAGTATTTTCAATTAATTTTCCATTTTATATCAACACAAAAATATCTCTAGCTGGATCACCATGCATCTCCTTCTCCTTTCCTACAGGAGCTAAAGGCTAATGATAATGCCAATCACCATGTCGTGGTCAGGAGAACAGGGTTAATCCACTCGTTCTCCTACAGCTGGTCCTGGGAACAAGACGGAAGAAAGACGCTCTGCAGAAGGCATCACTTCGTCCAGCAGCAGTCCCACAGTGGCCACTAATCATATTTAAAGTTCTAACTTCAAATAAATAATGGCAATTTAGTCACGTTAGCTTGGGAAAAGGGGAAAACGTCTCAACGAGATGTGAAATTTGCTGATCAGAACAGGAAAAATACATCCAACTGTATATTGACCTTCCAGTGTGGAGTTGACATGTTCTCCATGTCTGGGCTTCCTCCTCCAGTCCAAGATGAGCATTCCAAGTGAATTAGTGAATCATTATAACTGTAGTCATAGAGCTGTTTTGGTTCTGTAACCCTACTTTTCAGACTGGAGGAGAAAACATGCTCACGCTGAACACGTAAAACACCACAAAAAGGTCATCCCATGTTGGAATCCAACCAAAGGGTCAAATATTTCTTAAAGGTGGAGCTCCATATCAAAACCCAGAGTCGTTCTACAGAACAGATTATTTTAATAATCACTTGTCAAGGTAGCTTGTTTCAACGCTCTCCAGCATACAAGCAAGACGATTGGGTGAAATGGGTTGAAAACATACACAAGGAAGGAACAGAACAGCAGAAATATGAGTTTGTGCAACAGCAAACACAGTTTGAAGTATATACAAGCTTCCACTACAAGCACGTGTATCTCCTGAACGTAAAACCTCTTCGCTTCCGTCACTCGTCACCATTTGTGCACAAGATTTCCTCCAGAAACAGTTTTCTAGTGCTACAGAGTTCTTCAAGAAAAGGTTATGAAAATGATCCTCATTAAATAAAGATCAGACATTCAGCAGCCCGTGTTGGGCCTGAAAACCCCCGTGAAGAAGAAAGAGAGCAAAGTGCTTCTGGTGTCCATGAGACGAGTCACATCTCAGCTCCAGTGGAACTTCAGGTGTCCATGAGACGAGTCACATCTCAGCTCCAGTGGAACTTCAGGTGTCCATGAGACGAGTCACATCTCAGCTCCAGTGGAACTTCAGGTGTCCATGAGACGAGTCACATCTCCGCTCCAGTGGAACTTCAGGTGTCCATGAGACGAGTCACGTCTCAGCTCCAGTGGAACTTCAGGTGTCCATGAGACGAGTCACGTCTCAGCTCCAGTGGAACTTCAGGTGTCCATGAGACGAGTCACGTCTCAGCTCCAGTGGAACTTCAGGTGTCCATGAGACGAGTCACATCTCAGCTCCAGTGGAACTTCAGGTGTCCATGAGACGAGTCACGTCTCAGCTCCAGTGGAACTTCAGGTGTCCATGAGACGAGTTATGTCTCGGCTCCAGTGGAACTTCAGGTGTCCATGAGACGAGTCACGTCTCAGCTCCAGTGGAACTTCAGGTGTCCATGAGACGAGTCACGTCTCAGCTCCAGTGGAACTTCAGGTGTCCATGAGACGAGTTACGTCTCGGCTCCAGTGGAACTTCAGGTGTCCATGAGACGAGTCACGTCTCAGCTCCAGTGGAACTTCAGGTGTCCATGAGACGAGTCACGTCTCGGCTCCAGTGGAACTTCAGGTGTCCATGAGACGAGTCACGTCTCGGCTCCAGTGGAACTTCAGGTGTCCATGAGACGAGTCACGTCTCGGCTCCAGTGTGTAACTTCAGGTGTCCATGAGACGAGTCACGTCTCGGCTCCAGTGTGTAACTTCAGGTGCCCATGAGACGAGTCACGTCTCAGCTCCAGTGTGTAACTTCAGGTGTCCATGAGACGAGTCACGTCTCAGCTCCAGTGTGTAACTTCAGGTGTCCATGAGACGAGTCACGTCTCAGCTCCAGTGTGTAACTTCAGGTGCCCATGAGACGAGTCACGTCTCAGCTCCAGTGTGTAACTTCAGGCGTCCATGAGACGAGTCACTGTCTCGGCTCCAGTGTAACTTCAGGTGTGGCACGGTGGCGAGTCACAGTGGAGTTCAGGCTGCTGGACAAGAATTTGATTGGATTCACAATCAAATGATAAAACATGCTTGAAATCCATTGGCCATTATGAATGCAGTAATGGACAAAACCAGCATATTTGAGATCACTACTTTCTGAAAATGACAAATGTAAATTATACCTCAATAACTGAATTTCTCCACTTCAGTTCAAGAGGGTGATGATATGCACATTGCTTTTCTGTTGCATTCTAATTAAGTAGGAGGAAAAACTTCACCTTTTAACAAAATGTTTGGGTTTTGCGTTCGGAGACCAAGTAGACACATGCGAAGGGAATACTAACCTTCTGGAAAGTACTCTCAAAGGGCTCCTTGGTACACATTTCCTGAATAATTAGGAATTCAATGAAAAAAAAAACAAGTTTTACAAAGCCATTGTTCAACACTGAGTTTTTTTTTAACCAACTGTAAATGCGTGAAAATGTTTTGACTTGCAATTTTCCTTCTTCTTCACATTCGCCTGCAGGAGAGCAGCTGCTCTCAGGCTCCTCCTCCTCTAGTGACTCAGCACCGCACCACACCTGCTTTTTTCTTGTCTTTCAAGTTACTTTGACAGTTTTATCATTTTGTACTTTCAAAACGGCTATTTTTAAATTAACATGTACAGCCAAAGCTGACTCAACTCAGGTTGAGAGGAATAAGTCATGCACATACAACAAAAAAAGTGCTTTTAATATTGTTGAAATGATTCCCCTTTGCTTTGAAGTTCCACGGCGTCCACATCTGCTGACATGGCAGAACCTTGGACCACTTCAGTTATTCAACAATCTGGAACAGTAAGGCTGCGTTTGAGATGTGGCTGGAGGCCCGCCTGTTTAAACAACTAAAAGCTAGGCTCGTGGACCAAGAGGTTGCTGGTTCCAACTCCAGTAACATTAGTGGACAGTCCTTGTCCACAGTGTAAAAAGGCCTTTCTCTCTCCTAACTCCGCCTCCCTCAGTGGGAGGAGCATAGAAATTCTTCTTTATAAAAGAAACATTCATCTGTACAATATTTACACAACAAAGGAGACGAGGAGGAAGTCCAGTCTGTTGTCCCATGGTGTCCCATGGTCCAGTCCAAGTCCCTGAGTGATGAAGAGCGTCTCTCTCCTGGTCTCAGCTGGAGTCGGAATCACTGGTGTCTGAAGACGAGGATGAGGAGGAGGATGAAGAGGAGTCCGAGCTGGAGCTGCTGCCGCTGAGGCGGGAAGGCTGAGTCTGAGTCTCCGCCGTGCTGAGCTTCTCCACTGGAGAGGAGGAGGAGGAAGAGGAAGAGGAAGAAGAGGAAGAGAAAGAGGAGGAGGAAGAGGAAGAAGGGAGGAGGAGGAGGAGGAAGAAGAAGAGGAAGAGGAGGAGGAAGAAGAGAAGAAAGAGGAAGAAGGGAGGAGGAGGAAGAGGAAGAAGAAGAGGAGTTAGGAGGACTCAGAGTCACCCTGAGGTCCCCCTGGAGGAGGAGGAAACAGGGTCACCTCTGGTTTTGCTGGTCTTCTTGACAGAGTTGAGTTGTCCACTGACGTCCTGCAGTCTCCTCTCCAGCTCCCTCCTCTTCTCCAGGGTCTGCTCCTCTCTGGACTGGCCTGCACTGCTTCTCCTGGCTGCTGCAACACACACATGCTTCCTCTTACTGGACCAGGAAGGACCAGGAACATCACAGGACCAGGAAGGACCACAGGCTGCCAGCAGGAGACTGTTTCTAACAACGTTCCCCTGCACGTCAACATTTTGAGGAATTTTATACAATGTCAAGTATTTTGGTGTACTAAACAAAAAGAACCAGGTTCTAGTTCAGTTCTAACCTAACCCTAACCCTAACCCCAGGACAGGGACTGTACCAGTGGTCTGGTCCAGGAACCAGGACAGGGACTGTACCAGTGGTCTTATGACATCTCAGATGAAGATCATCTCATAGGAACCTTCTTGTATCCATTAGCATTTTATGACCATTTACTGTCAGTCTTTTATTGTCCTGGAACCGGTCTCACAGTGCACCATAGGTCCACTGATTTAGAACCAAGACCAAGACAAGGGCAGTCCTGGAACCGGTCTCACAGTGCACCATAGGTCCACTGATTTAGAACCAAGACCAAGACAAGGGCAGTCCTGGAACCGGTCTCACAGTGCACCATAGGTCCACTGATTTAGAACCAAGACCAAGACAAGGGCAGTCCTGGAACCGGTCTCACAGTGCACCATAGGTCCACTGATTTAGAACCAAGACCAAGACAAGGGCAGTCCTGGAACCGGTCTCACAGTGCACCATAGGTCCACTGATTTAGAACCAAGACCAAGACAAGGGCAGTCCTGGAACCGGTCTCACAGTGCACCATAGGTCCACTGATTTAGAACCAAGACCAAGACAAGGGCAGTCCTGGAACCGGTCTCACAGTGCACCATAGGTCCACTGATTTAGAACCAAGACCAAGACAAGGGCAGTCCTGGAACCGGTCTCACAGTGCACCATAGGTCCACTGATTTAGAACCAAGACTAAGGATATGGTCAGGATTCTCCCATGACTGCCATGTTCTATGAGGGAAGACAGGAAACTGCAGTGTGCTGCAGCTGTTAAACTGTCTGACCAACCAGTTCATTGGCTGTTTGCTGCTGCTTCCTATTAAAGTAGATATGCAACAAGTGCTCTGCTATTCAACTTATTTGCTTTTTAAATCAAATCCTCGCTTTCACAATCAAGAACCATGCTCGTTGAATTATGTTCATTATGTCATTCTGACTACGTATACTTTTGAAATGTTTTTTGTTTTAACAACAGAATAGGCCCATGCTAGTTTAAGTAGCAATTGATGATTCAATAAAAGCATCAGTGACATAAATATACAAGGCAAACACATGTAAGAAAGAAGTTGCCGGGACTTTGGTAGAGGGTCCACCTTGCTCAACATCGGGCTTACGGGGCTTTTTCCGCAGACATGTCATGACGTAGCGCTCCAGCTCTTTCAGCGTCGACGGCTTCAGCGTCTCAAAGTCGATCTCGATCTCTTCAGGGTTGGTGTCCCTCAGCGACGGCTCCCTGGACTGGATGATGTGGACCACCCGGCCCAGCTTCTCGCCCGGTAACTTGTTGATGTCGAGGCTTAGCTGGCGCTTCTCATCGTACGACATGGGTACGATCTCCTCCTCCTCCTCCGAGTCATAGTGTGGCAGCATGGTGGGGGTCAGCGGCGCATAACAAGGTTTCTTCACAGCCCTGGAGAGAAAAACAAGACCCAAGAATTATCCACTCTCCAAACCCTGTTGGTGGGTCAGAGTCAAATAATAAGCCTGCATCAAGCAGAGGGAACATTTAAGGAGAATGGAGAAACTACTAAAATGGTGTTAAGAAGTGCCCAACATATTATTAAAAACTGGAAGGATCGTGGGAAATCCTCTCTGAAGAAGAAAGGTGGTAGAAAAACAGTAGACACCACAGGAAAATCAGACATCTGACAATCGGGCCTGTGCTCCCAATGTTGGGGGGGGGGGGGGCATTGGGACAGAAATCCGACTAATTATCCTGCAGTAGGTGCCGTCCTTAAGCTGGAAAAAGGCTTCACTTTGCTAGAGAGGTAAGACGGGACTCTGGAGCGATGAAAGGACGTCATGCAGTGCGATGAGTCCAGATTTACTCTTTTCCAGAGCAACGGGCACATCAGGCCTAGAGCCTAGGGGGGCGGTGCTAGGATCTGGGAGGACTGCAGATGGTCCGGTCCTGGTTCAGCAACATTATGTTTCCAGAGGAGATGGTCCAACATTTAATACAATTCAAGATTAGAGCACAAACACCAACAGTGCTTGCAGCTTCAATTCAGGTGTTTAAGTCCCAACATCCTTGCTATCACCGCCGACCCCACTCACCCCGCCCCCCCCGTTTGACCTGTTGCCCTCTGGGAGACGCTACAGGTCAATCCAGTCCCGCATCAGCAGACTGAGAAACAGTTTTTTCCCCATGGCGATCAGGTCCGCCATTGAATATGGACACACACACACAGATAGACTGCCATGACCACAACACCCCCCCCCCCCCCCCCCCAAACTACAACCAACTACCTAGACTTTTATATTATATTTTTTTATATTTTTATATTCTTAGCACTGTATTGCACTGTCTTTTCTTGCCTGTCTTGTCTTGTCTGTATGTCCTGTAGTGCACGGTGGCTCTGCAGGAGCACCCCCCAATTTTCATTGTACTCCCCGGTACCATGACAAATAAAGCTATCTATCTATCTGCTCAGCGATTGGAAGCACGTCCCCCAGGTGGCGCTGCCATTAACAGTGTATTGTGGCCTGTGGATGTGATGAGGACCAACTGTGATCAGGCTGAGCGGACCACATACAGGCGAGCTATGAAGCACTTCCTGTCCATTCAATAGGTGGCGCTCTCACTGCGACTGTGGAATCCATCAGGGCTGGACTGTGACGAGGCAAATCGCAGCATGTAGCGCAGTCACACATCACTTCATTGTTTCAGAGCAAACCACCATGGCGACATGGTTCAGGTGATAGAGCACTTGTCTCCTAATGGGAAGGTTGAAGGTTTGAATCCCAGCTCCACCTGCCCATGTGCCAAAGTGTTCTTGGGTAGGACATTGAACCCCAAACTGCACCTATTGGAGTGGCAGCGCCTTGCATGGCGGCAGCCTCCATTTGTGCATGGATGTGATGGGGCTGCTCACAAAGCTGTGAGGCACGAGATAAGTAAATAATAAATCCACTTACTATCAGTTTTCACTGGAGCTCCAGGGCCACGCCCTTCAACCTTTGAGTAACACTTGGATACGCTTTCATCAGGAAGGCCTGTTGTATAAACTAGCCAGATCAAGGAGCACTTGTTTCTAAAATGTCCCGCATAACACATAATGTCAAGCTTCTTGTTGGGTTTAGAGCAGGGGTGGGGACTCCTGGTCCTGGAGGGCTGCAGTCCTGCATGTTTTCAATGTTTCCCTGCTCCAACCCACCCAAGTTTAATGAATGTATGATTATGACGAGGCTCTGCAGAAAGTCTGATAATGAGCCCATCAGAGGCATTGAAGCCGTGCAAGACTGTGGCCCTCCAGGACCAGGACCAGGATTCCCCACCCCTGGTCTAGAGTATGGGTGTCAGGGACACTTCCCTACATTACCATAGAGTCCTTGCCTGCCTTCTGGCCTTAATCCCTAATAAGAATTCCTTGCATTCTAAAAGGACTCTGACTCTAACAAATCAACAGCGGCGATGCACATGTAGGGGAAACAGTGGTCCATTCATGAGACTCTCTTTCTGGTCATTGGTCTGTAGGTGTATAACCACTTAATGTCCTCTTCTGGTGATGAGGCACTGCTCTGACTGCCCCAATCCAGCTTGATTTATGGTGCAATTCACTTTCCTACTGCCAGCTGTGCGAAAAGGCTCCGACAATATTACAGTAGAGTCCCAGGATGCCGTTTGTCTTCGGTCGTGAAGAAGACTCAAGCTTCCACTCAGGTGTTATGGGGTGATCAGTCAGTGACGTATATCTAATTGGCCTAATATGGTGTCATGCTAACTGATGAACAGATGCAATTGTCTGATTCCCTGACAACTGATATGTGAACCTCATTTCTGACTATATTATAGAAATCTGGAATGGCTGCTTTGGAAAAGCATTTCCATCCCAGCAGCTCCGACTGGACATGTATCCTCATTGATGCCGTTTCACTTTCATTTCTGAGCTTCACACTATCAACATCGAAAAATGTTGTCAACCGTCATGTTAAGAGAAACATTTTAGCCAACTAATAGTTTTAATAGTATTAAATTGAAAACCACGCAGAAGTCCTGGACATGATATTGGCCAATATATTCTGCCCCAGCACAGATTTTTTTAAAAGTTTTTTCATGAAGTTGTACTGATACTGTCGCTATTTTTCAGACACAGCACGACACCTTATTATCGCCAAAGCCGATTCAACATGTTTGTTTTGACTCCAGCGTTTTAACCTAATGTAACAGCATCAAACATAGTTCTTCACTCACTTGCTGTTCTTGTTGCTCTTCTTCCCCAAGCTTTTCTTTGGTTGGGAGCCACCAGCTTTAGCAGATTTGGTCTTCAGTACCTTCCCAGGCATCTTCCACTCCTCTGAGCCGGCTCTGCTCCTCCCACCTCGACTTCGCTTCTCCAGCTTCTTCTTCTTCTTCTTTTCCTTTTTGTCCTTCTTCTCCTTCTTCTTCTTGGCCTTGACAATGGGGCCTTGAGACAGGGCCGCTAGCTGCTCGTGTACGGCTCGGAGCTGTGAGCAAACGTTCAAGCAATCACCCCCATGGTCATCTTATTTCAGTACCATGTGAATTGTGGGCTGAGTGAAGTGCAGCGGAGGTCTTACTTGTGTGCACACCTGATCCTGTAACTCAGCCAAGCGGTGAGCTCGCTCCTCCTCGCTGTCCGAGCTGGGGCTGCTCTCACTCTCCTCGCTCTCACTGCTGGGCTCGCTCTCTGAGGTGGAGGAGGACGAGGACGACAAGGAGGAGGACGAGGACGACGAGGACGACTGGTGTCCCGTCATGGACATGTCCGTGTGCTCCATGTGTGGCTCATCTGGCATCTTGGCAAATCGAAACTCAAACACATCCTGAGGCCAAAAAAAGAGCCAAGTCAACACTTTGAGATGCTCTTGCTGTAGACCTGGCTTTGATGTAGACCTGGCTTTGATGTAGACCTGGCTTTGATGAGGCTTTAAATGATTACAGCCAACAGCAGTTAGTCTGATAAACCCACTGGACTGCAGGCCTTCAGGCCAATCACCAGTCTTATGGGAGCTATTATTATTATTATTATTATTATTATTATTATTATTATTATTATTATGTGATGTACGACAGTATGACAGCCTCAATGTTATGGAAATAGCATAAATTATGTAACCCCAAAAATAGTTTGTTTATCAATGCTACAAGAAAAATGTATTATCATATTTTAGGCGCAAGTTTTTTGTTGTATATTGCCTAATGTAATCAGGCCAATGGGCTCCAGTTTGGGCTACAAAGTAAAATATGATCAGAGAAGATTAAGTTTCTCATCACAACAATTACCTCACGAGCTCTGCTTCCACTTAGCTGATTACTTCAAGGAGATATACTCTCAGTATTGTCATGGCAGTCTGAATACATTGTGCCATACAATACTGCTCAGTGCAAAATGCTTCCAACTGAAGCAAAATCTGATGAGTTTGTAAAGATTGTGATGAAATATTTTAGAAAGCGTGTTAATACACATACTATGTGAACCGGGTAGTGAACCGGGCTTTACCCTCGCCGGGTAGTGAACCGGGCTTTACCCTCGCCAGGTAGTGAACCGAGCTTTACCCTCGCCGGGTAGTGAACCGGGCTTTACCCTCGCCGCTGTGTGAACCGGGCTTTACCTTCGCCGCTGTGTGAACCGGGCTTTACCCTCGCCGGGTAGTGAACCGGGCTTTACCCTCGCCGGGTAGTGAACCGAGCTTTACCCTTGCCGCTGTGTGAACCGGGCTTTACCCTCGCCGGGTAGTGAACCGGGCTTTACCCTCGCCAGGTAGTGAACCGGGCTTTACCCTCGCCGCTGTGTGAACCGGGCTTTACCCTCGCCGGGTAGTGAACCGAGCTTTACCCTCGCCGGGTAGTGAACCGAGCTTTACCCTCGCCGGGTAGTGAACCGAGCTTTACCCTCGCCGGGTAGTGAACCGGGCTTTACCCTCGCCGGGTAGTGAACCGAGCTTTACCCTCGCCGGGTAGTGAACCGGGCTTTACCCTCGCCGGGTAGTGAACCGAGCTTTACCCTCGCCGGGTAGTGAACCGAGCTTTACCCTCGCCGGGTAGTGAACCGGGCTTGACCCTCGCCGGGTAGTGAACCGAGCTTTACCCTCGCCGGGTAGTGAACCAAGCTTTACCCTCGCCGGGTAGTGAACCGAGCTTGACCCTCGCCGGGTAGTGAACCAAGCTTTACCCTCGCCGGGTAGTGAACCGAGCTTTACCCTCGCCGGGTAGTGAACCGGGCTTTACCCTCGCCGGGTAGTGAACCGAGCTTTACCCTCGCCGGGTAGTGAACCAAGCTTTACCCTCGCCGGGTAGTGAACCGAGCTTGACCCTCGCCGGGTAGTGAACCGGGCTTTACCCTCGCCGGGTAGTGAACCGGGCTTTACCCTCGCCGGGTAGTGAACCGAGCTTTACCCTCGCCGGGTAGTGAACCGGGCGTTACCCTCGCCACTGCTAAAGCTAGCACATAGTACATCGTATCTATAAATATAAATATAAATATAAATATAAATATAAATATAAATATAAATATAAACATAGCACATAGGCTGTAACTGTCTGTGGACTGATCAGATGAGGACCCAAGCAACGTGTGACGTCTGAGCGTGTACACCTCTTCCTATGTTCAGCAGGTGGAACTATGGCTGATGATAATAACTGTGATGCAGCTGTGATGAGGGCCGGTCTCTGATGCAATGTGTGAACTTTGCTGCAGAGCAGATCATGTTCTGGCTATTTACATTGCACTTCCTGTTTGATGGCGTGATTTGCCATCTCCACGCCCCCAAATGGCATACGAGTAAAAGTAATCACATGGTTGTGATGAGAGCCAGTCTCTTATGAAAGTGAAGTTCGACGCTGATCCAGCGATGTCAAGGCCTTTTACTCTTACTGTTCCATGGTGAAACGTCATTTTTGACGCCTCCTTCAGACATTATGGCGCCATGTTGATACGCTTTGCTCACCAATCTCTTTTCTATCGCCACACCAATTTGGAGGTCAATTGGAATTACCCTCTCGGACTAGTTCGCTCTCGAAAATTCTATTTGGTCCAAGATCTGTGAAAATGTAATATACATTTAAAAATTGCGGACTTGCGGTGGGTTTTTGGTATGTGTATAGGAGACTGCTTTGTGCGTGTTGGAGTGTTACATATGTGTGCCGCCTTTTGTAGCTCTCGGTGAATCGGGATCCAGGCCCTGGAGTTTTCACACTTTCCAGGTGGTGCCATTGAGCCATTTTTCCAGTCACGAGTGTGAGTCCTCCAAATTATCACATTTTTCGCCGGGCCTGATGACTGTACAAAGTGTTGCAAAATGTTATGTATGTCTAGGCCCTCAAAAACGTGTTTTCCCACAATGAAAAAAGTATAAGAGTTAATATAATAATTCTAATCCCTGCAGTTTCAATAGGGTCCTATGCACTGTCAGGGCTTGGACCCTAAAAAACGTATAGAGCGATAGAGAAATACGCTCATGTGGAAATGTTCAACTTCAGAAAGGTGAGCCCACCTGCAGCTTCCGAGCCATCCCCACCACATCATGGTCTGGTGGGTTGTACTTGTAGCAGTTGGAGAACATCAGCCTCACATCGCTGGCAAACTGCTGAGCATCGCGGTACTCCCGACAATCCATCTTCCTCTGAGGAGAAACGAGCAGAATCATATGATCATTTCCTTCAACCATGCTCTCTTCTGAGTGCGTCAGTGGCCCTTCACAATACGATTACATTACAGGTACCAGAGAAGTCACCTTGATGGTGCTGAGGTCCATGGGACACTTGATGATATCGTGGTAGTCGTGGAGTCCCAGTGCAGTAGCGTCCACAGGCATGTAGAAGGGCCAGGCGTAGCCGGCGTGCTTCTTGGACAGCATGTCCTTCAGCAGCCCGCTGCAGTGCCTCAGCTGCGGGCTGAGTTTGCCCTTCCTGGAGGGCTGCGGCTGCACAGAGTCAGGTAAGTCCTTCTTGGGGGGCTTGATGGGCCGTCCGCTGCCCACCCGACGCCCGGCGCTGGCCATCATGGGCTGGAGCAAGACGGGACCTCCGGGACTTCGCACCAGGCCCATTCCAGGAGGGGTCTCCAGGCTCAGGCTCCCCATGGAGGAGATGCCATGCATGGATGTGTCATGGACTTGCCCCCCGTGTCCCCCTTTCCCCAAGCCCACCAAGTGAGGGGTTCCCGACATGGCCACAGTAAAACCCATGGTGGAGGGAGTGGTGGTGTCGGCCTTACGCTTCACGCCCTTCTTCTACATCAGAAATGAAAGGCATTGAGGAAAGAAAAGCATTAAGACCACATTCTGCCATTAAATTTAAGTTCAAGTTTTATATAAAAAAAAAAGTCAGATGGAAGTTTGATTCTTTGCATGAAATTCAACCAATAAATGACATAACATTTACAAGTCCTTAAAGTTTAAAAAAAATAGTCAATACAAATCCAAGACAGTAACTCAGAGCTGTAAAACCTTTAGGGGAGTTCAACACGACCCACGCTCACTGCAGAGTCATAAAAAAATAAAGAAATACAAATTCAGTATTGAATTATTTGGGTAAAAACTTTCCAGCTTCCCCTCTGGTGGTTGCACCTTCTCAGTTAAAGAAGAGGACACATCACAATACTGAAAATATCTGTACCTTGTCTCTTTTCAGTATTGTTAAGGCCCTTCATTCTTCACAGGCCAATTCAAACCTATATTTTTAACAGCATTTTCAGACGGTTGTGTATCAATATGTTGAAGTGTGCATGTCTTTCCCAAGCAATTCTAAAAAAGATAATAGAACAATTTATGAATGATATAAACTACGTTTAGAACATTTTAACCAAACACAACTTTGAAGGGGATCCCTTCGCCACAAAACCCTGGGTTGTGGATGGATGGGTAATCTTTTCCTGCTGGTAGGGTTGTAACGGTATTTGTATTAGTATCATGGTGGGCGTGATGATTATTCAGGGAATAATACAACAACTATGAAACGAGTCCAACCTTTCAATCCAGATGGCGGTAATGAGCCCAAAAGCTGCCATCAACCATAATTACAAAGACGGACAAAGAAGAAAAGTGAAAAAGAGTGTGGAGCTGGAGCCACCAGCTTCATTTAAATAAGGCATAAAGGAAAACTTTAGCTCCCACTGCAACACAAGCACGTGTCATCCCCTGCCTGCTGCCTCCTCCGGCCACGCCCCTCTCCATACTCGCCGCCTCCTCCGGCCACGCCCCTCTCCATACTCGCCGCCTCCTCCGGCCACGCCCCTCTCCATACTCGCCGCCACCTCCGGCCACGCCCCTCTCCATACTCGCCGCCTCCCCCGGCCACGCCCCTCTCCATACTCGCCGCCTCCCCCGGCCACGCCCCTCTCCATACTCGCCGCCTCCTCCGGCCACGCCCCTCTCCATACTCGCCGCCTCCCCGGCCACGCCCCTCTCCATACTCGCCGCCTCCCCCGGCCACGCCCCTCTCCATACTCGCCGCCTCCTCCGGCCACGCCCCTCTCCATACTCGCCGCCTCCCCGGCCACGCCCCTCTCCATACTCGCCGCCTCCCCCGGCCACGCCCCTCTCCATACTCGCCGCCTCCCCCGGCCACGCCCCTCTCCATACTCGCCGCCTCCCCCGGCCACACCCCTCTCCATACTCGCCGCCTCCTCCGGCCACGCCCCTCTCCATACTCGCCGCCTCCCCGGCCACGCCCCTCTCCATACTCGCCGCCTCCCCGGCCACGCCCCTCTCCATACTCGCCGCCTCCCCCGGCCACGCCCCTCTCCATACTCGCCGCCTCCCCAGCCACGCCCCTCTCCATACTCGCCGCCTCCCCGGCCACGCCCCTCTCCATACTCGCCGCCTCCCCAGCCACGCCCCTCTCCATACTCGCCGCCTCCCCGGCCACGCCCCTCTCCATACTCGTATGATCTTCTTTTGCCAAGCTTTCTTTAGCCCTTCTCTTCAGGTAGAGATGCACCAAGCTTTCTTTAGCCCGTCTCTTCAGGTAGAGATGCACCAAGCTTTCTTTAGCCCTTCTCTTCAGGTAGAGATGCACCAAGCTTTCTTTAGCCCTTCTCCAGTGAGAAAAGCACCACCACTTGTGTCGGCACTCTTGTCAGACCGTCTGCATCTTGGCGCTCTGGATGTGAAGCTCCAGCTCCTCTTCAAGCAGCCCATCCACAAGTTGGAGTTTCCCTCTGCTTCATTGTTGAGCTGAGAATCTCAACATCGTTCCTTTGTAATGTTGCTTCTCGGTCAGTGATTTGATTTGCTGCACCAGATGAGTGTGTTTGGTTACTTTCAGGAGTAAATTGCTGGTCTCAGCTGTTCTCCTGTGCCTCCATCTCCTTTTGACTTTCTGACAGTTTGTGGTCTCACTCTTCTTTGAAGACAGTGATTTCTTCCGTATCGCCCTCTTCATGTTCCCTTTAAAGTTTTTAAGTTAATTTCAGATGGCTGTTTGAGGTCTTTTATACAGTGGATATAAAAAGTCTACACACCCCTCTTCAAATGCCAGGTTTTTGTGATGTAAAAAAATCACACCAAGATAAATAATTGTACAACTTTTTCCACCTTTAATGTGACCTATTAGCTGAACAATGCAACTGAAAAACAAAGTGAAAGCTTTCAGGGAGGTGAAGTAAAAATAAACAACTGAGATAATGAGGTTGCACACCCTCTTATGACGAGGGATGTGGCTGTGTTCGGATTTAAAGGAGTTCCTGTTGGTCCAGAAACATTGTATTCAAAGTTGTATCCCCCAAATCCAACTTGTCCTTGATTTACAACCAGTTGAATATTTGATCAGTGAGCCGAGAAAATAAATGATGCATTTGAAAAAGGGGGAATTGGAACTTTCTCAACCTTTCCAAGATCTTACAGTTGCACTACAGTGTCGGGGGCGCAGCTCTCTGGTGGTTCATGGGAGACAGAAATACATCAATATAAATTGTGTCAATTCTGAAGAAGGAAACATAAAATTTGGTGTTCCCAAGAGGTATATTCTGGGACCTCTTGTTTCTTGTTTATGCTTATGACTGTACATTGTTCTAGTGATACTCATAAAATACTCTTTGCAGATGACACAAACTTGTTTGTGTCACACAACCACATGGATCAGCTTGAAAAGCTCCTGAATGAGCAACTAGATCAGGTAAATACTTTGTTTAAATTAAATATTAAATTAACATTAAATATTAGCAAGACCTTTAATATTATTTTCCGCTCAGTCATAAGTACAGGGATCAGGTCATGAATATAAAAATAGATAATACAGATATTAAAAAGTTGATTAGGGTTAGGAATCCATATAGATGAACTCATACATTTT
This sequence comes from Blennius ocellaris, assembly GCF_963422515.1. Taxonomy (NCBI): domain Eukaryota; kingdom Metazoa; phylum Chordata; class Actinopteri; order Blenniiformes; family Blenniidae; genus Blennius; species Blennius ocellaris. The sequence goes on along the minus strand of NC_137657.1, from coordinate 30,272,843 downwards.
GAAAAGCATATTGTAGAACTAGTTAAAAAAATGTCTAGAATTGTAGGCCTACCATTTAAAATGAGACAGGTGGTCCCAATAGAAGCACTTTTATCACTGTTTGAGCCTCACTTGGATTATTGTAACTTTATCTGGAACAATACTTACTGGACTTGCGCTACAAAACAAAGCTCGCAGTGCATTCAGTGGCAAACGGGTCCAAACGGCTGTTGAAGTTTGTCTTTGTGTTTCTTCGCCCACTCATCTAATACAGTCACCTTCTGTTTTCACGATACTCTGTTTCTGTGAGCTCGTGAGTCGGGTGTCCAATAACCAGAGGGTTGGCGGTTGGAATCCCGCTCTATCCTGGTCTAGCATGGTTGTTGTGTCCTTTGGCGCAAAGGCACTTTACCAACATTAGCCTCCCCTGCCAGTGGATCGTTATTGTCAGCACACAAGCAAATACTGCAGCATATGGTGATGTGCGTAGGAGCCTACAGAAAAACAGGCCAGCGGCGAGGGTCACATGACCCAGTAGGTAGGAGCCGTGGGGGGCGGACAGGATTTGTGCCCACCGTCACTACAAACACACACAATTCTCTCTCTATGGAAGTGGATTCATGTAACTTGCGCAGAAATAGAGGCCATGGAATGCCAAATATAGAAAAGTAGAAAAAACCTGTTCTTCATCTCATCAAACGTGTACAGTTTTACCAGATATACATCATGAAGTTCCTGAATTCACAGAAAATATCTGATGGAGCCTGTGTTAATGGCTGAAGGTTTATTTATGCCCTACATTGAATACGCAAACAGATTTAACAAAGCCTTCCGTCTATGTTCCGAGAAACAGACGCATTCATTTTTGTACAGAAGCAGAGCGTAAAGGACTGACTGTGCCTCTGGCAGCATTCTACTTGTGGCTTTACCTTGGTGGTGGGCTGTGTGGGGGGAAGGCCCATGATGTTGGCAGGAGGCAAGCTCTTCGTCAGCACAGTCTGGGGTGAGTTGGCCAGCATGGAGTCCCCGGTGTCCGAGGACGAAGGGGAGTAGGCTGACTGAGACACGGCGGGCACCTGCTGAGCCCTGGATGCTGGCAATTTAAATACATTAAAAACACATTTTGGTCACAGGCACATTTAAAATTGGACTGGAGAGTTAACTGCCCCACTTCCCTTCAGCACGTCACACTCACCATTAGATTTGCGCCCTCGTCCCCGGTTGTTTTTGTTCCGAGGAGCTGGCGGAGGAAGCTCCACTTCATCCTGAGGCATCATGGCCACCTTCTGGAGAAAGACCTTCTCCAGGGACTGAGCCATCAGCACAACATCGTCCGTCGGCTGAGAACGAAACAACTGCAGATTTGGCACAAGTAGCAACTGTTGACCCAACTTAACATTGGAATGTTAGTGCTGCGAGATAACGAGCTGAACTCTGCCATTAAACATGAATGACAGAGATTACAATGTATTCTATGCTTTTCTTTTACTTCTTCCTCACCTTATTGTAGATATAGCAGTTGGTGAACATTGTGTTGAAGTCCTGCATGCATTCACTTGCACTTCGGTAGAAATTGTTCTCCAAACGTTTCTTGATAGTGCCCATGTCCATTGGCTGCTTGATAATTTTATGATAATCCTAGAAACAAAAAGCAGACCCAGGTCTCCATCATACGTGGTACCAAATTGGATCTGTATCAATTATCTGTCAATGTGACCAGTGGACAAATCGGAGATGAGACTTCCACGTCATGAACGTGAGTCTGAGTAGGAATCTGACCCAGTGGCAGCAGCTCCACCAAGACTTGACAAACCCAGCTCTTTTTTCCTTTCTTCATTGTGTGAAGATTCTGTTGGCTCATGTTGCACAACCACTATGAAATGGATCTCCATCTACTCTGCCTGACGTCACGCCTTCTTCTGCTCACTCTGGGCTCAGAGAACCATCACACTGCAGTCTGATGGAGGTCGCATTTAAAATGTAGTGTGAATGATCACAAAGAAATCCTATCTGAGCCAAACAGTGGAACTGAGCAGCAGGACCTGCAGTGTGAACAGAGCTTAAGAATAGTGGTGAAATGGAAGGAGGAGAACTCTTTAGAAGCGTTCATTACCCACCGGCAGGTTCAGCCTGTAGGCATCCACCGGCTCGCGGAAAGGCCAGGCGAAGTGATGCCTCCACAAAGACTTGATGAGGGTCTTCTGCAGGTACTGCAGCTGGTTGGTAATGCGGCCCGGGTGGCTGGGATCCTTCACGGGAGGCTGTGGTGGGCCGAGGGGGCCCTGGGGTAATGTGTGTGGTAAGGAGGGACTCTCGAAGTCCTCGTACAGGAGGGACGGCTTTCGAATGCGCTTTCCCGAGCTGGAGTGCTGCTCCATCATGCTAACAGATAACCCAACCAGAGAGCTGAGGAGAAGGAGGGAAAATATTGCTATGGACACAACAGGTATCTGGATACTGTGCAAATCAAGACTTTGAATCCAAACAGTATGGTAGATAGCCATTATTCAAGGAAAAATAATGCTAATCACAACTACTGTGAATAAAAGCCAAGGCAAGACAACGTTCATGCTGCCGTCAAGAGGACGGAGTTAATTAAGGGTTAATGAAGCACTCCTCCTCCGGGAAACCGGAACTCAGTGAAATGAACTCTTCTCATTTTGATTAAGAAATAATGGAACTTATTAGCCAAAAATGAGATACAGCAACAACACAACAGAGATCCACAAGCACCAACTGGACATTAAAAAGGAAGGTACTGTGGATAGCAGCTAATGCTAACTGCAGTGGGACATCTTTCACACTGCTCTCTGAAGATTCAATCAGTTATTGTAACATTTTATAATAATAATCACAGCTTGACAGCAGCTAGGAACATTAATACACCGTCTACTATGGCCTCTGTCATCCTAATCTTTGTGTCCGTGGGAACCTGCTGATGTCAAAGGCTCAGCAGCCTCCACATGCTTCATCGTCATATCCCACATTGTCAGTGAGAAGACTGCTCTTCCCTCCTGTCCAGAAAACTCTTCAAGGTCACCGACTCCATCAACTGGCTGCAAACATTCAGCACAGTCCTGTTGACCTTCACTGGATGAAGTCCTCAGGAGCTCGTACATTGACAATACTAAAGTTGAGAGGAAAACAAAACAATTATGTATGGTCACTGGAAACAGACCAAAACATGAGTCTTTCAATCCCTGGAAATCTTGAAAAACTGGAATGTTTCCTGGTTCTCAGTGCGATCCATGTGTTCATCTCCTGGAAGCATATTTATGAGGTGATTGCAGTTCCTCATCCCCATTTAATTGAGAGCCACATTGTGTCGTCAACGTTACCGTCACACCAACAAGGGTTAGGGTTAGGGTTAGTGATCCACAGTGCAGGGCACTAACAGGTTTAACAGAGACGACCTGTATAACTGAAGAATTCCTACCACTGCCTGACTTGATTATGTTTTTAACACCATCCTATCAATGACAATGCAACAGGAAGTACTGGCTCAACGTGTGCTTACTTGTGACCTAACTAACATCTTAACTAACCCGTTAACTAACCCATTTTATTATGTTAGGATCTGTGATAATATTGAGGAAATCCGAGTCTACACCAGATGATTTTTAACTACTATCCAAGGGCTGCACCATTTTGGCTCAAAACTAAATCCAGATTGTTTTTCCGCTGAAAAATTGATTTTTGGGCGAAGTAAAACAAAAAACACAACAGATGCTAGAAAAAACTGTGATGACCTGATGAGCTGACCTGGGTCAGTGATGACCTGACCTGGGTCAGTGATGACCTGGGTCAGTGATGACCTGATGAGCTGACCTGGGTCAGTGATGACCTGGGTCAGTGATGACCTGATGAGCTGACCTGGGTCAGTGATGACCTGGGTCAGTGATGACCTGATGAGCTGACCTGGGTCAGTGATGAGCTGACCTGGGTCAGTGATGACCTGGGTCAGTGATGACCTGATGAGCTGACCAGGGTCAGTGATGACCAGGGTCAGTGATGACCTGATGAGCTGACCAGGGTCAGTGATGACCTGATGAGATGACCTGATGAGATGACCTGGGTCAGTGATGACCAGGGTCAGTGATGACCTGATGACCTGACCTGGGTCAGTGATGACCTGACCTGGGTCAGTGATGACCTGATGAGATGACCTGATGAGATGACCTGGGTCAGTGATGACCAGGGTCAGTGATGACCTGATGAGCTGACCTGGGTCAGTGATGACCTGACCTGGGTCAGTGATGACCTGGGTCAGTGATGACCTGATGAGGTGACCAGGGTCAGTGATGACCTGATGACCTGACCTGGGTCAGTGATGACCTGGGTCAGTGATGACCTGATGAGCTGACCAGGGTCAGTGATGACCTGATGAGATGACCTGGGTCAGTGATGACCAGGGTCAGTGATGACCTGGGTCAGTGATGACCTGATGAGGTGACCAGGGTCAGTGATGACCTGGGTCAGTGATGACCTGACCTGGGTCAGTGATGACCAGGGTCAGTGATGACCTGATGAGGTGACCAGGGTCAGTGATGACCTGATGACCTGACCTGGGTCAGTGATGACCTGGGTCAGTGATGACCTGATGAGCTGACCAGGGTCAGTGATGACCTGGGTCAGTGATGACCAGGGTCAGTGATGACCTGATGAGCTGACCAGGGTCAGTGATGACCTGATGAGCTGACCAGGGTCAGTGATGACCTGATGAGATGACCTGGGTCAGTGATGACCTGATGAGATGACCTGATGAGCTGACCTGGGCCAGTGATGACCTGGGCACGGTTCTCCAAAAAACATTTGTTCGAGAACACACAAACTAACACGCACACACATTTAACACACACCATAGCTAGCATTAGCATGTTTAACTTATTTGCATAGCTTCTGTTTGCTATGAGAAAAACGTTCAATTTCACTTGTGGCTGCCTCGCTTCCGTCAGTCTGCCCCGGGGCAGCTGTGGCCACTGACGGAGTTCACCTCCACCCAGGAGGGCAGCTGTGGCTACAGACCTCCACCCAGTAGGGCAGCTGTGGCTACAGACGGAGTTCACCTCCACCCAGTATGGAACAAATGAATAATGCCATGTAAAGCGTCTTTGAGTGTCTAGAAAAGCGCTGTATAAAACCAATGCATTATTATTATTATTATCAAACCAAGACTCACGTCAGTTCAAATGAATGTGTTAATATTGTATTTAAATGGGCCCCGGGCCACTTTATGCTGGGAAAATTGAGCCCTGGTGTGAAAAAGGTTGAGAACCCCTGCTGTTGCGTATACAAGTAGTCTGCAGCAAGAGGCAGAAACACAAACTTTCCACTGGAATTTTCAGCATTAACAAGTCAGCATTAACCAGTCGGGAATGTTCTGGTTTGGCTGCAGCAGCAGTGTTGCTTTGAGGTGCTGCATGTTTAAATTCTTCATAATCTCAGAGATTAACTGCTCCTCTCTGGTAAAGTCAGCTGCTCTGCAGGGTTTCCCCCTCTGTGATTGGTCACGCGCTGCAAGCTCCGCTCCTTTCATGTGAACACTGATTTTGGAGTTGGTTTTGAAGTGTTTGAACTAGTGCAGGGGTGTAAGACTCAGGTCCTAGACGGCCGCAGCCCTGCATGTTTTCCATGTCTCCCTTCTTCAACACACCTGACGGGCTGTCCACACCCCAACGCCAGTTCATTTCAACGAGCTGTTTTTTGGCCAGTATCCACACGAGGCGGCGTTTTAGAAGCGCAAAAGCAGTTTTGTTTTTTAAAAACACAGGTCCTAGAGTGGGGAAATTCTAAAACCCCGCCATGTACCATCCACACCTTGGCAATGACAACCATCCATGGAAAAAAATTACGCAATCGACCCGCCTTCTCCCCACCGTGGTTTGTGATGTCATGAAATAACCACGAACAAGCTGCCGAAGCTACTGACGCTAGCAGGAGGAGCAGGGCCGTAAACCTATAGAACTCGAGTTATATAGAGGTTTATGAGCAGGAGTCTACTTCTAAATGTCTTTTTCTGTGTTTATGGTGTGTTTGGTGAGTCACAGGGACCCTCAAGGCCTGGCAGGTGTACTACATGCCTTGAAGCCTCGTGTTGAGCCGCCTTCATAGTGATGCGTGGACGGAGGTTTTTGAGAACCTCGGGGAGAAGAAAGATTATTTTGGCTCATGTGGATGTGGCCTGAACATCCTGACGGTTCATCCCCGAGTTCAACAGAAAGCCTGATGATGGGCTGCTCAGAGACATGGAAAACATGCAGGGCTGCACCTCTAGCACTTGAGTTTGACACCCCTGAACAAGTGAGTCGATAACCTACTTCATGTTAATGCTGGTCAGGATCAGAATGTCTGGGTAAGTCATCCCAGGAAACAAAGAGAGATATCCCAAAATATTAATCCCAGGTCGTCATATAAACATACCAGTCAGGACTTCAGTCATACGACCCTCATCATCACATATCCTGGAAGAATTCTTGCTCTTCCTTCAGTTTCACCACTTCATGTTGTTATAACAGGCAAGCAACTTGCAGCTTGTTTTTAAAGCAATAATGTAGTTGTCAAGTCAGTGAAAGAAATAGAGGAATTCAGTCTTTAAAGGCAATAGTATCAAGTACACCGACGCTCCCGCGTGGCCCGGAGGCCCCGCCCTCCCTGTTTGTAAACACTGCTCCACAGTGACACTTCCAGTCACACAGAGGCTGGGCTGCACGGAGGCTGGGCTGCACGCAGGCTGGGCTGCTCGCAGGCTGGACTGCATGGAGTCCAGCCATTTTGCCACAGGAAGCCGGGTCAGTGGACCCGCTGGAGGCAGAAGGTCGTCCCGGGCCCCTGACAGCGACAACCTCCGAACAAACAGCGGCTGGCTCGGCCCGACCCGGGCCACCATGTGGGTATTAGTGCCCGTGCTGAGAGCTGCACCGGGGCGGAGGCAGCTGCGGGTTTCCACAATGAATGAGCCGACACACACACACACACACGCGCGCGCACACGCACACGCACACACACACACACACACACACACACACACACACACACACACACACACACACACACACACACACACACTGCAGCTGACATTTACTTTCTATTTGAGCACAAAGAAAAACCCGAATTCATGTCAAAGGAATTCTGCAAACATTGAACGGTAAACGCAGCCTAACCCGTGATAACTGCTGCCAAAGCGAGCTAAATGGTTGCTAAGCTAGCGTTTTACTGCTGAGGGAAATCAAACGTTCTCTGACGGTGCATCTGCACAGGTAAACCAATGTTTCTCTGAGAAGAGCTCCGGACGCTACCTGCCGTGAGGCGGGTTGACGGCCGCTTCCATGGAGATGAAGGCGGGGTGTTTTGACCGAGAGGCGGGCCGGAGGTTCGGGTTGACGGTTCCTCCAGCTCCAACAGCGCACAGCGGCTCAGCGATGAAATGGCGCCTCAACGTTTCCGCTGAGTACAATATAAACCTATCACGTGAGGTGTTACGTTTTTCCGGTTACGTTGGTGCCACTTCCGCGCTTCATTGGCTGATAGAACTGTCCGTCAACACGTCCACACGCCCCCCGAGAGCACGAGCTGTGTCGTGCTGCGGCTGCGCGCTGGACGCTGCCAGTGCTCTGCGCCTTGTGTTGACTGTGTTATTGTGTTTATTAAGCTTTATGGTCTCTAATGATTCGTGGTGACGATGCCACTTGAGCAGGTGGACGTTCTTTGTGTTCACTGACTGTTTCTTGTCTGCAGAGTGCTCGTTACTTTAATAAAAACTCTCCACCCGCTTGGCTCCCGGACCATCATATATCATAATGTGTCTGTGTGACTATGAGGATATACTCAGAGGCAGCTATGCTTCCAATTTAAACTCTGCTGTTTACAGGTGGAGCATTTAGCCAGATATCTTATAGAATAAGGCCATGTGATGTTTTTTTTATATCGATGGTCTTATCGATGGAAGTTGGCCAATAATTACAATAAGCAAAATCAATCATGTCGTCATACATTTTATACAATGATTGTCTTCATGGTTGTGTCGAACCTGTTTTCCCTCAATAAGAAAATGAAAGAAACAAGTCCAAACAAATATGATAGTTCAGGAGCCACATAAAGAACAATATGATTTTGATTGGGCCAAATTATTAAAATGATAGTGGCTTTATTAACTAAAATAGGAACGTAGGGTTAATATTTCAGTTCCTTTTGTTGCAAAAAAGCACGTGAAAAGAAAAATGTGTACATTTCATTGTTTTACAGAGGTGGTGAGATTTGTTGTTTTTAAGTCAGTCCCAATAAACAATGGAATCCGTATGTTATAGAACACACAAAATAAGACACATATTTCAATTTAAAGAGTAAACTGTTATATATGATATATTTGTCCATTGATGTTGGTAGAAGTATTTTCTAGATGGTTGCAACACTATTGGGTGCTGCAGTTAAAACGTTATGATGCATTAAAGAGGGACACAGTGCGAGATAAATGGGTTTTAACATTTAAGTGATGTACGAAAATGTAGCGAAAGTAAGAAAATTGTGTGCCAGATCTACATAGATATGAATAAATATGATAATATAACATTGGTATTATCCAGTGGATTGATCCCTGTGCAAGGAAATGTGAAGTACTTAAACTACATTTAGTGAGCATTCTTTCATGTGGATGTTTGTGTCACATCTTTTTTTCCATAATAACCACGTCACTGAACAACAGACCTAGTCTTCACCCTCACAGAACAACAGACCAGCTCTTCACCCTCACTGAACAACAGACCTAGTCTTCACTCTCACTGAACAACAGACCTAGTCTTCACCCTCACAGAACAACAGACCTAGTCTTCACTCTCACTGAACAACAGACCAGCCCTTCACCCTCACAGAACAACAGACCTAGTCTTCACCCTCACTGAACAACAGACCTAGTCTTCACCCTCACTGAACAACAGACCTAGTCTTCACTCTCACTGAACAACAGACCAGCTCTTCACCCTCACTGAACAACAGACCTAGTCTTCACTCTCACTGAACAACAGACCAGCTCTTCACCCTCACTGAACAACAGACCTAGTCTTCACCCTCACAGAACAACAGACCAGATCTTCACCCTCAATGAACAACAGACCTAGTCTTCACCCTCACTGAACAACAGACCGAGTCTTCACCCTCACTGAACAACAGACCAGATCTTCACCCTCACAGAACAACAGACCTAGTCTTCACCCTCACTGAACAACAGACCAGATCTTCACCCTCACTGAACAACAGACCTTGTCTTCACCCTCACAGAACAACAGACCGAGTCTTCACCCTCACTGAACACCAGACCAGATCTTCACCCTCACAGAACAACAGACCTAGTCTTCACCCTCACTGAACAACAGACCAGATCTTCACCCTCACAGAACAACAGACCTAGTCTTCACCCTCACTGAACAACAGACCTTGTCTTCACCCTCACTGAACAACAGACCTAGTCTTCACCCTCACTGAACAACAGACCAGCCCTTCACCCTCACAGAACAACAGACCTAGTCTTCACCCTCACTGAACAACAGACCTAGTCTTCACCCTCACTGAACAACAGACCTAGTCTTCACCCTCACTGAACAACAGACCAGCCCTTCACCCTCACAGAACAACAGACCTAGTCTTCACCCTCACTGAACAACAGACCTAGTCTTCACCCTCACTGAACAACAGACCTAGTCTTCACCCTCACTGAACAACAGACCAGCCCTTCACCCTCACAGAACAACAGACCTAGTCTTCACCCTCACTGAACAACAGACCTAGTCTTCACCCTCACTGAACAACAGACCTAGTCTTCACTCTCACTGAACAACAGACCAGCTCTTCACCCTCACTGAACAACAGACCTAGTCTTCACTCTCACTGAACAACAGACCAGCTCTTCACCCTCACTGAACAACAGACCTAGTCTTCACCCTCACAGAACAACAGACCAGATCTTCACCCTCACTGAACAACAGACCTAGTCTTCACCCTCACTGAACAACAGACCGAGTCTTCACCCTCACTGAACAACAGACCAGATCTTCACCCTCACAGAACAACAGACCTAGTCTTCACCCTCACTGAACAACAGACCAGATCTTCACCCTCACTGAACAACAGACCTTGTCTTCACCCTCACAGAACAACAGACCGAGTCTTCACCCTCACTGAACACCAGACCAGATCTTCACCCTCACAGAACAACAGACCTAGTCTTCACCCTCACTGAACAACAGACCAGATCTTCACCCTCACAGAACAACAGACCTAGTCTTCACCCTCACTGAACAACAGACCTTGTCTTCACCCTCACAGAACAACAGACCGAGTCTTCACCCTCACTGAACAACAGACCTAGTCTTCACCCTCACAGAACAACAGACCTAGTCTTCACCCTCACAGAACAACAGACCTAGTCTTCACCCTCACTGAACAACAGACCAGCTCTTCACCCTCACTGAACAACAGACCAGCTCTTCACCCTCACAGAACAACCGACCGAGTCTTCACCCTCACTGAACAACAGACCAGCTCTTCACCCTCACTGAACAACAGACCGAGTCTTCACCCTCACTGAACAACAGACCTAGTCTTCACCCTCACAGAACAACAGACCAGATCTTCACCCCCACAGAACAACAGACCTAGTCTTCACCCTCACTGAACAACAGACCTAGTCTTCACCCTCACAGAACAACAGACCTAGTCTTCACCCTCACAGAGCAACAGACTGAGTCTTCACCCTCACTGAACAACAGACCTAGTCTTCACCCTCACAGAACAACAGACCTAGTCTTCACCCTCACTGAACAACAGACCTAGTCTTCACCCTCACAGAACAACAGACCTAGTCTTCACCCTCACTGAACAACAGACCTAGTCTTCACCCTCACAGAACAACAGACCGAGTCTTCACCCTCACTGAACAACAGACCTAGTCTTCACCCTCACAGAACAACAGACCTAGTCTTCACCCTCACTGAACAACAGACCTAGTCTTCACCCTCACAGAACAACAGACCTAGTCTTCACCCTCACAGAACAACAGACCTAGTCTTCACCCTCACTGAACAACAGACCTAGTCTTCACCCTCACAGAACAACAGACCGAGTCTTCACCCTCACTGAACAACAGACCTAGTCTTCACCCTCACAGAACAACAGACCGAGTCTTCACCCTCACTGAACAACAGACCTAGTCTTCACCCTCACAGAACAACAGACCTAGTCTTCACCCTCACAGAACAACAGACCTAGTCTTCACCCTCACTGAACAACAGACCTAGTCTTCACCCTCACAGAACAACAGACCTAGTCTTCACCCTCACTGAACAACAGACCAGCTCTTCACCCTCACAGAACAACAGACCAGATCTTCACCCTCTGAAGAGGGTGACCATCATGACCATAGCTGAACATTATCCTGCTGCTACATCAGCTGATGGTCATGATGAACATTATCCTGCTGCTCCATCAGCTGATGGTCATGATGAACATTATCCTGCTGCTCCATCAGCTGATGGTCATGATAAACATTATCCTGCTGCTCCATCAGCTGATGGTCATGATGAACATTATCCTGCTGCTCCATCAGCTGATGGTCATGATAAACATTATCCTGCTGCTCCATCAGCTGATGGTCATGATAAACATTATCCTGCTGCTCCATCAGCTGATGGTCATGATAAACATTATCCTGCTGCTACGTCAGCTGATGGTCATGATAAACGGTCCAATGGCCCCAGGATCTCCTCACCAGGTCTCTACATTCACAATGTCATCAATAACCTCCTCCTGTGGTGTCCAGAACATCCGCCTGCCCACCAGAACCCCCCCTCCACCAGGGACTGCTCCACCCACACCATTCCATAACCTCACCTCCACCATGGGCTACTCCACCTACACCATAACCCCACCTCGACCCTGGGCCACTCCATCCACACCATACCATAACCCCACCTCCACCAGGGGCTTCTCCACCTACACCACAACCCCACCTCTACCCTGGGCCACTCCATCCACCCACACCATAACCCCACCTCTACCCTGGGCCACTCCATACCATAACCCCACCTCCACCAGGGGCTTCTCCACCTACACCATAACCCCACCTCTACCCTGGGCCACTCCATACCATAACCCCACCTCCACCAGGGGCTTCTCCACCCACACCATAACCCCACCTCTACCCTGGGCCACTCCATCCACACCATACCATAACCCCACCTCCACCTGGGGCCACTCCATCCACACCATAACCCCACCTCCACCAGGGACTGCTCCACCCACACCACACCATAACCCCACCTCTACCCTGGGCCACTCCATCCACACCATAACCCCACCTCCACCAGGGGCCACTCCATCCACACCATAACTCCACCTCTACCCTGGGCCACTCCATCCACACCATATCATAACCCCACCTCCACCAGGGGCCACTCCACCCACACCATACCATAACCCCACCTCCACCAGGGACCACTCCACCCACACCATAACCCCACCTCCACCAGGGACCACTCCACCCACACCACACCATAACCCCACCTCCACCAGGGACCAGTCCACCCACACCATAACCCCACCTCCACCAGGGACCACTCCATCCACACCACACCATAACCCCACCTCCACCAGGGACCACTCCACCCACACCATACCATAACCCCACCTCCACCAGGGACCACTCCACCCACACCATAACCCCACCTCCACCAGGGACCAGTCCACCCACACCATAACCCCACCTCCACCAGGGACCACTCCACCCACACCATACCATAACCCCACCTCCACCAGGGACCAGTCCACCCACACCATAACCCCACCTCCACCAGGGACCACTCCATCCACACCACACCATAACCCCACCTCCACCAGGGACCACTCCACCCACACCATACCATAACCCCACCTCCACCCGGGACCAGTCCACCCACACCATAACCCCACCTCCACCAGGGACCACTCCATCCACACCACACCATAACCCCACCTCCACCAGGGACCACTCCACCCACACCATACCATAACCCCACCTCCACCAGGGACCAGTCCACCCACACCATAACCCCACCTCCACCAGGGACCACTCCACCCACACCATACCATAACCCCACCTCCACCAGGGACCAGTCCACCCACACCATACCATAACCCCACCTCCACCAGGGACCAGTCCACCCACACCATAACCCCACCTCCACCAGGGACCACTCCACCCACACCATAACCCCACCTCCACCAGGGACCACTCCACCCACACCATAACCCCACCTCCACCAGGGACCACTCCACCCACACCATACCATAACCCCACCTCCACCAGGGACCACTCCATCCACACCATAACCCCACCTCCACCAGGGACCACTCCACCCACACCATACCATAACCCCACCTCCACCAGGGACCAGTCCACCCACACCATAACCCCACCTCCACCAGGAGCGATCAGTTGGCATGCCAGCATATGTTTGCCACTGTTAAGCCAAACGGACGGTGCGGGAAAGAAGATGGACTTAATTTGATCCCAAACAAGGTTCCTTTTCTCAAAATTTTATTAAATGAAAAAAGAGATACAAATAAAGAAATAAATGAAAGTTGCGTAACAAAAAAAACACAATGACCACAGATATAGCCTCTGAGGGTCCTAAACTTCTAAAATACTCTGATAAGTGCACATTAATATCATTTTCATATACTAGTCTTCATCGTTCATTCATTTCCAGGAGTTCAAATCCATGTTTCCCCCGAAACCTCAAAGAAGACAGGAGTGACAAAAGCACAAAGATTTCAACACATGTTAGAAATAGTGCATCTTTGAGAGAAGTTCCCAATTTATAATAATCAAAACTAAGAAACAGGAAAAAAACATATCTGCAGCAACAAAAGTGACCCCTGCTCTGACAAACAAAAGAATAAGTTATAAAGGTTCTTAGTATGCGTGAGAAAAATTTATTTCCATATTTTTTTCAACACCATAGCTCCTCCTTCAACATACATCGATTTAAATCTGCTTCATTCGCTCCCTGAAAAGAAAAGAAAAATTTACTCGCATCACTGATTTGGTGCTATTCATTTCCATCAGAAGCAGGATGCAGGTTGTTAACCCCTAAAATGTTTAACTAAATATTTGTTGGACAAGTGATTAGAGTAAGCCCTGGAAGGAACGGTCATATCGCTAAGTCGTATCGCTAATGTAATATCCTTCACCCCAAATAAGCACGTTTGAGAAACCAGCATTAAAAACACAGCTGTTTTTAACCAGAGCCTGCTGCTTACAGCTGAAATTACACACATTAATCTTAATGCCCAGCCCAAATTCATGGGATCTTTTGAACCCTAACCCGCATCCCAATCTTGCTGAGTATAGCCTCAATTAATAATTCAGTTATTTTATATAATAAAGTGTCCTCTTTGTTTTGAAGCAGCTGGTCACTCATCCCTGGGCATCGGTCTTCTCCTCCTCTCCACGGTGGAAACCCAGTTTCTGTTTTTTCACCTGTTCAGCATAAAGTCCACCTTTACTCATCAGTTCTTCATGGCTGCCTTCCTCCTCCACCACCCCGTTGTTGAGGACAATTATGTGATGGGCATTCTCCACCTTGCCCATGTTGTTGGAGATGAGCAGCACAGAGCATTGGCTTGCTTGGTTCAGTAAGGCTTGATTGACCTGTGGAGCACAACTGAGTTAACCTGCAGAACCAATACACTCACAACAACCACACAGTTGGAAGATTGAAGTTGGTGACCTGATATTTGTTCTCTCCATCCAAGTCACTGGTGGCATTGTCCAGGATCAGTATTTTGGGGCGTTTGATGAGAGCTCGTGCAATGGCAATGCGCTGCTTCTGGCCTCCAGACACTTGGCCTCCCCTCTCCCCGGCGTCTGCAGCACAACAGGACAGTCATGAGCTTTGGTTCACTTGGAAGACTGACCCCTTCCACTATCTCATCCCAAGTCACAACCCTGTCCTCCGTGTCCCAAACAATCAAGAATCCAGCCAGTGATTCCTTTGCAACTGCATATTTCCCATAATACATAGCACTAAGTAAACATTTAACATGTCTTACTCAGCATTATCAACTGCTGTATGTCCTGAACTCCACCCAGCATTCAGTTCTGGACAATGAGTCTGAACATGAAACACTTTGAATTGGCCTTCGCCGGTTAAATACCACAATATGTGTGACTTCAATGATGCTCAGTGAAGTATTTCACAAATGAGCAGAAGTGTCCGAACACTAAAAACAATGCAGCTTTGCTGTTGAGCCACGGTGCTGGCTCTGTTTAGGTTAAGAAACACTAAATACGTGCACACAGAGAAGACCACTGTAAACATTGACGCTCCTTTGAAATGCCTTCCTTCATGGTTTTGGTTCATGACGCATGTGTAAGAATAAATAGTAAATAGTGCAGAACTATTTACTGCAACTGTGGTCTGTTCAGAAAACATCACGTTTCTCTGGTACACATCGGAGGGAGGGCTGCGTGCCGTCGTCGTGGAAACAGACACTGTAAATGCAACGACTGTTTGTTATTTTCACTGGAAAACGATGTTGTGAAAACGAGGCCAAAGAAAAAGTTCTCCGATGGAAAATAATAATTAATTGATCCAATTAGTAACATGCATCAATCTTCATGAAACATTAGTAGATTTCTCCTCAGGGAGCAGCGCCGCACTCCACACAAGTTCCAGAGTCCAAGAACTGGAAGAGGACTAGGAATGAATGAATGAATGAGTGAATGAATGAATGAATGAATGAATGAATGAATGTAGATAGGAGGAGAGATGATGGATGGATGGATGGATGGATGGACGGACGTCTGGGCGCGGACCTGTGTCGTAGCCGTTGGACAGTCCCATGATGAAGCTGTGGGCACTGGCCAGCCTGGCAGCTTGGACCATGTCCTGGTCCGAGGCGTCCTGGCAGCCATACTTGATGTTCTGGCGGACAGAGCGAGCAAACAGCACACACTCCTGGCTCACCACGGCCATCTGCACTCCGACAGGAAGGAAAGGAAAAGATCACAACAGGGCAGATGTACAACCTGTATTATTGACTGTTCAATCTGAGTTCTATAGGACCCAACTCTGTACAACCTGTATTATTGACTGTTCAATCTGAGTTCTATAGGACCCAACTCTGTACAACCTGTATTATTGACTGTTCAATCTGAGTTCTATAGGACCCAACTCTGTACAACCTGTATTATTGACTGTTTAATCTGAGTTCTATAGGACCCAACTCTGTACAACCTGTATTATTGACTGTTCAATCTGAGTTCTATAGGACCCAACTCTGTACAACCTGTATTATTGACTGTTTAATCTGAGTTCTATAGGACCCAACTCTGTACAACCTGTATTATTGACTGTTTAGTCTGAGTTTTATAGGACCCAACTCTGCTGGCAAGTCTGGAGCCTCTGTTACCATTCTGATGCTCACTGGTGTGAGGAGAGAGGAGAGGATAGGAGAGGAGATGAGAGGAGGATGGGAGGAGGAGAGGAGAGGGGAGAGGAGAGGAGAGGAGAGAGGGGGAGGAGAGGAGAGGAGAGAGTCTTAGTGTCTTCTAGAAAGTGTTTTATTGGGTTAGAGGTAAACCAGGGGTGGTCAATCCTGGTCCTGGAGGGCCGCAGCCCTGCAGGTTTTCAATGTCTCCTCAAATCAATACAGCAATTAGTGGCTCCTTGTCCAGCTTCCTGCAGAACCTCATCATGAAAACAGGTGTGTTTGAGCAGGGAAACATCGAAAACCTGCAGGACTGCGGCCCCCCAGGACCAGGATGGCCCACCCCTGGTCTAAAACCTGCAGGACTGCAGCCCCCCAGGACCAGGATGGCCCACCCCTGGTCTAAAACCTGCAGGACTGCGGCCCCCCAGGACCAGGATGGCCCACCCCTGGTCTAAAACCTGCAGGACTGCGGCCCCCCAGGACCAGGATGGCCCACCCCTGGTCTAAAACCTGCAGGACTGCAGCCCCCCAGGACCAGGATGGCCCACCCCTGGTCTAAAACCTGCAGGACTGTGGCCCCCCAGGACCAGGATGACCCACCCCTGAGCGAGACACTGAATTCTGGGTTTTCAATATCTGTAAGCCATAATACTCAATGTGTCAAGAAATGAAGACTTGAAATATTTCACTCAATATGTCATGAGACTATATCATATATGGGTTTGACTTTCTTCAATGAGTGACAAAAAATATTGAATATTTTCATGATATTGTAATTTTTTGAGATATACTTATTGTTACTCTGCATGTGATAAACATGCATGAAATTGTCCAAACGGAGTAGAAAAGCTGAATGAACTCCAGCATGACCAGTGTGCTGCTACTTTCATTCTGCTTCCACATCTGAGTGACTTCTTTTCTGGATTCAATGACCAGAAGAGGAAAGCACTTTTGTCTTTAATAATAATGGAGATGTATTTGTTTGATTTACATAAAGGCTTGTTGGATTATAGATAACTACACATGTGGTGGCATTTTGTTCTAATGAAAGATAGTAAATGACTTTAAAGACATGTAGCTAATCAGCACCACCGTCGTTTCACCACTTTCTTGCCTCCCACCTTGTCATGCAGGTACTGGTCTTTGTAGCTTTGCAGGGGTTTCCCATCCAGTAAGATCTCCCCTTCCTGTGGCAGGTAAAACCTCTCCAGCAGCTTCACACATGTGGACTTCCCTGATCGGTTAGAGCCCACGAGGGCAGTGACTTTCCCTGGCTTCAGCTCCAGAGTCACATTCTGGTGGAAGAGAGCGGCGGGTTTCAAATCACCACACTGCAAACGCAATGAATACAAAGGAAGCAACAGTAACGACACATGCCTTAAGCACTGGGGGGTTTTCACTTGATTTCCCAGGATAGTGAAATGTGACGTTTTTGAACTGAACGTGTCCTTCCAGATGGTTTGGCGCCAAACTGCCATCGGGGGGCACTTCAGGTTTCCGGTCCAAATACTCAAAGATCTTCTCAGAGGCACCGATGGCTTTCTTCACGTCTGGGTAACATCGCATCATGGCCTAGGACACAACACCACATTAAGATAGTTACAGAACGTGCATGCAGGCATCCTGTGAATAAAAGAGCTGAATTTCTCCTTGTGCTTCACCTCAAGTGAAGAAGTGAACTGCAGCTCATAGAGGACAAAAGCCACCAGGTCTCCACTGCTGACAGCCCCTTTAGTCACCAGCATCCCTCCATAGTACAGAATGCCCACCCTCAGGGCGAGAGAGGTCATCTGGAGGAGAGAAAATGTGCCATTTATATTCTTTCATAGTAATTATGAATACCAAACAAAAGTAGTGAATCAAATTGAGCAGATGTATAATAAGATCATTAAAGACTTTTTCAGCTTGTTCACTAAACCAATGTAGTTTCTGCTCAGGAAAAAGGAAAGTGTCACAGGGCTGTGTTTTCTTTGCATTCAAGCTAAAACTGGGGGGTGGAGGTCAAAGGTCTTGTTCAGAGGAGAAGGTGGAGGTCAAAGGTCTTGTTCAGAGGGAGAAGGTGGAGGTCAAAGGTCTTGTTCAGAGGGAGAGGGTGGAGGTCAAAGGTCTTGTTCAGAGGAGAAGGTGGAGGTCAAAGGTCTTGTTCAGAGGGAGAGGGTGGAGGTCAAAGGTCTTGTTCAGAGGGAGAAGGTGGAGGTCAAAGGTCTTGTTCAGGGGAGAAGGTGGAGGTCAAAGGTCTTGTTCAGAGGGAGAGGGTGGAGGTCAAAGGTCTTGTTCAGAGGGAGAAGGTGGAGGTCAAAGGTCTTGTTCAGAGGAGAAGGTGGAGGTCAAAGGTCTTGTTCAGAGGGAGAAGGTGGAGGTCAAAGGTCTTGTTCAGAGGGAGAGGGTGGAGGTCAAAGGTCTTGTTCAGAGGGAGAAGGTGGAGGTCAAAGGTCTTGTTCAGAGGAGAAGGTGGAGGTCAAAGGTCTTGTTCAGAGGAGAAGGTGGAGGTCAAAGGTCTTGTTCAGAGGAGAAGGTGGAGGTCAAAGGTCTTGTTCAGAGGGAGAGGGTGGAGGTCAAAGGTCTTGTTCAGAGGGAGAAGGTGGAGGTCAAAGGTCTTGTTCAGAGGGAGAAGGTGGAGGTCAAAGGTCTTGTTCAGAGGAGAAGGTGGAGGTCAAAGGTCTTGTTCAGAGGAGAAGGTGGAGGTCAAAGGTCTTGTTCAGAGGAGAAGGTGGAGGTCAAAGGTCTTGTTCAGAGGGAGAGGGTGGAGGTCAAAGGTCTTGTTCAGAGGAGAAGGTGGAGGTCAAAGGTCTTGTTCAGAGGGAGAGGGTGGAGGTCAAAGGTCTTGTTCAGAGGGAGAAGGTGGAGGTCAAAGGTCTTGTTCAGAGGGTGAGGGTGGAGGTCAAAGGTCTTGTTCAGAGGGAGAAGGTGGAGGTCAAAGGTCTTGTTCAGAGGAGAAGGTGGAGGTCAAAGGTCTTGTTCAGAGGAGAAGGTGGAGGTCAAAGGTCTTGTTCAGAGGAGAAGGTGGAGGTCAAAGGTCTTGTTCAGAGGGAGAGGGTGGAGGTCAAAGGTCTTGTTCAGAGGGAGAGAGAGGGTGGAGGTCAAAGGTCTTGTTCAGGGGAGAAGGTGGAGGTCAAAGGTCTTGTTCAGAGGAGAAGGTGGGGGTCAAAGGTCTTGTTCAGAGGGAGAAGGTGGAGGTCAAAGGTCTTGTTCAGAGGGAGAGGGTGGAGGTCAAAGGTCTTGTTCAGAGGAGAAGGTGGGGGTCAAAGGTCTTGTTCAGAGGGAGAAGGTGGGGGTGGGGGGTCCTGATCAGGGGGAGAAGGTGGAGGTCAAAGGTCTGGTTCAGGGGGAGAAGGTGGGGGTGGGGGGTCCTCATCAGGGGGACAAGGTGGGAGGAACCCGAGGTACCCAGAAGAAAACCAAGGACACACAGAGAGACCTGGCCGGGATTGGAACCTGGATATCGTGATGGACGTCAGACAATGATTCACTGCAAGACGTTGTCACTCAGAGACAAAGGGTGAAGCAGGACAAAGGGTGAAGTAGGACTCACGCTGTTAGCCCAAGTGGAAGCTGCGTACGTTGCTGCGTCTTTTTTGTTGAGGGCGTAGACGTCGTCCAGCCGCTGTCTGTACCTCTCAGTCTCACCGTCTTCATTCGCAAAACACTTGACAGTCTTGATGCAGGAGAAGGTCTCTGTGGCCACCTGGTTGGCTCGAGCCAGCAACTCCTGAGACTTTGCAGAAATCGTCTGTGACAATTGTTGGAAATGAGAAAAGAAAGAATATGAAGACGAGATGAAGCTGTACACCAGTGAGTTACATTTCTGAAGAAAAGTCCTCAGTTTGGACAGAGGAATGTGGATCCGAGGGGAACTTCACCTGGCGGAAGTGTCCAATGAACTCAGGAAGGACCCAGATGATGGGGACCCCCATACATGACAGCAGGGTCAACTTCCACGACTGGCTCACCATGAACATCAGCAGGAAGAGGAATCGCGCCGTGTACCACATGACCAGGCTGAGCTCTTCGCTCAGCGCCTCGCTCATGACGTTGGTATCGGTGGTGATACGCGACACAAGTTCACCTGCAAGAATGAAGGAAGGACAAAGACAGAAATCAAATCAAACATTCATACAACAATTAACAATCAAATCAAACATTCATACAACAATTAATAATCAAACATTCATACAACAATTAATAATCAAATCAAACATTCATACAACAATTAATAATCAAACATTCATACAACAATTAATAATCAAATCAAACATTCATACAACAATTAACAATCAAATCAAACATTCATACAACAATTAATAATCAAACATTCATACAACAATTAATAATCAAATCAAACATTCATACAACAATTAACAATCAAATCAAACATTCATACAACAATTAATAATCAAACATTCATACAACAATTAATAATCAAATCAAACATTCATACAACAATTAACAATCAAATCAAACATTCATACAACAATTAATAATCAAACATTCATACAACAATTAATAATCAAATCAAACATTCATACAACAATTAATAATCAAACATTCATACAACAATTAATAGTCAAATCAAACATTTATACAACAATTAATAGTCAAATCAAACATTCATACAACAATTAATAGTCAAATCAAACATTTATACAACAATTAACAGTCAAATCAAACATTCATACAACAAATAACGGTAAAATCAAACATTCATACAACAATTAACAGTAAAGCACATCAAGTAAAGAAGACTTTCACTGCCTGTCAGCTTTTTTGTTGAGGGAATGTCTGCCACTCTGTATCACTTTACATTATCCTACACTCACTCTGTATCACTTTACATTATCCTACACTCACTCTGTATCACTTTACATTATCCTACACTCACACTGCATCGCTTTACATTATCCTACACTCACACTGCATCGCTTTACATTATCCTACACTCACTCTGTATCACTTTACATTATCCTACACTCACTCTGCATCGCTTTACATTATCCTACACTCACTCTGTATCGCTTTACATTATCCTACACTCACTCTGTATCACTTTACATTATCCTACACTCACTCTGCATCGCTTTACATTATCCTACACTCACTCTGCATCGCTTTACATTATCCTACACTCACTCTGTATCGCTTTACATTATCCTACACTCACACTGCATCGCTTTACATTATCCTACACTCACTCTGCATCGCTTTACACTATCCTACACTCACACTGCATCCCTTTACATTATTCTACACTCACTCTGCATCACTTTACATTATCTTACACTCACTCTGCATCACTTTACATTATCCTACACTCACTCTGCATCGCTTTACATTATCCTACACTCACTCTGCATCGCTTTACATGATCCTACACTCACTCTGCATCGCTTTACATAATCCTACACTCACTCTGCATCACTTTACATTATCCTACACTCGCTCTGTATCACTTTACATGATCCTACACTCACTTTGCATCACTTTACATGATCCTACACTCACTTTGCATCACTTTACATTATCCTACACTCACTCTGCATCACTTTACATTATCTTACACTCACTCTGCATCACTTTACATGATCCTACACTCACTCTGCATCACTTTGCATTATCTTACACTCACTCTGCATCACTTTACATTATCCTACACTCACTCTGCATCACTTTACATGATCCTACACTCACTCTGCATCACTTTACATTATCCTACACTCACTCTGCATCACTTTACATGATCCTACACTCACTCTGCATCACTTTACATTATCCTACACTCACTCTGCATCACTTTGCATTATCTTACACTCACTCTGCATCACTTTACATTATCCTACACTCACTCTGCATCGCTTTACATTATCCTACACTCACTCTGCATCACCCCACGTTTCACCCCCTAATTCATTCCAGTTTGTTCTTTATCGATGATGACGTCGCCTCAAACGGCCTCCAGTGCAGGATTTGCTTTCATTCCATGTGACGTGTAGTGAAACGGCAATAAAGAACCGCCAGGTGTAAAATGCTGTTCACCTGTGGAAGTGGCGTCAAAGAAAGCGACCTCCTGTCCCAGCACGGCTTCGAAGACGGCTGCCTGGATGGAGGTGTGAATGGCGCTCATGGTGGTGTTATAAGTGAGGTCACACACAAACTCCAGAAAGGCGCTAGAACAGCAGACAGAAGATGCATAATTTCTACACACTCAAAATGAATCCATCCACGTTGGGGGGGGGGGGGGGGGGGGGGCTCCCAGGGTTTTCTGCTCTCAGGTCATCAAAATCACATTTTTACACATCAAGGAAGAAAAGAGCAGAAAAATCAGAAAGAAATGCTTATTTTAAGAGGAATTCAATCACTTGGTTATTTAACTGACTTTTGGTATTTTCCTTGTCACGGACTGCTGTTGAATTCAGCTCAAGTACTTTATAGAATGATAAAGATGAGATGAAGGTTTATCTCATCTATTTAGTGATACCCACTGTGCAGCACTGTCCTGGACTCACAAAGTACTTTTTTATCAGCATCCACACAAGAAGAATGATGCAAATGTTACCTGGCAATGGTCATGAGGGCCATGACTATGATGGCCTCAGTGAAGGCATTCGGAGCGCCGTCATTGGCCATCCAGTCTGCCAGGTGACCCGTGTACTTTGGCACCGCCATCTCACCTGAGGTCAGAGTTCACATAGTCACTGTACTGAGCGTTGGTTGAACAAGTTAGTGGCCATTGGCTTTCACCCTTCCTTACAAAGAAGTGCTTCTCCTCCAGGCCTGAAGCTACACCCACGACTGTGACACCACCTTTTTTATTTTCTGTGCCAAATTCAGATGTATTTGCTGTAAGGGGCTGATGTGTTTGATAACTTTGTCCACTAACATGACCAAGTCCTCATTGGCCGATCACTCATTTTTCCAGCTGACTGTTTTTGTGTCAACAGCCTAAAAACCTGCAAACCCCTCATCTGAGTAGTTCTGAATAGTTCCATCCTAACCCTAACCCCTCATCTGAGTAGTTCTGAATAGTTCCATCCTAACCCTAACCCCTCATCTGAGTAGTTCTGAATAGTTCCATCCTAACCCTAACCCCTCATCTGAGTAGTTCTGAATAGTTCCATCCTAACCCTAACCCCTCATCTGAGTAGTTCTGAATAGTCCCATCCTAACCCTAACCCCTCATCTGAGTAGTTCTGAATAGTCCCATCCTAACCCTAACCCCTCATCTGAGTAGTTCTGAATAGTCCTGTCCTAACTAACTCCTCATCTGAGTAGTTCTGAATAGTCCTGTCCTAACTAACTCCTCATCTGAGTAGTTCTGAATAGTCCTGTCCTAACTAACTCCTCATCTGAGTAGTTCTGAATAGTTCCATCCTAACCCTAACCCCTCATCTGAGTAGTTCTGAATAGTTCCATCCTAACCCTAACCCCTCATCTGAGTAGTTCTGAATAGTCCCATCCTAACCCTAACCCCTCATCTGAGTAGTTCTGAATAGTTCTGTCCTAACTCTAACTCCTCATCTGAGTAGTTCTGAATAGTCCTGTCCTAACTCCAACTCCTCATCTGAGTAGTTCTGAATGGTTCTGAATAGTCCTGTCCTAACTCTAACTCCTCATCTGAGTAGTTCTGAATGGTTCTGAATAGTCCTGTCCTAACTCTAACCCTCATCTGAGTAGTTCTGAATAGTCCTGTCCTAACTCCAACTCCTCATCTGAGTAGTTCTGAATGGTTCTGAATAGTCCTGTCCTAACTCTAACCCTCATCTGAGCAGTTCTGAATGGTTCTGAATAGTCCTGTTCTAACCCTAACCCCTCATCTGAGTAGTTCTGAATGGTTCTGAATAGTCCTGTCCAAACCCTAACCCCTCATCTGAGTAGTTCTGAATAGTCCTGTCCTAACCCTAACCCCTCATCTGAGTAGTTCTGAATGGTTCTGAATAGTCCTGTCCTAACTCTAACCCTCATCTGAGTAGTTCTGAATAGTTCCATCCTAACCCTAACCCCTCATCTGAGTAGTTCTGAATAGTCCTGTCCTAACTCTAACCCTCATCTGAGTAGTTCTGAATAGTTCCATCCTAACCCTAACCCCTCGTCTGAGTAGTTCTGAATAGTCCCATCCTAACCCTAACCCCTCATCTGAGTAGTTCTGAATAGTCCTGTCCTAACTCTAACTCCTCATCTGAGTAGTTCTGAATGGTTCTGAATAGTCCTGTCCTAACTCTAACCCTCATCTGAGCAGTTCTGAATGGTTCTAAATAGTCCTGTTCTAACCCCAACCCCTCATCTGAGTAGTTCTGAATGGTTCTGAATAGTCCCGTTCTAACCCTAACCCCTCATCTGAGTAGTTCTGAATAGTCCTGTCCAAACCCTAACCCCTCATCTGAGTAGTTCTGAATAGTCCTGTTCTAACTCTAACTCCTCATCTGAGTAGTTCTGAATAGTTCTGTCCTAACTCTAACTCCTCATCTGAGTAGTTCTGAATGGTTCTGAATAGTCCTGTCCTAACTCTAACCCTCATCTGAGCAGTTCTGAATGGTTCTGAATAGTCCTGTTCTAACCCTAACCCCTCATCTGAGTAGTTCTGAATAGTCCTGTCCAAACCCTAACCCCTCATCTGAGTAGTTCTGAATAGTCCTGTTCTAACCCTAACCCCTCATCTGAGTAGTTCTGAATGGTTCTCAATAGTCCTGTCCTAACCCTAACCCTCATCTGAGTAGTTCTGAATAGTCCTGTCCTAACCCTAACTCCTCATCTGAGTAGTTCTGAATAGTCCTGTCCTAACTCTAACTCCTCATCTGAGTAGTTCTGAATAGTCCTGTCCTAACTCTAACCCTCATCTGAGTAGTTCTGAATAGTCCTGTCCTAACTCTAACCCCTCATCTGAGTAGTTCTGAATGGTTCTGAATAGTCCTGTCCTAACCCTAACCGTCATCTGAGTAGTTCTGAATAGTCCTGTCCTAACTCTAACCCTCATCTGAGTAGTTCTGAATGGTTCTCAATAGTCCTGTCCTAACTCTAACCCCTCATCTGAGTAGTTCTGAATGGTTCTGAATAGTCCTGTCCTAACCCTAACCGTCATCTGAGTAGTTCTGAATAGTCCTGTCCTAACTCTAACCCTCATCTGAGTAGTTCTCAATAGTCCTGTCCTAACTCTAACCCCTCATCTGAGTAGTTCTGAATAGTTCCATCCTAACCCTAACCCCTCATCTGAGTAGTTCTGAATAGTTCCATCCTAACCCTAACCCCTCATCTGAGTAGTTCTGAATAGTTCCATCCTAACCCTAACCCCTCATCTGAGTAGTTCTGAATAGTCCCATCCTAACCCTAACCCCTCATCTGAGTAGTTCTGAATAGTCCTGTCCTAACTAACTCCTCATCTGAGTAGTTCTGAATAGTCCTGTCCTAACTAACTCCTCATCTGAGTAGTTCTGAATAGTTCCATCCTAACCCTAACCCCTCATCTGAGTAGTTCTGAATAGTTCCATCCTAACCCTAACCCCTCATCTGAGTAGTTCTGAATAGTCCCATCCTAACCCTAACCCCTCATCTGAGTAGTTCTGAATAGTTCTGTCCTAACTCTAACTCCTCATCTGAGTAGTTCTGAATAGTCCTGTCCTAACTCTAACTCCTCATCTGAGTAGTTCTGAATGGTTCTGAATAGTCCTGTCCTAACTCTAACTCCTCATCTGAGTAGTTCTGAATGGTTCTGAATAGTCCTGTCCTAACTCTAACCCTCATCTGAGTAGTTCTGAATAGTCCTGTCCTAACTCCAACTCCTCATCTGAGTAGTTCTGAATGGTTCTGAATAGTCCTGTCCTAACTCTAACCCTCATCTGAGCAGTTCTGAATGGTTCTGAATAGTCCCATCCTAACCCTAACCCCTCATCTGAGTAGTTCTGAATAGTCCCATCCTAACCCTAACCCCTCATCTGAGTAGTTCTGAATAGTCCTGTCCTAACTAACTCCTCATCTGAGTAGTTCTGAATAGTCCTGTCCTAACTAACTCCTCATCTGAGTAGTTCTGAATAGTTCCATCCTAACCCTAACCCCTCATCTGAGTAGTTCTGAATAGTTCCATCCTAACCCTAACCCCTCATCTGAGTAGTTCTGAATAGTCCCATCCTAACCCTAACCCCTCATCTGAGTAGTTCTGAATAGTTCTGTCCTAACTCTAACTCCTCATCTGAGTAGTTCTGAATAGTCCTGTCCTAACTCCAACTCCTCATCTGAGTAGTTCTGAATGGTTCTGAATAGTCCTGTCCTAACTCTAACCCTCATCTGAGCAGTTCTGAATGGTTCTGAATAGTCCTGTTCTAACCCTAACCCCTCATCTGAGTAGTTCTGAATGGTTCTGAATAGTCCTGTCCAAACCCTAACCCCTCATCTGAGTAGTTCTGAATAGTCCTGTCCTAACCCTAACCCCTCATCTGAGTAGTTCTGAATGGTTCTGAATAGTCCTGTCCTAACTCTAACCCTCATCTGAGTAGTTCTGAATAGTTCCATCCTAACCCTAACCCCTCATCTGAGTAGTTCTGAATAGTCCTGTCCTAACTCTAACCCTCATCTGAGTAGTTCTGAATAGTTCCATCCTAACCCTAACCCCTCATCTGAGTAGTTCTGAATAGTCCCATCCTAACCCTAACCCCTCATCTGAGTAGTTCTGAATAGTCCTGTCCTAACTCTAACTCCTCATCTGAGTAGTTCTGAATGGTTCTGAATAGTCCTGTCCTAACTCTAACTCCTCATCTGAGTAGTTCTGAATAGTCCTGTCCTAACTCTAACTCCTCATCTGAGTAGTTCTGAATAGTCCTGTCCTAACTCTAACCCTCATCTGAGTAGTTCTGAATAGTCCTGTCCTAACTCTAACCCCTCATCTGAGTAGTTCTGAATGGTTCTGAATAGTCCTGTCCTAACCCTAACCGTCATCTGAGTAGTTCTGAATAGTCCTGTCCTAACTCTAACCCTCATCTGAGTAGTTCTGAATGGTTCTCAATAGTCCTGTCCTAACTCTAACCCCTCATCTGAGTAGTTCTGAATGGTTCTGAATAGTCCTGTCCTAACCCTAACCGTCATCTGAGTAGTTCTGAATAGTCCTGTCCTAACTCTAACCCTCATCTGAGTAGTTCTCAATAGTCCTGTCCTAACTCTAACCCCTCATCTGAGTAGTTCTGAATAGTTCCATCCTAACCCTAACCCCTCATCTGAGTAGTTCTGAATAGTTCCATCCTAACCCTAACCCCTCATCTGAGTAGTTCTGAATAGTTCCATCCTAACCCTAACCCCTCATCTGAGTAGTTCTGAATAGTCCCATCCTAACCCTAACCCCTCATCTGAGTAGTTCTGAATAGTCCTGTCCTAACTAACTCCTCATCTGAGTAGTTCTGAATAGTCCTGTCCTAACTAACTCCTCATCTGAGTAGTTCTGAATAGTTCCATCCTAACCCTAACCCCTCATCTGAGTAGTTCTGAATAGTTCCATCCTAACCCTAACCCCTCATCTGAGTAGTTCTGAATAGTCCCATCCTAACCCTAACCCCTCATCTGAGTAGTTCTGAATAGTTCTGTCCTAACTCTAACTCCTCATCTGAGTAGTTCTGAATAGTCCTGTCCTAACTCTAACTCCTCATCTGAGTAGTTCTGAATGGTTCTGAATAGTCCTGTCCTAACTCTAACTCCTCATCTGAGTAGTTCTGAATGGTTCTGAATAGTCCTGTCCTAACTCTAACCCTCATCTGAGTAGTTCTGAATAGTCCTGTCCTAACTCCAACTCCTCATCTGAGTAGTTCTGAATGGTTCTGAATAGTCCTGTCCTAACTCTAACCCTCATCTGAGCAGTTCTGAATGGTTCTGAATAGTCCCATCCTAACCCTAACCCCTCATCTGAGTAGTTCTGAATAGTCCCATCCTAACCCTAACCCCTCATCTGAGTAGTTCTGAATAGTCCTGTCCTAACTAACTCCTCATCTGAGTAGTTCTGAATAGTCCTGTCCTAACTAACTCCTCATCTGAGTAGTTCTGAATAGTTCCATCCTAACCCTAACCCCTCATCTGAGTAGTTCTGAATAGTTCCATCCTAACCCTAACCCCTCATCTGAGTAGTTCTGAATAGTCCCATCCTAACCCTAACCCCTCATCTGAGTAGTTCTGAATAGTTCTGTCCTAACTCTAACTCCTCATCTGAGTAGTTCTGAATAGTCCTGTCCTAACTCCAACTCCTCATCTGAGTAGTTCTGAATGGTTCTGAATAGTCCTGTCCTAACTCTAACCCTCATCTGAGCAGTTCTGAATGGTTCTGAATAGTCCTGTTCTAACCCTAACCCCTCATCTGAGTAGTTCTGAATGGTTCTGAATAGTCCTGTCCAAACCCTAACCCCTCATCTGAGTAGTTCTGAATAGTCCTGTCCTAACCCTAACCCCTCATCTGAGTAGTTCTGAATGGTTCTGAATAGTCCTGTCCTAACTCTAACCCTCATCTGAGTAGTTCTGAATAGTTCCATCCTAACCCTAACCCCTCATCTGAGTAGTTCTGAATAGTCCTGTCCTAACTCTAACCCTCATCTGAGTAGTTCTGAATAGTTCCATCCTAACCCTAACCCCTCATCTGAGTAGTTCTGAATAGTCCCATCCTAACCCTAACCCCTCATCTGAGTAGTTCTGAATAGTCCTGTCCTAACTCTAACTCCTCATCTGAGTAGTTCTGAATGGTTCTGAATAGTCCTGTCCTAACTCTAACCCTCATCTGAGCAGTTCTGAATGGTTCTAAATAGTCCTGTTCTAACCCTAACCCCTCATCTGAGTAGTTCTGAATGGTTCTGAATAGTCCCGTTCTAACCCTAACCCCTCATCTGAGTAGTTCTGAATAGTCCTGTCCAAACCCTAACCCCTCATCTGAGTAGTTCTGAATAGTCCTGTTCTAACTCTAACTC
This sequence comes from Blennius ocellaris, assembly GCF_963422515.1. Taxonomy (NCBI): domain Eukaryota; kingdom Metazoa; phylum Chordata; class Actinopteri; order Blenniiformes; family Blenniidae; genus Blennius; species Blennius ocellaris. The sequence goes on along the minus strand of NC_137657.1, from coordinate 30,243,486 downwards.
CTCATCTGAGTAGTTCTGAATAGTTCTGTCCTAACTCTAACTCCTCATCTGAGTAGTTCTGAATGGTTCTGAATAGTCCTGTCCTAACTCTAACCCTCATCTGAGCAGTTCTGAATGGTTCTGAATAGTCCTGTTCTAACCCTAACCCCTCATCTGAGTAGTTCTGAATAGTCCTGTCCAAACCCTAACCCCTCATCTGAGTAGTTCTGAATAGTCCTGTTCTAACCCTAACCCCTCATCTGAGTAGTTCTGAATGGTTCTCAATAGTCCTGTCCTAACCCTAACCCTCATCTGAGTAGTTCTGAATAGTCCTGTCCTAACCCTAACTCCTCATCTGAGTAGTTCTGAATAGTCCTGTCCTAACTCTAACTCCTCATCTGAGTAGTTCTGAATAGTCCTGTCCTAACTCTAACCCTCATCTGAGTAGTTCTGAATAGTCCTGTCCTAACTCTAACCCCTCATCTGAGTAGTTCTGAATGGTTCTGAATAGTCCTGTCCTAACCCTAACCGTCATCTGAGTAGTTCTGAATAGTCCTGTCCTAACTCTAACCCTCATCTGAGTAGTTCTGAATGGTTCTCAATAGTCCTGTCCTAACTCTAACCCCTCATCTGAGTAGTTCTGAATGGTTCTGAATAGTCCTGTCCTAACCCTAACCGTCATCTGAGTAGTTCTGAATAGTCCTGTCCTAACTCTAACCCTCATCTGAGTAGTTCTGAATAGTCCTGTCCTAACTCTAACCCCTCATCTGAGTAGTTCTGAATGGTTCTCAATAGTCCTGTCCTAACCCTAACCGTCATCTGAGTAGTTCTGAATGGTTCTCAATAGTCCTGTCCTAACTCTAGCCCCTCATCTGAGTAGTTCTGAATGGTTCTCAATAGTCCTGTCCTAACTCTAACCCTATTCTGAGTAGTTCTGAATGGTTCTCAATAGTCCTGTCCTAACCCTAACCCTCATCTGAGTAGTTCTGAATGGTTCTCAATAGTCCTGTCCTAACCCCTGCTGTCAGTCATGATGTTACTCTTCTTAAATCGCCAGGAAAATGCACTCTCAATGAAAAAGCTATCTATTTGTATTTACATTTCGTGTAGTAAATCAGGCCCGTAGTCGAAACTCTCATGATTGTTAGACTTTGAAATTTGCACTTAAACTTATTTCACCATTTAATTCCCCACATTACAATTTGAGTACATTACGTTTTGAGAAACGTTTAGGGAAATCTAGAATAATTACTGTGTTGTACTTATACCCCAACGAACCGAAACTGGTGTCCAAATACGCCTTCATGGTCACAATCGGACACATTAAACTTTTTTTTTTCATTTCCTGGACATTGAGGTGTCATATGATGTCTTGTCTGGACATCATATGTGAACGACAATGAAATAAAAAAAGCCAATGACTGACACCAAACACGCATGACCATCGGACATTCCTAGAAAAAGAAAAGGTCCAGACGAGCAGAGATCAGTCCTCAGTACCATCAAACTCGTACACAGTGTAACTTATTAATACTAGAGTTTAGACACAAGTACTACAGACCTGGATCAGCTTCTGCTGCTCCTCAGAGTCCCACACATTATTTTATTAGGAAATCACACATTTACCAGGTTTCCCTGTTCGAGTGATTGTCTGATTAAAAGTGACGTATAAGACTAGCGCCCCCACACTTCCATGGTGAGGACAGGAACTGCATGCAGGGCGGCTACTTTATTACGGTAAAGTGAAAGAGTGAAGATTCACCCTCATGCAAAAAGAAAACTAAACAAAAATAACCTAATTTAACATATGATCATGACAAAAGTGAAAACAAAAAGGAAATGAATAGGAAAAAACAGCATTTGACCAAGATTTTAGAGACCCCCCCCACAAAAAAATTCAGAAATCACGTTTTAAGGAGGGCTCCTTTATCCTTTATCCCCCGAAGTTCACACCCTGGATGCAGGTCATATTTATGACGCCAGGTCCAGTCGTTGCTTTAGAGCAAATATTCCTGTTACACAAGCTTCACTACAGAACTACTCTGCTCCTCAGCTTCTAGTTCACCATTCGTTTTCTTAGTTTACGTTATGGTAGCAGTTTCTGTTCTCCCTCAAAATGTTTCCACTCTGAACTCTTTCTGTTTTGATGCATATTTGATCAGTTTTAGTTCTTTTTGGAGACATTGTTCTTGTGTCAGTCAGACACAGCAGCGTTCTGCTGTCATAGTGTCATCTAGTGGTCAAAGGTGGTAGGTACGGATATATTGAGATGCATAACTTGGACACATAACCAGATAACTAACAAGTGTGGTTTATAGTCTAGGAACAATGGCATGTTGAACTATTCTTAGTTTTGCTGCTTTAGGGTCAGACCACCGGGAGACCCTCGTCATACTTTATGAGCACTTAGTGTCATACTTTCATGTGATTTCATGAATAAACAACACAAACAATCATGACTTATAAGTTCAGAAAATATTGTAATAGTTTTACCCTTCAATATTTCCTTTTCAAAACTATTCCTTTTCAGAAGTATACCCAGTGGGAAAAGGCATCTCCATGACCTTCCATACGTGTCCTGATGCTGAGCAAGTTGAACTCCACACTTTGGAAACCAGCGTCCAAACAGACACGACATGGAGATGCGACTGACCGTAAGATGACATCACCACCAGCGTCAGGACGAAGACGAAGCGCCACCGATAAGGACACATGCATCCCAGCAGCCTCTTCACAGCGGCACTGCTGACGTCCGCGGACCCCCCAGCCGGCCCCCCAGCCCTCCTCAGCACGGATGACACGCATCGGACGCAGGAGCTCAGGAGAGAGGAAACGTAGCGGCTCCAATAGATCCAGGCCACCAGTGTGACAACATAACCCTGAAAAAACTGAACACCACAGATTGACAGAATTTCAACTTAAACGTCATGAATGACAAAACAGACTTGCAATATTTCACAGGGCCTGAAGTTTCTCACATTTTTCTCATTTCAGCTTATCTTAATCACCATTAAAATGAAAGAAATATTTGAAAGTGTATATGATTTGAATGGAAAATACATAAAACTGCCAACTTTTCTATGGTACTTAATATTATTTTGCATTACCACTGTAAATCTGTTGTCCCTTTTTCTGCAGTAAAACACAGAATAGATTTCATATTGCATTAGATGAGCGTTATATGATTGATCTGACTTGTCCAGTGATGCAAACTATGCAACTAACACGATAGATTTTAGTAAAAAGAAATTACCCCCCAGCAGCTGGTCCTCTCCCCTCACCCTCTCCCAGGAATGCCCCCCCAGCAGCTGGTCCTCTCCCCTCACCCTCTCCCAGGAATGCCCCCCCAGCAGCTGGTCCTCTCCACTCACCCTCTCCCAGGAATGCCCCCCCAGCAGCTCGTCCTCTCCACTCACCCTCTCCCAGGAATGCCCCCCCAGCAGCTGGTCCTCTCCACTCACCCTCTCCCAGGAATGCCCCCCCAGCAGCTGGTCCTCTCCACTCACCCTCTCCCAGGAATGCCCCCCCAGCAGCTCGTCCTCTCCACTCACCCTCTCCCAGGAATGCCCCCCCAGCAGCTGGTCCTCTCCACTCACCCTCTCCCAGGAATGCCCCCCCAGAAGCCCGTCCTCCCCCCTCCCCCTCTTCCAGCAATGCCCCCCCAGCAGCTGGTCCTCTCCACTCACCCTCTCCCAGGAATGCCCCCCCAGAAGCCCGTCCTCCCCCCTCCCCCTCTTCCAGCAATGCCCCCCCAGCAGCTGGTCCTCTCCACTCCCCCTCTCCCAGGAATGCCCCCCCAGCAGCTCGTCCTCTCCACTCACCCTCTCCCAGCAATGCCCCCCCAGAAGCTCGTCCTCTCCCCTCCCCCTCTCCCAGGAATGCCCCCCCAGCAGCCCGTCCTCTCCACTCACCCTCTCCCAGGAATGCCCCCCCAGCAGCCTGTCCTCCCCCCTCCCCCTCTTCCAGCAATGCCCCCCCAGCAGCTGGTCCTCTCCACTCACCCTCTCCCAGGAATGCCCCCCCAGCAGCCCGTCCTCTCCACTTCCCCTCTCCCAGGAATGCCCCCCCAGCAGCCCGTCCTCTCCACTCACCCTCTCCCAGGAATGCCCCCCCAGCAGCCCGTCCTCTCCCCTCACCCTCTCCCAGGAATGCCCCCCCAGCAGCTGGTCCTCTCCACTCACCCTCTCCCAGGAATGCCCCCCCAGCAGCCCGTCCTCTCCACTCACCCTCTCCCAGGAATGCCCCCCCAGCAGCCCGTCCTCTCCACTCACCCTCTCCCAGGAATGCCCCCCCAGCAGCCCGTCCTCTCCACTCACCCTCTCCCAGGAATGCCCCCCCAGCAGCCCGTCCTCTCCACTCACCCTCTCCCAGGAATGCCCCCCCAGCAGCCCGTCCTCGGTCGACCACCCCAGCGCCCAGAGCAGCGTGGCGTACGTCGGGAAGAGGAAGCAGAGGACAGCCACGCTCTGGAGGCTTCCCGGGCTGAGCATCCACAGAAGGTTCCCGGGGAAGATGAGGGCGCCCGCCCTGACCAGCGCGCCCCCCCACAGGGCAATGAAGGGGTGATTGAGGAGGAGGGGGGAGAGCTGGGCCAGCTGGATGGCTCGGACCACACACACATCCACACACACACCGAGCAGCGGCAGGAAGAAGCTCATCTTCTGCATCGTTCTGCAAACAGACCAGAGACCAGTTAGAATTAAAGTAGAGACTGCTAACATCCACCATCCATCCATCATCCACCCATCATCCACCCATCCATCATCCATCCATCATCCACCCATCATCCATCAATCCATCATCCACCCATCATCCATCATCCACCCATCCATCATCCATCCATCATCCACCCATCATCCATCAATCCATCATCCATCCATCCATCATCCATCCATCCATCATCCACCCATCCATCCACCACCCATCCATCCACCATCCATCATCCATCCATCCATCATCCACCCATCATCCATCAATCCATCATCCATCATCCACCCATCCATCCATCATCCATCAATCCATCATCCATCCATCCATCATCCATCCATCCACCATCCATCAATCCATCATCCACCCATCCATCTATCCATCATCCACCCATCCATCCAAGATCCATCCATCCCCCATCCATCATCCATCTATCCATCATCCATCCATCCATCATCCACCCATCCATCCACCCATCATCCATCCACCATCCATCTATCCATCCATCCACCATCCATCTATCCATCCACCATCCATCATCCACCCATCATCCATCTATCCATCATCCACCATCCATCTATCCATCCACCATCCATCATCCACCCATCATCCATCTATCCATCATCCACCCATCCATCTATCCATCATCCATCCAACCATCATCCACCCATCCACCCATCATCATCCATCCATCCACATATCCACATCCATCATCCAGCCACCTGGTGTCACCAGAAAGGACTGCATGCAGTCCTTTCTGGTGACTGTTCTGTGAACGACTGTTCCCAGTGAACAGCCTTTTTGTGAACGACTGTTCCCAGTGAACGACTGTTCTCAGTGAACAGCCTGTTTGTGAACGACTGTTCCCAGTGAACAGCCTATTTGTGAATGACTGTTCCCAGTGAACGACTGTTCCCAGTGAACAGCCTGTTGTTGAACGGCTGTTCACAGTGAACAGCCTGTTGTTGAACGGCTGTTCACAGTGAACAGCCTGTTGTTGAACGGCTGTTCACAGTGAACAGCCTGTTTGTGAACGACTGTTCCCAGTGAACAGCCTGTTTGTGAATGACTGTTCCCAGTGAACGACTGTTCCCAGTGAACAGCCTGTTTGTGAACGGCTGTTCCCAGTGAACAGCCTTTTTGTCAACGACTGTTCCCAGTGAACAGCCTGTTTGTGAATGACTGTTCCCAGTGAATGACTGTTCCCAGTGAACAGCCTGTTTGTGCACGACTGTTTCCAGTGAACAGCCTGTTTGTGAACGACTGTTCCCAGTGAACAGCCTGTTTGTGAATTACTGGTCCCAGTGAACGACTGTTCCCAGTGAACGACTGTTCCCAGTGAACAGCCTGTTCCCAGTGAACGACTGTTCCCAGTGAACAGCCTGTTCCCAGTGAACGACTGTTCCCAGTGAACAGCCTGTTCCCAGTGAACGACTGTTACCAGTGAACAGCCTGTTCCCAGTGAACGACTGTTCCCAGTGAACAGCCTGTTCCCAGTGAACAGCCTGTTCCCAGTGAACGACTGTTCCCAGTGAACAGCCTGTTTGCGAACGGCTGTTCACAGTGAACAGCCTGTTGTTGAACGGCTGTTCACAGTGAACAGCCTGTTGTTGAACGGCTGTTCACAGTGAACAGCCTGTTGGTGAACGGCTGTTCACAGTGAACAGCCTGTTGTTGAACGGCTGTTCACAGTGAACAGCCTGTTGGTGAACGGCTGTTCACAGTGAACAGCCTGTTGGTGAACGGCTGTTCACAGTGAACAGCCTGTTGGTGAACGGCTGTTCCCAGTGAACAGCCGTTCCACTGGACCAACAGACTCCAGACCAGAAGAGTCACTTCCTGGATGCTTGTTCTCATGTTGAGCTCAGTAAATGTCGAAACCTACAATAAGTCTGGGACATGAACAGAAATGCCATAATCTCTTTTAATGTCTACTGGTGAAGCATTACTTGATCATGGTTAGATTTGTTTTAAATGATTGTAATGTTGTATGATCATTAATAATATTACAGAATGTACATGTCCTTCAATAACCTCTCTTTCACTTTGATGCTGCATTGCTCACTTTCATTTTCTCTTCATTCCGTGAACCAATTTAAACCATACACACAATAAACAAAGACATATCCATCTCCCATTCCTAACAACGAACACATTTATACAGAAAACAATGTCGGAACTTGGAACAACCGCTATAAAGAAAGAGAAAAAGACGAGACTCACTTAACTCGTTCCGTTTGCTGTGAAGAAACGAGTCAAAGCTGGAAAATCCTGAGAACGAACACAAACAGGTCACAAAGCGGAGTTGAAGGTTTTCTCAGCACCAGCCTGTTCACCTGTTCACCAGCCTGCTCACCTGTTTACCAGTTTGCTCACCAGCCTGTTCACCAGTTTGCTCCGCGGAGACGCTCCAGACTGAAAGTGAAACTACCAACTTGTGCGGCTGCTCACGGAAAGTCCCGAGCTGCTTCGGCCAGCTTCGGCCAGCTTCGGCCTGCTTCGGCCAGCTTCGGCCAGGAAAGTGTAAAAGTCCCTAAACTGACGTGCGAGTGTGTGGAGACGCTTTTCTCTCCGTTCTCTTCAGTGAAACGTCCGCAGAGCACGAAGGACCCGCAGGAGCTCGAGCTGAGCTCCTCACGTGACGTGACCTCACGAAGCACACGACAGCGACAACCAGCGGCTCGAACCAGAAGTGCAGGTGAAAATCCCCTTTCATCACGGGAGGGGCCAAGGAGACGATTCCCTGTTGGCTGGCTGAATACTAACTGACTAATCAACCATAACTCACTGAATACTAACTGATTAATCAACCATAACCCCTGAATACTAACTGATTAATCAATGATAACTCACTGAATATTAACTGACTAATCAACCATAACTCACTGAATACTAACTGATTAATCAATGATAACTCACTGAATACTAACTGATTAATCAATGATAACTCACTGAATACTAACTGATTAATCAATGATAGCTCACTGAATATTAACTGATTAATCAATGATAACTCACTGAATATTAACTGATCTTCACCTGGTTATTTCTCCAGTAAAAGTCACACATGGAGTTCTGATAATGGTCACATGGTTTGGAGTATTTTAATATTTATAACGGACTAAACAACAATAGAATGTTCTGATTTGTGATTTATGTGTGTGTTTTATGGCAAAACACACACACACACACACACACACACACACACACACACACACACACACACACACACACTTCCTATTCTTCTCCACACAGTGGCAGGAAGTTGTCCAGAAAACTGCAGGGCCTCTGAAAAAAGAACGAACGAACACAGTGGGCTGGGTGGAGGAGGAGGAGGAAGGGGGGGAGGAGGAGGAGGAGAGGGTGGGCTGGGTGGAGGAGAAGGAGGAAGAGGGGGAGGAGAGGGTGGGCTGGATGGAGGAGGAGAGGGTGGGCTGGGTGGAGGAGAAGGAGGAAGAGGAGGAGGAGAGGGTGAGCTGGGTGGAGGAGGAGGAGGAGAGGGTGTGCAGGGTGGAGGAGGAGGAGGAGGAGGAAGAAGAGGAGAGAATGGGCTGGGTGGAGGAGAAGGAGGAAGAGGGGGAGGAGGAGAAGGAGAGGGTGGGCTGGGTGGAGGAGGAGGAGGAGGAGGAGGAGGAGGAGGAGGAAGAGGGGGAGGAGGAGGAGGAGGAGGAGGAGGAAGGGTTTTGAAGGTGTGATGGATTGAGAAACTGCCCTCAGACTAAAGTGTTCAGTCTTGGTTTCCCGCTGAAGACGCTTTGTCTCTGATCGACAGCTTGTGCCTGGAGGACGGAGAGAAGAAAGGAGGTGGACAGAAGGAGTGAGAGAAGAGAGGAGCACTGAGAGAAGAGAGGAGGACTGAGAGAAGAAAGGAGGACTGAGAGAAGAGAGGAGGACTGAGAGAAGAAGGGAGGACTGAGAGAAGAGAGGAAGACTGAGAGAAGAGAGGACTGAGAGAAGAAGGGGGGACTGAGAGAAGAGAGGAGCACTGAGAGAAGAGAGGACTGAGAGAAGAAGGGGGACTGAGAGAAGAGAGGAGCACTGAGAGAAGAGAGGAGGACTGAGAGAAGAAGGGAGGACTGAGAGAAGAGAGGAGCACTGAGAGAAGAGAGGAGGACTGAGAGAAGAAGGGAGGACTGAGAGAAGAGAGGAGGACTGAGAGAAGAGAGGAAGACTGAGAGAAGAAGGGAGGACTGAGAGAAGAGAGGAGGACTGAGAGAAGAAGGGAGGACTGAGAGAAGAGAGGAGGACTGAGAGAAGAGAGGAGGACTGAGAGAAGAAGGGAGGACTGAGAGAAGAGAGGAAGACTGAGAGAAGAAGGGAGGACTGAGAGAAGAAGGGAGGACTGAGAGAAGAGAGGAGCACTGAGAGAAGAGAGGAGGACTGAGAGAAGAGAGGAAGACTGAGAGAAGAAGGGAGGACTGAGAGAAGAAGGGAGGACTGAGAGAAGAAGGGAGGACTGAGAGAAGAGAGGAGGACTGAGAGAAGAAGGGAGGACTGAGAGAAGAAGGGAGGACTGAGAGAAGAGAGGAGGACTGAGAGAAGAGAGGAGGTGGAGACCTGAAGAGTGAAGATGTTGACTTTGATGATGTTTGTTCTGCTCCGACTGAACTGGACGAGTCTTGGTGAGTTTCCAGCTCCTTCTGGAGTGTTGGTCTGTGTTGTTGTTGTTGTAATGTTGGTCTGTGTTGTTGTTGTTGTTGTTGTAATGTTGGTCTGTGTTGTTGTTGTAATGTTGGTCTGTGTTGTTGTTGTAATGTTGGTCTGTGTTGTTGTTGTTGTAATGTTGGTCTGTGTTGTTGTTGTTGTTGTTGTAATGTTGGTCTGTGTTGTTGTTGTTGTAATGTTGGTCTGTGTTGTTGTTGTTGTTGTAATGTTGGTCTGTGTTGTTGTTGTTGTAATGTTGGTCTGTGTTGTTGTTGTAATGTTGGTCTGTGTTGTTGTTGTTGTTGTTGTAATGTTGGTCTGTGTTGTTGTTGTTGTAATGTTGGTCTGTGTTGTTGTTGTTGTAATGTTGGTCTGTGTTGTTGTTGTTGTAATGTTGGTCTGTGTTGTTGTTGTAATGTTGGTCTGTGTTGTTGTTGTTGTAATGTTGGTCTGTGCTGTTGTTGTTGTAATGTTGGTCTGTGTTGTTGTTGTTGTAATGTTGGTCTGTGTTGTTGTTGTTGTAATGTTGGTCTGTGTTGTTGTTGTTGGAATATTGGTATGTGTTGTTGATGTAATGTTGGTCTGTGTTGTTGTTGTAATGTTGGTCTGTGTTGTTGTTGTAATGTTGGTCTGTGTTGTTGTTGTTGGAATGTTGGTCTGTGTTGTTGTTGTTGGAATGTTGGTCTGTGTTGTTGTTGTTGTAATGTTGGTCTGTGTTGTTGATGTAATGTTGGTCTGTGTTGTTGTTGTAATGTTGGTCTGTGTTGTTGTTGTAATGTTGGTCTGTGTTGTTGTAATGTTGGTCTGTGTTGTTGTTGTTGTAATGTTGGTCTGTGTTGTTGTTGTAATGTTGGTCTGTGTTGTTGTTGTTGGAATGTTGGTCTGTGTTGTTGTTGTTGGAATGTTGGTCTGTGTTGTTGTTGTTGGAATGTTGGTCTGTGTTGTTGTTGTAATGTTGGTCTGTGTTGTTGTTGTTGGAATATTGGTCTGTGTTGTTGTTGTTGTAATGTTGGTCTGTGTTGTTGTTGTTGGAATGTTGGTCTGTGTTGTTGTTGTTGTAATGTTGGTCTGCGTTGTTGTTGTAATGTTGATCTGTGTTGTTGTTGTTGGAATATTGGTCTGTGTTGTTGTTTTTGGAATGTTGGTCTGTGTTGTTGTTGTTGTAATGTTGGTCTGTGTTGTTGTTGTAATGTTGGTCTGTGTTGTTGTTGTAATGTTGGTCTGTGTTGTTGTTGTTGGAATATTGGTCTGTGTTGTTGTTGTAATGTTGGTCTGTGTTGTTGTTGTAATGTTGGTCTGTGTTGTTGTTGTTGTTGGAATGTTGGTCTGTGTTGTTGTTAAAATAACTTCATCTCAATCTATGTGGTTGTATATGATTATTTGAAAACGTGTATTTTGTTCATTGAGTTGTTTGTTTGTTTGTCAACAGGAAGTGAATCGTTCTAATCATTCATGTTGAGACTTTCACAAATTGTTTTTCAGGATTGTGACCTGATTTAAAACCCAAAAAAGACAACAGTAATCATAAACTAGCACATCACAACCACAAGTCAAGGCTTTACAGCCATACTGCTAAATATTTAGAAACGTTTAGTCTTGTGCTTTGTTTACACCAGTAGACCCAGTAAACGTGAAAATATAAAAGATTGTCCCCCACTAAAACTAGCCGCAACGTTCGCTCTGAACTCACACCTGTCAAGCCCATTATTGTCTCGAATGCCATCACATTCCTCGTTGCCATGGCAACGACCTCTGACATTTATCAAGCTCTCGACCTGCTTCACTTCCTGTTGCTATTCACTTCTTCTGGACACTTCCTGTTTATGTCGGGACGACTTCCTGCCAACTTCCTGCCGCCTCCAGCGGCCTGAGCGGCGGCATTGTTAGCGGTCGCTAACGGCTTGAAACAATGAGTGTGTGTGCGTCGGCCATGTGGAGCAAACAACTCCAGAAACAACTCCAGAACCAACTCCAGAACCAACTCCAGAACCAACTTCAGAAACAACTCCAGAAACAACTCCAGAACCAACTCCAGAACCAACTCCAGAACCAACTCCAGAAACAACTCCAGAAACAACTCCAGAAACAATGTCAGAAACAACTCCAGAACCAACTCCAGAAACAATGTCAGAAACAACTCCAGAACCAACTCCAGAAACAACTCCAGAACCAACTCCAGAAACAACTCCAGAAACAACTCCAGAAACAACTCCAGAAACAATGTCAGAAACAACTCCAGAACCAACTCCAGAAACAATGTCAGAAACAACTCCAGAACCAACTCCAGAAACAACTTCGGAAACAACTCCAGAAACAACTTCAGAAACAACTCCAGAACCAACTCCAGAAACAACTCCAGAACCAACTCCAGAAACAACTCCAGAACCAACTCCAGAAACAACTCCAGAAACAATGTCAGAAACAACTCCAGAACCAACTCCAGAAACAATGTCAGAAACAACTCCAGAACCAACTCCAGAAACAACTTCGGAAACAACTCCAGAAACAACTTCAGAAACAACTCCAGAACCAACTCCAGAAACAACTCCAGAACCAACTCCAGAAACAATGTCAGAAACAACTCCAGAAACAACTTCGGAAACAACTCCAGAAACAACTCCAGAAACAACTCCAGAACCAACTCCAGAAACAACTCCAGAAACAATGTCAGAAACAACTCCAGAACCAACTCCAGAAACAATGTCAGAAACAACTCCAGAACCAATTCCAGAAACAACTTCGGAAACAACTCCAGAAACAACTTCAGAAACAACTCCAGAACCAACTCCAGAAACAACTCCAGAACCAACTCCAGAAACAACTCCAGAAACAACTCCAGAAACAACTCCAGAAACAATGTCAGAAACAACTCCAGAACCAACTCCAGAAACAATGTCAGAAACAACTCCAGAACCAACTCCAGAAACAACTTCGGAAACAACTCCAGAAACAACTTCAGAAACAACTCCAGAACCAACTCCAGAAACAACTCCAGAACCAACTCCAGAAACAACTCCAGAACCAACTCCAGAAACAACTCCAGAAACAATGTCAGAAACAACTCCAGAACCAACTCCAGAAACAATGTCAGAAACAACTCCAGAACCAACTCCAGAAACAACTTCGGAAACAACTCCAGAAACAACTTCAGAAACAACTCCAGAACCAACTCCAGAAACAACTCCAGAACCAACTCCAGAAACAATGTCAGAAACAACTCCAGAAACAACTTCGGAAACGACTCCAGAAACAACTCCAGAAACAACTCCAGAACCAACTCCAGAAACAACTCCAGAAACAATGTCAGAAACAACTCCAGAACCAACTCCAGAAACAATGTCAGAAACAACTCCAGAACCAATTCCAGAAACAACTTCGGAAACAACTCCAGAAACAACTTCAGAAACAACTCCAGAACCAACTCCAGAAACAACTCCAGAAACAATTCCAGAAACAACTCCAGAAACAATGTCAGAAACAACTCCAGAACCAACTCCAGAAACAATGTCAGAAACAACTCCAGAACCAACTCCAGAAACAACTTCGGAAACAACTCCAGAAACAACTCCAGAACCAACTCCAGAAACAACTTCGGAAATAACTCCAGAAACAACTCCAGAACCAACTCCAGAAACAACTTCAGAAACAACTCCAGAACCAATGTCAGAACTATGACCCCCTCCCCACATGGACCCCTGACGATCACCTGGACCCCTGACCCCCCACATGGACCCCTGACCTTCACCTGACCCCTGACCTTCACCTGACCCCTCACCTTCACCTGGACCCCTGACCTTCACCTGACCCCTCACCTTCACCTGACCCCTGACCTTCACCTGGACCCCTGACCTTCACCTGACCCCTGACCTTCACCTGGACACCTGACCTTCACCTGGACTCCCTGACCTTCACCTGACCCCTGACCTTCACCTGGACTCCCTGACCTTCACCTGGACCCCTGACCTTCACCTGGACTCCCTGACCTTCACCTGGACCCCTGACCCCCCACCTGGACCCCCTGACCTTCACCTGGACCCCTGACCTTCACCTGACCCCTCACCTTCACCTGGACCCCTGACCTTCACCTGGACTCCCTGACCTTCACCTGACCCCTGACCTTCACCTGGACCCCTGACCTTCACCTGACCCCTGACCTTCACCTGACCCCTGACCTTCACCTGGACTCCCTGACCTTCACCTGACCCATGACCTTCACCTGGACCCCTGACCTTCACCTGACCCCTGACCTTCACCTGGACCCCTGACCTTCACCTGAACTCCCTGACCTTCACCTGGACCCCTGACCCCCCACCTGAACCCCCTGCAGTTCACCCACAGAGAGTGTTATTACCTTGCTTGGTTCTAATGTCAAGTTCTCATGAAGCTGCTCGACAAAGTCGCTATTACACATATAGTTATTACACAGTTATTACACATATATGCATTACACATATAGTTTCTACGTGTAGTTATTATACACAATTATTACACATATAGTTAGTACACACATATAGTTATTACTCATATAGTTATTACACACATAGTTATTACAAAATAGTTATTCTACATGTAGTTATACACATAGTTATTACACATATAATTATTACACATAGTTATTACACATAGTTAAATGCACGTGTAGTTATTATACATATAGTTATTACACATGCAGTTATTACACATGTAGTAATTACACATGTAGTTATTACTATAGAAACGATTACAGTAAAATTGTATGTATATATATATTGGGTGTGAAATGAGATTTTAAATGTCTTTCTGCTGGTCAATCTCATGTGTCCACAGCGGTGTCCACTGATCCCTGGGGTCAGTGTCCGGCCAATCGGAAGTGCCAGGACAAATTTGGGGACGGGTCATGTGACCGAGAATGTATGGAGGCTGATTGTCTGCGGGACGGGTTCGACTGCCTGAAGGACCGGAGTCACTGCAAGTAACTAGTACCTGACGTACACGTTCAGTCCTACATCATCCAATTCACTACAGTCAAGACATCTGGTATACATCTGGCCCCGCCCCCCAGTGGCTCCATCTCCCAGTGGCCCCGCCTCCCAGTGACCACATTTAAATAATTTCCCCTTTGGGAAACTGAACCTTATTTTCTAACAAAATAAAACGAGACATGCAAAAGAATACTGACTGGGTTAGTCCAGAACTAGTCCACCACTAGTCCACTGGTCCACCACTAGACCACTAGTCCACCACTACACCACTAGTCCACTAGTCCACCACTACACCACTAGTCCACCACTAGACCACTAATAGTCCACCACTAGACCACTAGTCCACCACTAGACCACTAGTCCACCACTACACCACTAGTCCACCACTAGTCCACCACTAGTCCACCACTAGACCACTACTAGTCCACCATTAGGCCACTAGTCCACTACTAGTCCACCACTAGACCACTAGTCCACCACTAGTCCACCATTACACCACTAGTCCACCACTAGGCCACTAGTCCACTACTTGTCCACCACTACACCACTAGGCCACTAGTCCACTACTAGTCCACCACTACACCACTAGACCACTAGTCCACTACTAGTCCACCACTAGACCACTAGTCCACCACTAGTCCACTACTAGTCCACCACTAGGCCACTAGTCCACTACTTGTCCACCACTACACCACTAGTCCACTACTAGTCCACCACTAGTCCACCACTAGGCCACTACTAGTCCACCACTAGACCACTAGTCCACCACTACTCCACTAGTCCACCACTAGACCACCAGTCCACTACTAGTCCAATACTAGACCTCCACTACACCACCACTAGTCCACCACAGTCCACTACTAGTCCACCACAGTCCACTACTAGTCCACCACTAGTCCACCACAGTCCACTACTAGTCCACCACTAGACCACTACTTGTCCACCATTAGGCCACTAGTCCACTACTAGTCCACCACTAGACCACTAGTCCACCACTAGTCCACCATTACACCACTAGTCCACCACTAGGCCACTAGTCCACTACTTGTCCACCACTACACCACTAGGCCACTAGTCCACTACTAGTCCACCACTACACCACTAGACCACTAGTCCACTACTAGTCCACCACTAGACCACTAGTCCACCACTAGTCCACTACTAGTCCACCACTAGGCCACTAGTCCACTACTTGTCCACCACTACACCACTAGTCCACTACTAGTCCACCACTAGTCCACCACTAGGCCACTACTAGTCCACCACTAGACCACTAGTCCACCACTACTCCACTAGTCCACCACTAGACCACCAGTCCACTACTAGTCCAATACTAGACCTCCACTACACCACCACTAGTCCACCACAGTCCACTACTAGTCCACCACAGTCCACTACTAGTCCACCACTAGTCCACCACAGTCCACTACTAGTCCACCACTAGACCACTACTTGTCCACCATTAGGCCACTAGTCCACTACTAGTCCACCACTAGACCACTAGTCCACCACTAGTCCACCATTACACCACTAGTCCACCACTAGGCCACTAGTCCACTACTTGTCCACCACTACACCACTAGGCCACTAGTCCACTACTAGTCCACCACTACACCACTAGACCACTAGTCCACCACTAGACCACTACTAGTCCACCACTAGACCACTAGTCCACCACTAGTCCACAATTACACCACTAGTCCACTACTAGTCCACTAGTCCACTACTTGTCCACCACTACACCACTAGTCCACTACTAGTCCACCACTAGTCCACCACTAGGCCACTACTAGTCCACCACTAGACCACTAGTCCACCACTACTCCACTAGTCCACCACTAGACCACCAGTCCACTACTAGTCCACCACTAGACCTCCACTACACCACCACAGTCCACTACTAGTCCACCACAGTCCACTACTAGTCCACCACTAGTCCACCACAGTCCACTACTAGTCCACCACTAGTCCACCACAGTCCACTACTAGTCCACTACTAGTCCACCACTAGTCCACCACAGTCCACTACTAGTCCACCACAGTCCACTACTAGTCCACCACTAGTCCACCACAGTCCACCACTAGTCCACTACTAGTCCACCACTAGTCCACTACTAGTCCACCACAGTCCACTACTAGTCCACCACTAGTCCACCACAGTCCACTACTAGTCCACTACTAGTCCACCACTAGTCCACCACAGTCCACTACTAGTCCACCACAGTCCACTACTAGTCCACCACAGTCCACTACTAGTCCACTACTAGTCCACCACTAGTCCACCACAGTCCACTACTAGTCCACCACAGTCCACTACTAGTCCACCACTAGTCCACCACAGTCCACTACTAGTCCACCACAGTCCACTACTAGTCCACCACTAGTCCACCACAGTCCACTACTAGTCCACCACAGTCCACTACTAGTCCACCACTAGTCCACCACAGTCCACTACTACTCCACCATGCCCACTACAGTTTCATTTCAGCACCAAAGGATGAAAAAGGTTGGGTTAGCGGTTAAGCCCCGCCCACTGGGTGGGTTAGCGGTTAAGCCCCGCCCACTGGGTGTCACTCTATGACGAGAGAACGCTCCTTCAGTAATATGACTCTAATGTGTCCCCTCTCTGTCTGTCTCTCGTCCTCTCAGCCCGGGACACGTCCCATACTGCCGGGATCACTACGCAGACTCTCACTGCGAGGTGGGCTGTGACAGCGCCCCCTGTGGGTGGGACGGCGGGGACTGCCTCAAACAGCAGAAGTGGCAGTGGGCCAAAGGCACGCTGGTCCTGCACACCAGCGTGCCGCTGCAGCGCTCCACCTTCACCAACACCTCCGTCCTCTGGGCGCTCAGCGTCCTGCTGCAGGCGCCCCTCAAGCTGCGGGGCGCCGCCCCCCTGGCCGCCAGCAGCGACGTGTTCCAGTTCAACCCCCAGGAGCTGGAGGCCCTGCTGGCCCAGGAGCCCCCGCCGGACTCCAACGGGTCGGTACCGCCTGCACTGCAGCTACGCTCTGCAGCTACGCTCTGCTTCATAACCACAGGCCGGCCCAACCTGGCAACCAGGACATGCTGGGTCACACCAAACCTGGCAACCAAACTTTAAGGCAAATGCAGTGACATTAATTCTAAGGAATATAAATGAATACAGAGCTTAAAAGAGCAAAGGCAATGCAAGTAATTCCAGACCTACTCAGTAAGGAAGTTAGTTCAAGGAGGAAGAAATGAAGTGAGTATGAACAGAAATAAATGATGAATGGTTACTGAAATGCTCAGATACTCAACTGAATGAATAGATGGATGGTCAGAAAAAACTCAGCTGCTCTGCTAAAGTGTCAGCTGCTAAAGAGTCTCAGCTGCTAAAGAGTCTCAGTCGCTCTGCTAAAGAGTCTCAGCTGCTAAAGAGTCTCAGCTGCTAAAGAGTCTCAGTCGCTCTGCTAAAGAGGCTCAGCTGCTAAAGAGTCTCAGTCGCTCTGCTAAAGAGGCTCAGCTGCTAAAGAGTCTCAGTCGCTCTGCTAAAGAGTCTCAGCTGCTAAAGAGTCTCAGTCGCTCTGCTAAAGAGTCTCAGCTGCTAAAGAGTCTCAGTCGCTCTGCTAAAGAGGCTCAGCTGCTAAAGAGTCTCAGTCACTCTGCTAAAGAGTCTCAGCTGCTAAAGAGTCTCAGTCGCTCTGCTAAAGAGTCTCAGCTGCTAAAGAGGCTCAGCTGCTAAAGAGTCTCAGTCGCTCTGCTAAAGAGTCTCAGTCGCTCTACTAAAGAGTCTCAGCTGCTAAAGAGTCTCAGTCGCTCTGCTAAAGAGGCTCAGCTGCTAAAGAGTCTCAGTCGCTCTGCTAAAGAGTCTCAGCTGCTAAAGAGTCTCAGCTGCTAAAGAGTCTCAGTCGCTCTGCTAAAGAGTCTCAGCTGCTAAAGAGTCTCAGTCGCTCTGCTAAAGAGTCTCAGCTGCTAAAGAGGCTCAGCTGCTAAAGAGTCTCAGTCACTCTGCTAAAGAGTCTCAGTCGCTCTGTTAAAGAGTCTCAGTCGCTCTGTTAAAGAGTCTCAGTTGAGTTTCAAAGTAAAGTGATAAGAAAAGCCAGAACGGCTGAAGAGTTTCGCTTCCTGTATGAACAGTTCATGTCGCCGAGTCTCGTAGTATCACAGTTTGTTGAATGGACCTGGACAAACAGAGTCGTGTCTCTGTCTCTCAGCTCACTGCTCTTCAAGTGGTTAGGGTTATAAGGTTAGGGTTAGGGTTAGAGGGTTAGGGTTAGAGGGTTAGAGTTAGAGTTAGAGTTAGAGTTAGGGTTAGGGTTAGGGTTAGAGTTAGGGTTAGAGGGTTAGGGTTAGAGGGTTAGGGTTAGAGGGTTAGGGTTAGAGTTAGAGTTAGGATTAGAGTTAGGGCTAGAGGGTTAGGACTAGAGTTAGAGGGTTAAGGTTAGAGGGTTAGGGTTAGGGTTAGGGTTAGAGGGTTAGGGTTAGAGTTAGAGGGTTAGGGTTAGAGGGTTAGGGTTAGAGTTAGGGTTAGAGGGTTAGGGTTAGAGGGTTAGGGTTAGAGGGTTAGGGTTAGAGTTAGGGTTAGAGGGTTAGGGTTAGAGTTAGGGTTAGAGGGTTAGGGTTAGAGTTAGAGGGTTAGGGTTAGAGGGTTAGGGTTAGGGTTAGAGGGTTAGGGTTAGAGTTAGAGTGTTAAGGTTAGAGGGTTAGAGGGTTAGGGTTAGAGTTAGAGTTAGGGTTCGACTAACAGACTCGTGTCTCCGTCTCTCAGCTCGCTGCTCTTCCTCCAAGTGGACAACCGGCCCTGCTCCCGCCCCCCCCCCCTCCCCCTCCTCCTCCTGCTTCCCCTACGCCACCGAGGCCGCCAGCTTCCTGCGAGCAGCGCTGCAGCTGAGACCCCCCTCCTTCCTCAGCCCCCCCCAGCTGAAGGCCGTCATCAGCGTCAGGGGTGTCCGCCAGGAGATCGGGAGCCGAGAGGAGGAGGTCTTCCCACAGGAAGTAAGAGGTAGGCTAAAGCTCTCACACACACGTACACACACATGTACGCACACACGCCACGTGTTTATAAAGAGAAACCTAAAATGTTCAGACAAAGAATATATTAGATTCAAAAGAATGAAAAGTGTCTTCAGGTTGATCAATAGATTGATCGTTTTGTCAATAAATAGATGGATCCTCAGGTTGATCAATAGATTAAAGCATCAAGCTACAAAAACAGTTGATCAGAACAGTCAGTCTCAGACAAGAAACCATTGACTTGTCTCAGTGAGGACAATTTATTGATCCTGACCCTGATCCAGGACCTGGTCCTGGTCCTGGTCCTGGCCTGGAGCAATCAGACGAGATGAACCAAGAGACGAGATGAGAGACGATATGAGACATTTCCTGCTCCTGTCGTTCAAAATTGGAAGTTTTGCAACGAAGACTGTTTATTTTTATTTTATTTTAACTTTTGAATAAAATAAAAAGAAATATAAAACCAACCAGATCCAGCACCTTGAGACTGTATGCTAGCTGTAAGGAAGGAGGCCGAGGACTAGTGAGCGTGAGAGCCACTATCCAGGATGAAACATCCAAGCTCCGTACGTACATCAAGGAAAGGGCTCCAACGGATGACATACTCAACCAAAGTCTCAGACAATGGCGAGATGAGGAGGTGCTGGAAGAGGGACCATCATGGGAGGACAAGATGAGGAGGTGCTGGAAGAGGGACCATCATGGGAGGACAAGCCCCTACATGGGATGTACCACCGGAACATAACTGAAGTGGCTGATCTCAAGTCCTACCGATGGCTAGAGAGGGCTGGCCTACAGGACATAAGTATATATATATATATATATATATATATATATATATATATATATATATACATATATATACCAATGGCTAGAGGGCTGGCCTACAGGACAGCACAGAGGCCCTCATCCTGGCTGCACAGGAGCAGGCTCTGAGCACCAGAGCCATAGAAGCCCAGATCTACCACACCAGACAAGACCCAAGGTGTAGACTGTGCAAAGAGGCACCTGAGACCATCCAGCACAGAACTGCAGGGTGCAAGATGCTAGCTGGGAAAGCATACATGGAACGCCATAACCAAGTGGCTGGCATAGTGTACCGACACATCTGTGCGGAGTATGGTCTGGAAACCCCAAGGTCACAGTGGGAGAACCCCCCCAAAGGTGGTGGAGAATGACCGATGAAGATCCTGTGGGATTTCCAGATACAGACAGACAGGATGGTAATGGAGAACCAAGCAGACATTGTGGTGGTTGATAAAGGGCAGAGGAAAGCCGTGGTGGTGGATGTAGCAATACCAAGTGATGGAACGTCAGAAAGAAGAAATACCAAGTGATGTAACATCAGAAAGAAGAAATACCAAGTGATGGTAACATCAGAAAGAAGAAATACCAAGTGATGTAACATCAGAAAGAAGAAATACCAAGTGATGGTAACATCAGAAAGAAGGAGGACCAAGTGATGGAACATCAGAAAGAAGAAATACCAAGTGATGGTAACATCAGAAAGAAGGAGGACCAAGTGATGGAACATCAGAAAGAAGAAATACCAAGTGATGGAACATCAGAAAGAAGGAGGACCAAGTGATGGAACATCAGAAAGAAGAAATACCAAGTGATGGTAACATCAGAAAGAAGGAGGACCAAGTGATGGAACATCAGAAAGAAGAAATACCAAGTGATGTAACATCAGAAAGAAGAAATACCAAGTGGTGGAACATCAGAAAGAAGAAATACCAAGTGATGTAACATCAGAAAGAAGAAATACCAAGTGGTGGAACATCAGAAAGAAGAAATACCAAGTGATGTGACATCAGAAAGAAGAAATACCAAGTGATGGAACATCAGAAAGAAGAAATACCAAGTGATGGAACATCAGAAAGAAGGAGTACCAAGTGATGGAACATCAGAAAGAAGAAATACCAAGTGATGGTAACATCAGAAAGAAGGAGGACCAAGTGATGGAACATCAGAAAGAAGAAATACCAAGTGATGGAACATCAGAAAGAAGAAATACCAAGTGATGGAACATCAGAAAGAAGAAATACCAAGTGATGGTAACATCAGAAAGAAGGAGTACCAAGTGATGGAACATCAGAAAGAAGAAATACCAAGTGATGGTAACATCAGAAAGAAGGAGGACCAAGTGATGGAACATCAGAAAGAAGAAATACCAAGTGATGGTAACATCAGAAAGAAGAAATACCAAGTGATGTGACATCAGAAAGAAGAAATACCAAGTGGTGGAACATCAGAAAGAAGAAATACCAAGTGGTGGAACATCAGAAAGAAGAAATACCAAGTGGTGGAACATCAGAAAGAAGAAATACCAAGTGATGGAACATCAGAAAGAAGGAGTACCAAGTGATGTAACATCAGAAAGAAGGAGTACCAGGGGCTCAGAGAGGAGCTGGAGAGGGCTTGGAAGGTGAAGGTGACAGTAGTGCCCTCGGGGCAGTAACCCCCAAACTGGAGGAGTGGCTACAGCAGATCCCTGGAACAACCTCTGGTAGAGGACCAGGACCCTCAAGCTCCCAGGCCTCTGGTAGAGGACCAGGACCCTCAAGCTCCCAGGCCTCTGGTAGAGGACCAGGACCCTCAAGCTCCCAGGCCTCTGGTAGAGGACCCGAGCTTGGAATAGAAAAACAGGTGACCGCCTGCGGAGGGCGAGAGGGGAATTTATTATATATATATATATATATATATATATATATATATATATATATATATATATATATATATATATATATATATACATAAATGTGTGTAGTCAGGCAAGGAGTCCTGGGGGTTTCCAGAGTTTGGGGTTGGAGATGGGGCTGAGATGGAGGTGAGGTGGAGACAGAGGTGAGGTGGAGGTGAAGTGAGGTGGAGACAGAGGTGAGGTGGAGGTGAGGTGGGGGTGAGGTGGAGACAGAGGTGAAGTGAGGTGGAGGCAGAGGTGAAGGGGAGGTGGAGGTGAAGTGGAGGTGGAGGTGGAGGTGAGGGGGAGGTGAGGTGAGGTGGAGGTGAGGTAGAGACAGAGGTGAGGTGGAGGTGAGGTGGAGACAGAGGTGAGGTGAGGTGGAGACAGAGGTGAGGTGGAGACAGAGGTGAAGTGAGGTGGAGGCAGAGGTGAAGTGGAGACAGAGGTGAGGTGGAGGTGAGGTAGAGACAGAGGTGAGGTGGAGACAGAGGTGAGGTGAGGTGGAGACAGAGGTGAAGTGGAGACAGAGGTGAGGTGAGGTGGAGGTGAGGTGGAGACAGAGGTGAGGTGGAGGTGAGGTAGAGACAGGTGAGGTGGAGGTGAGGTGGAGACAGAGGTGAGGTGAGGTGGAGGTGAGGTGAGGTGTGGGAAGAAATGTTTTGATTGGGCAGCTCACCACGTTCCAGGATTGTTGAAAGAAAAGGACGAAGCTGATTGGACGGAGGGTTTGATGATGTCATGGTAACAGCAGAGAGTTTGAGGGGTTGTAATGTCCAGCCACTGAAAATCAGGCTGATCAGCTACATTTGTGATTTCAGTTTATAAACATATCCTAACTACGATTAACTGTAACTACAAGTGTATTCACAAAACAGGAGCTTTGTTTTTATACTGAATTCCTTTGTGGAGATCTTTAGTGGAAGGTATCAGTGTTTCTATCTGACGAGCTAATTCAGTTCAAGAAGTTTATTATAAAAGTCAAACATAGATCTATATTTCATTTCGCTTAAAATTGTCATAATAATGAAATGCAGATCTAAAAGTCTACTTCCACTATTGGAAATACTAATCAGCTGTGTGACCTGAGTGTTGATTCTTTGGCAAGAAAAGAAGTAAATCTGCTTCTGTGGGGTAAGTAGTTCTGTGTCATGACGTCTGAGGGATGAATAGAGTATTAATTCATTTAAAAGATAAAGGCTAATAATGAAGCTTGTAGCTGTAAAATGATGTGAATTAACTCTTCAGTTCCCTGAAGGAATGTTTCTGCCAATAAAAAGGTGATGAAGGTTCCCAGCAGGGTGCCGTTGGAGGAGAGGCCTCTCATCCCTGTCTTCTGCCCCAAAGAGCCCCCCCCGGCCTGGCTGTGGGCCGTGGGAGCCACTGCCACTGCCCTGCTGCTGGCCGGACCCCCCGCAGTGGTCCTGCTGGTGAGGAGGGTGAGGAGGGGGAGGAAGGGGAGGACAGGGAGGCGCCGGGCCGAGAGGGAAGGCACCGACCGGCTGAGACCGCGGCCCAAACCAGCCGACGGAGACGGGAACGGCAAAGCCAAAGCCTGGATGTCCATGTCTCACGTTCCTCACGGGGACCAGAGGGACAGGACCTGCAGAGGAAAGGACAGACTCAGCCTGAGGACGAAGAAGAAGAAAGACAAGGAGGACAAGAAGAGACGCAGGGAACCTCTGGGGGAGGACGCCATGAGGATGAGGTGAGTAAAACCTCCAGCCTTTAGTGGTGGTGTATACCAGACAGTATTAATGGAAGTGAAAGATACCAGACAGTATTAATGGAAGTGAAAGGTACCAGACAGTATTAATGGCAGTGAAAGATACCAGACAGTATTAATGGAAGTGAAAGATACCAGACAGTATTAATGGAAGTGAAAGATACCAGACAGTATTAATGGAAGTGAAAGATACCAGACAGTATTAATGGAAGTGAAAGATACCAGACAGTATTAATGGAAGTGAAAGATACCAGACAGTATTAATGGAAGTGAAAGATACCAGACAGTATTAATGGCAGTGAAAGAAACCAGACAGTATTAATGGAAGTGAAAGATACCAGACAGTATTAATGGAAGTGAAAGATACCAGACAGTATTAATGGAAGTGAAAGATACCAGACAGTATTAATGGAAGTGAAAGATACCAGACAGTATTAATGGAAGTGAAAGATACCAGACAGTATTAATGGCAGTGAAAGATACCAGACAGTATTAATGGCAGTGAAAGATACCAGACAGTATTAATGGAAGTGAAAGATACCAGACAGTATTAATGGAAGTGAAAGGTACCAGACAGTATTAATGGCAGTGAAAGGTACCAGACAGTATTAATGGCAGTGAAAGATACCAGACAGTATTAATGGAAGTGAAAGATACCAGACAGTATTAATGGAAGTGAAAGATACCAGACAGTATTAATGGCAGTGAAAGAAACCAGACAGTATTAATGGAAGTGAAAGATACCAGACAGTATTAATGGAAGTGAAAGATACCAGACAGTATTAATGGAAGTGAAAGGTACCAGACAGTATTAATGGCAGTGAAAGGTACCAGACAGTATTAATGGCAGTGAAAGATACCAGACAGTATTAATGGAAGTGAAAGATACCAGACAGTATTAATGGAAGTGAAAGATACCAGACAGTATTAATGGAAGTGAAAGATACCAGACAGTATTAATGGCAGTGAAAGAAACCAGACAGTATTAATGGAAGTGAAAGATACCAGACAGTATTAATGGCAGTGAAAGGTACCAGACAGTATTAATGGCAGTGAAAGATACCAGACAGTATTAATGGAAGTGAAAGATACCAGACAGTATTAATGGAAGTGAAAGATACCAGACAGTATTAATGGCAGTGAAAGACACCAGACAGTATTAATGGAAGTGAAAGATACCAGACAGTATTAATGGAAGTGAAAGATACCAGACAGTATTAATGGAAGTGAAAGGTACCAGACAGTATTAATGGAAGTGAAAGATACCAGACAGTATTAATGGAAGTGAAAGGTACCAGACAGTATTAATGGAAGTGAAAGATACCAGACAGTATTAATGGAAGTGAAAGATACCAGACAGTATTAATGGAAGTGAAAGATACCAGACAGTATTAATGGCAGTGAAAGACACCAGACAGTATTAATGGAAGTGAAAGATACCAGACAGTATTAATGGAAGTGAAAGATACCAGACAGTATTAATGGAAGTGAAAGATACCAGACAGTATTAATGGCAGTGAAAGATACCAGTGTACTCAAGTACCGCTGGTACCTCAGCAGCTACTACCTCTGTGGGAAGAGGCGGCAGCAGGCAGGAAGTGAAGCCTTGTGGAAAACAGGAAGTTGACAGACTGGGTGTTGGATGTCTTCTGGTGGTCCAGGCCTCTGAACCGGGACCAGGATGTGGCCAGCGACACCGACTTCACCCAGAGTTCAATGGAGGACGTTAGCATGAGAAGCTCCCGGCGCCAGGACGACGCCACCATCTGTGACCACCGGACCCCGGAGCAGAAACCGTACCGAGCCGGAACCTCACAGCCCCAGAGGGCCGTACAGTGTAAGGAAGCAGAACATTTCTTCATTCATTCTCAATACTAAAACACACATTTCATCTTTAACGTGTCAAACATAACACAACAGGCTAACATGTATAAGATTCAGATTTGAAGTGAAGGAGGGGGGCTGTTGCTTTGGTCTATCAGCCTTGATAGACAATGTTCAGAATAGACGGACCCGGCGGATCCAGAGTCGCTGCAACCACCCTAACCCTAACCCCAACCCCAACCCACCACCCTAGCCTACCCCCTTAACCCTAACCCTCTAACCCAAACCCAAACCCTAACCCTAACCCTAACCCTAAACCCTAACCCTAACCCTAACCCGGCGGATCCAGAGTCGCTGCAACCACCCTAACCCTAACCCCAACCCCAACCCACCACCCTAGCCCACCCCCTTAACCCTAACCCTCTAACCCAAACCCTAACCCACCACCCTAACCCACCCCCTTAACCCTAACCCTCTAACCCAAACCCTAACCCACCACCCTAACCCACCCCCTTAACCCTAACCCTCTAACCCAAACCCTAACCCACCCCCTTAACCCTAACCCTCTAACCCAAATCCTAACCCACCCCCTTAACCCTAACCCTCTAACCCAAACCCTAACCCACCACTCTAACCCCAACCCTAACCCTACCCCTAACCCCAACCCACCACCCTAACCCACCCCCTTAACCCTAACCCTAACCCCAACCCACCACCCTAGCCCACCCCCTTAACCCTAACCCTCTAACCCAAACCCTAACCCACCACCCTAACCCACCCCCTTAACCCTAACCCTCTAACCCAAACCCTAACCCACCACCCTAGCCCACCCCCTTAACCCTAACCCTCTAACCCAAACCCAAACCCACCACCCTAACCCACCCCCTTAACCCTAACCCTCTAACCCAAACCCTAACCCACCCCCTTAACCCTAACCCTCTAACCCAAACCCTAACCCACCACTCTAACCCCAACCCTAACCCTAACCCCAACCCACCACCCTAACCCACCCCCTTAACCCTAACCCTAACCCCAACCCACCACCCTAGCCCACCCCCTTAACCCTAACCCTCTAACCCAAACCCTAACCCACCACCCTAGCCCACCCCCTTAACCCTAACCCTCTAACCCAAACCCTAACCCACCACCCTAGCCCACCCCCTTAACCCTAACCCTCTAACCCAAACCCTAGCCCACCACTCTAACCCAGGAGTTAGTCAGGAGTTTTATTTCTACTCTTTCTCTCACAATGAGTTAAGTAACCTGGGTTGTTGTTGCCTCACAGCTCCACCTAGAGGGTGGGAGAGGAACGCCATGCCGCCACCTCTCCTCAGTCCTCCTCAGCAGGTCTGTGTTCATGTTACTGTCTTTGTTTTCTGTCGTCTTCCCACAATTTAGACTGTTTAGAATGTGTCTTCATCCCCAAAGCAATCTAGAATCCACCTGTTGCTAGGAGACACTCACTCTGGGGGGGACCCGGGGGTCTGTTCTGGGTCTTGCTAAGGGGTAAGCTCAGGGAGTTGGGGGGCTTATTCAGGGGAGGGGGGGGGGGTTGCTTAGAGGGGGGAGATCATGGAGGGAGATAGGGGAGGTTGAGTGTTGCTCGGGGGGGATTTGGGCGGTGGGGGGTCTTGCTTATGGGTGTAGGGGGGGTTGAGAGTCTTGCTCGGGAGGGGGAAGATTTGGGGGTGTTTCAGGTCTTGCTCAGGGGGGAGGATGCGGGGGGTTGTAGGTCTTTCTCAGGGGTAGGATTTGGGGGGTGTTTAGGGTCTTGCTCGGGGGGGTGATATAGGGGGTTAATGGTCTTGCTGGGCGGGGGAGTGTATGGGGGTTTTGAGGTGAAATGTTTAGGGACTGTGGGAGGAACCACAAAAGCTGAAGGAAAGCCAAGTTGGGGTTGGGGTTGGGGTTAGGGCTTGGTTTCAGTTTGGGGTTAGGGCTTGGTTTCAGTTTGGGGTTAGGGCTTGGGTTCAGTTTGGGGTTAGGGCTTGGGTTCAGTTTGGGGTTGGGGTTCAGGTCTGCTGAAGCAGGGTGATTACATCATTATATTCAGGTGTGCTGAAGCAGGGTGATGACATCATCACGGTTCAGGTGAAGCAGGGTGATGACCTCATCATGAGGTTCAGGTGAAGCAGGGTGATGACATCATCACTAGGTTCAGGTGAAGCAGGGTGATGACCTCATCATGAGGTTCAGGTGAAGCAGGGTGATGACATCATCACTAGGTTCAGGTGAAGCAGGGTGATGACCTCATCATGAGGTTCAGGTGAAGCAGGGTGATGACCTCATCACGAGGTTCAGGTGAAGCAGGGTGATGACCTCATCATGAGGTTCAGGTGAAGCAGGGTGATGACCTCATCATGAGGTTCAGGTGAAGCAGGGTGATGACCTCATCATGAGGTTCAGGTGAAGCAGGGTGATGACATCATCACTAGGTTCAGGTGAAGCAGGGTGATGACCTCATCATGAGGTTCAGGTGAAGCAGGGTGATGACATCATCACTAGGTTCAGGTGAAGCAGGGTGATGACCTCATCATGAGGTTCAGGTGAAGCAGGGTGATGACATCATCACTAGGTTCAGGTGAAGCAGGGTGATGACATCATCACTAGGTTCAGGTGAAGCAGGGTGATGACCTCATCATGAGGTTCAGGTGAAGCAGGGTGATGACATCATCACTAGGTTCAGGTGAAGCAGGGTGATGACATCATCACTAGGTTCAGGTGAAGCAGGGTGATGACCTCATCATGAGGTTCAGGTGAAGCAGGGTGATGACATCATCACTAGGTTCAGGTGAAGCAGGGTGATGACGTCATCATTAGGGTCAGGTGAAGCAGGGAGAGACTAAACCAGGACAGGCCCTCCAGGGTCCATCACCAGGTCCCACAGAACCAGAGTCCAGGACATTGTGGGTCAATGTAGCCGTAGTTTAGAAAGAACCCCGTCCTTCATTCAGATACTGAAGAAGATCTGGTCTTGGACACTGAGCAGTGAGACGGTCTCAAACTGGCTGATGGTTCTGGAGATCTCACAGTCATTGCCTGTGCCAGGTGACCCTCATGGTCCTTCCAAGGTGGGGGGGGGGGGGGGGGGGTTTAGGCAGGCGGATCAGGCCTGTCCAATAACGTGTCCCCTGCTGGTCCTGGTTGTGTTGCCAGTCGGCGGAGTGGTGTGGCCCGGACGGTTCCGTGGTCCTGATCCGGGCGGTGCGTAGCGGGCTGGACCGGGTGGTGCTGGAGCTGCTGCGAGCCGGAGTCCCGGTCAACAACACCGACCATACCGGTAAGGCTTCCTGGTTCATCCAGCCATGTTTCCGTGGGACAGACAGCTTCACGCAATTCTGATGTCCAACTTGAAATCCTTTTAGAGGAGAGCTGGTACACATCCAGTCTGACTCCTCACAGTAACTCTTCCTCCTCTTCCTCCCCTGCACTTCTTCTTCATCCTGCTCTCCCTCTTCTGGCTCCTCCTGCACCCCCCCCCCCCCCCCCCCCCCCACCCCCCGTTGCCCCCCCAGCCCCCCTGCTGGCCTCCTCTGACTCAGAACAAAGTTAATGTGTTCAACACATTAACTCTGTCTCTTCAACCACATCAGTTTCTCTCTCTCTGTCTGTCTGTCTGTCTCTCTCTCTCTGTTTGTCTCTCTCTCTCTCTGTCTCTCTCCCTCTGTCTGTCTCTCTCTCTCCATTCTTGATGTCATTCTCCTTATCTCTCCATCTCTTCACCATCCAGGCTGGATTCTGTTGTATAAAGTTTGTTTACTGGCTGACTTGCTCCCCCTCCACTTTCCCTCCCTTCTTCCCCTCTTCCCCTCTTCCCCTCACCCCTCCACTCACACCTGTGTCAGGGAGGTCAGCCCTCCACTGGGCATGCTCCGTCAACCACCTGACACTAGCAAGGACTCTGATTCGCTACGGAGCCGCAGTGGACCTTCAGGACAACAAGGTGGGCTAACCCCTGACCCCCCCAACTCTAACCCCCCTAACCTTAACCTTCAGGACAAGATGGGCTAACCCCCAACCCCCTGATCCTAACCCGCTTAACCCCAACTCTAACCCCCCTAACCTTAACCTTCAGGACAAGATGGGCTAACCCCCAACCCCCTGATCCTAACCCGCCTAACCCCAACCCTAACCCCCTAACCCCAACCCCCCTAACCTTAACCTTTAGGACAAGGTGGGCTAACCCCCAACCCCCCGACCCTAACCCCCCTAACCTTAACCCCCCTAACCTTAACCTTTAGGACAAGGTGGGCTAACCCCCAACCCCCCGACCCTAACCCCCCCGACCCTAACCCCCCTAACCTTAACCTTTAGGACAAGGTGGGCTAACCCTAACCCTCTCAGGGTGGCGACTTTGGAAAATGGTCTGGATTTCAGTGTTTGTCAAATACAAAGTCAGCACAGACTTCATGGTTTCATTACTTTAGAGGAAACGTTCCTGCACTTTTGTGCATCAAGGATGTTAATCAGAGCATTTCTTATTATTATTATCTCATGGCAAGGAGCCTTATCCAGCTCACAGCACTTGGTTCGGAATACTTCTTTCAGGCATTATGGGATTGTTTTTTTATGTCATAAAGCTTAATTATTCCTTTCAAAATGTGTCACTTTAATATAGACGATGCATTTATAGGATGAACTACCCCAGGAACAATCTGGGACTTAAAAGGCCAACAAGGAGTGAATGAAAGCACCAGTTAACAAGATACCTTAACAAGTGTAAAGTTGAGACGACCTGATGTTCAGATCAAGTTACTTTATATTTCCACTGAATCCCATCAACTGTTTGCCATAAATGATGCGTCCTGTATCCACCTGCTCTTTGTGCTGCTTGCAGGGTGAGTCGCCGCTCTTCCTGTCCGCCCTCCACGGCTGCTACGACACCGCCAGGCTCCTCCTCCTCCACGGCGCCAACCTGGAGCTGCACGACCGCAGGGGGCGCCGCGCGCTGGAGGTAGCCAGGGAGGGCATGCACCACCCCGTCCTGGAGCTCCTGCTGGCCCACCAGATCCACCGAGGCCCCGTGGCTGTGGACGCCGGCGGCGACATGATTTGGAACGAGCATGTTCTCATGTACTCGCCATGGGCCGGGTCGCCGGGGCTGGCTGGGCGGAGCGCCTCCTTCTCTGGGATCGTAGGCCCCCGAGACGTGGCTCCACCCCCACACAAGTAAGCTTTCCACAGGCCAGATGTTTACCACAGTCCAGCTGCTTTACACAGTCCAGCTGTTTACCACAGGCCAGCTGTTTCCACAGTCCAGCTGTTTACCACAGGCCAGCTGCTTTACACAGTCCAGCTGCTTTACACAGTCCAGCTGTTTTACACAGTCCAGCTGTTTGGTCTGAATGCAGTGTGAGCCCACTCACCTCAGATCCAATGAGGGTTAGCGTTAGCGTTAGCATTAGGGTTAGCGTTAGCGTTAGTTCAGTTTGACTTGAGGCTCCTGACAGAGTTTCCTGGTCAAGGTGACGGAGGACGAAACAAACAACCATGGAAACAAGTGAAGACGACACACTGAAGTGTTGATGGAGACGCTGATCAGTCCTCCAATGTACATCAGCCTATGAGGTTATACTTCTGCCTTGCTTGCAGACTTCAGGACTTGTAATGTGGTTATACTTCTGCCTTGCTTGCAGACTTCAGGGCTTGCAATGTGGTTATACTTCTGCCTTGCTTGCAGACTGCAGGACTTGTAATGTGGTTATACTTCTGCCTTGCTTGCAGACTGCAGGACTTGTAATGTGGTTATACTTCTGCCTTGCTTGCAGACTTCAGGGCTTGTAATGTGGTTATACTTCTGCCTTGCTTGCAGACTTCAGGGCTTGTAATGTGGTTATACTTCTGCCTTGCTTGCAGACTTCAGGACTTGTAATGTGGTTATACTTCTGCCTTGCTTGCAGACTGCAGGACTTGTAATGTGGTACACCAAGCAGGAACACCATGGCAGGAGCACATGACACAATCCTCTAAACTAGATCAACTAACCAACTACAAATATAATAAAGTTGACTCTGTTGGTTCTCTCTGTGTGTCTAGTGATTGGTCGACGAGCCGCATGCAGTACCCGCCCCCTCAGAACTGGCGGCCGCAGCTCAACCAATCAGCGACGGCGCTCGTCCCCCCAAGAGTCATGGGCCGCTCGCCTCGGCCAATCAGCACTCTGCAAGAAGTGACCTCAGAAGACGAGGACCGGGACCGACCCCAGGAAGCCCCCAGAGCGGCCACGCCTCACTTCCTGTCCCCACAGCCCACCCCTCGCCAGCGCTCCTTCTCCTGCACCCAGCATGCACTGCAGCGCCGCGCCAGCGCCCCCCACCAGCCAGAGCCCAACTACCTGATGGTGACGGAGCCCATGGAGCGGCCCCCCCCCCCCCCCTCACTCAGACACCGCCACCGCCTCGGACCGCCAGCTGGCTGTGAACGCTGCCGCCGCCCCCGCCAACATGGAGCAGAAACCCAGGGGTCAAAGGTCAAACACTCCAGATTCTACACAAACTGCCTTATAGGGAATACCCCCCCACCACACACACACACACACAATCCCTTCTCATGTTTTTAATGTCAATCTGTTCAATGTCTCATTAATGTCCCAATATAGCATTTTAAATTGTTTCTCTACAGATTTGAACTTTGCTCAATTGTGATTTTTTTATATTATATTTTTGTATTTTGTACTTTATTAACTTTGGCTGAGCTGACTGAAGCTGCATGTCACATATCACTGTAAATATTACATTAATAATACAAACCAGATGTCAAAGGTTATGATGGTTTATGTTGATTGCTTGTTTCCAAAAGAATTTTCTGGTTAAAAAATATTTTTTCAAAATGATTCTTCACTGTTTCTGCTCTCAGTGTTAACTAATTTAATAACTTCACAGAAAAGTATTTATTCTAAATGAATAGTTTGGTTTGTAGAAGTTGCAGCCTTCCTTTGAGTTCTGAAAACATTTCTCCGGTTTTCTTTGACTTCACATTTCCTTCACATATTAAAGAGGCAACCCAACAATCGTTAAGTATTTTGCATATTTATTTAAGCTCTGTGAAATTATTCTTTTTTTTAACATTTGAATTCATTTTCATTAAGAACAATTTGTCCTTCAATAAAATGAGTTTTGACCTTCAGCTCGTTGAAGATTTTATTCCTAATGTTTCTTAAATCTTCAATCTTTTTATTTTCCACTAAACTTTCTACACGTCAGATTTTGTTCAGTCACAACAACAAAACATCAGACATCATTTCTGATGTTATTTCTTGCTTGACCTTATTTTTTACTCGTTTAATTAACTGTGAATCTGAAACTCAGAGAGAATCTCACTCATGGCGATGCAGATGGTTCATTCGGGACTCGGTTGCTGGACTCGTCTGACACTGCCGATGACCCCATGAGCAAACAAGCAGCTTTTGAAGTATTTAGACGTTTCACTTCCAGACGAAGCCGTTTAACAGGCTCCTCCTTCCTAACCACGTGTGGTATAAAAGAAGAAAGAACAAGTGTTTTGAAGAGGAGCTCTGGATGAGACTGGAGCAGAACCAGTCTGTTGTCATTCTGTCTTTCTTTGGTTACAAGCAGCAACTTGGATTTCTTTTTCTCCAGCAGGCAGTACGTTCTAACGGTCCAGCTGCTCCGTGTGATACTGGACTTCCCTCGGTTCCACAGTCTCATGGTACTTTGTCTTGTCCTCAGACAATTATGAGAATCTGAGAAAACACTTTATTTATATGTTACTTCTGGAGGTTTTTAAATAATAATCCTGACAAATGTTATCAAACAATATTTTAATCTGCTTTTGACCATGAGCCAATCAACTCATTCTGCATTGTTCTCCCACTGGTTCTGTGTGAACATCTGCCAACCTCTGGAGCTGCTTCATCCTGGGCCTCAGCTGAACTAGTGACTGGTATTAGTGACTGGTACTAGTGACTAACCCTAACCTCTGGAGCTGCTTCATCCTGGGCCTCAGCTGAACTAGTGACTGGTACTCGTGACTAACCCTAACCTCTGGAGCGGCCTCAGCTGAACTAGTGACTGGT
Organism: Blennius ocellaris; assembly: GCF_963422515.1. Classification (NCBI taxonomy): domain Eukaryota; kingdom Metazoa; phylum Chordata; class Actinopteri; order Blenniiformes; family Blenniidae; genus Blennius; species Blennius ocellaris. The sequence goes on along the minus strand of NC_137657.1, from coordinate 30,209,950 downwards.
ACTAGTGAGTGGTACTCGTGACTAACCCTAATCTCTGGAGCTGCTTCATCCTGGGCCTCAGCTGAACTAGTGTAGCAGTCACTGAACTAGTGAGTGGTACTAGTGACTAACCCTAACCTCTGGAGCTGCTTCATCCTGGGCCTCAGCTGAACTAGTGACTGGTACTAGTGAGTGGTACTAGTGACTACTGGCACTAGTGAGTGGTACTAGTCACTACTGGCACTAGTGAGTGGTACTAGTGACTACTGGTACTAGTGAGTGGTACTAGTCACTACTGGCATTAGTGAGTGGTACTAGTCACTACTGGTACTCGTGACGACTGGCACTAGTGAGTGGTACTAGTCACTACTGGCACTAGTGAGTGGTACTAGTGACGACTGGTACTAGTGAGTGGTACTAGTACTAGTGAGTGGTACTAGTGACTACTTGTACTAGTGAGTGGCACTAGTGACTACTGGTACTAGTGAGTGGTACTAGTGAGTGGTACTAGTGACTACTTGTACTAGTGAGTGGCACTAGTGACGACTGGTACTAGTGAGTGGTACTAGTACTAGTGAGTGGTACTAGTGACTACTTGTACTAGTGAGTGGCACTAGTGAGTGGTACCAGTGACTACTGGTACTAGTGAGTGGTACAAGTACTAGTGGCTGGTACTAGTAAGTGGTACTAGTGGCTGGCACTAGTGAGTGGTACTAGTGACGACTGGTACTAGTGACGACTGGTACTAGTGCGTGGTACTAGTACTAGTGAATGGTACTAGTGACTACTTGTACTAGTGAGTGGCACTAGTCACTACTGGCACTAGTGAGTGGTACTAGTGACTACTGGCACTAGTGAGTGGTACAAGTACTAGTGGCTGGTACTAGTGGCTACTGGTACTAGTAAGTGGTACTAGTGGCTGGCACTAGTGAGTGGTACTAGTGACGACTGGTACTCATGACTACTGGTAGTAGTGAGTGGTACTAGTACTAGTGACTACTGGTACTAGTGACTGGTACTGTGGCTACAGACAGAGTTCACCTCCACCCAGTAGGGCCGGGGTGGCCACGCCTCCACCCAGTAGGGCCGGGGTGGCCACACCTCCACCCAGTAGGGCCTGTTCAGGAATACAGCTGAAGCAGAATAAAGCTGTGAACAGTGTTTATTGTAAAAGAGGTAGAGGAGACAGTGATTCACTGTACAAAGACTTTACAGTAGAAAACAACAAACAAAAACAAACAACATGATCAGACTCACTTTACAGTAGAAAATGAGAAACAGTCTTTGGTTTTCTCTCTATTGCCTTTCATTCTGTCGTTCTGAGCTGCAAACAACAACAAGTCATCAAGAATATTAATCACCATGATAGAGCAGCCCCCCCCCCCCCCCCCCCCCAGTAACAAGTGGTGTAAAACAAACCCAACACACACACACACACACACACACACACACACACACACACACACACACACACACACACACACACACACACACACACACACACACACACACACACACACACACACACACACACACACACACACACACACACACACACACACACACACACACACACACGACAGCAGTGGAGTGTGAAGTCGTTCTCTGCCGTGGCGGTCAGGCGGAGGTGTCGCTGTGCGGGGGAGAGGCGCCCGGTGGGGGGGGGGAGGCGCCCGGTGGGGGGGGGGAGGTTCTGCCCGACCAGTTCCCGTTAGCCTGAGCAGCACAGAGAGACCAGCAGACGTCAGCCTCTCCTCTCCTCTCTTCTCCTCTCCTCTCCTCTCTTCTCACCGTTTACACATTAAACAGGACTGAAGAAGCAAAAGCACTCATTTTGAAATTCACTCTCCCTTTTCCTGACAGGCTTGACCTTTGACCTGCTCCAGGCTCACTGGAGTGCCCCACGCACACACACACACACACACACACACACACACACACACACACACACACACACACACACACACACACACACACACACACACACACACACACACACACACACACACACACACACACACACACACACACACACACACACACACACACACACACACACACACACACACACTTCTGGTGGGACGGTGTGGTTAGGGTAGACCAGACGGGGAATCTCACAAATCCAAGGCGCCTCCAGAGTCAACAACCCTGGCGGATGCAATGGCCATTGTTTGTGCTGTGTTTTCTTTTTCCTTTTAAAAAGAAGAGGCGTTGCTTCGTCATGACAACTTTGGATTTCTGACGCCACTACGTCACCTGGCTTTCTGATTGGCTCTGGTTCACAGCCAACAGGCTGGGAGGACCCCCCACGGTGAGAACTGGGGCCAGAACAACCCAGCATGTTGAAGATCCCCGGTCTCAGATCCTGACATGGTTCTGAACACACGAAGGAAGATCTGAGAAGATGATCTTATCTGGGTGTCCTGAAGATTGTGGGAAGGAGAGAATCGGGGACGAACTGGGCCTGCTTATCCTGCTGTGTGAACCGGGCTTTACCCTCGCCGGGTAGTGAACCGGGCTTTACCCTCGCTGGGTAGTGAACCGGGCTTTACCCTCGCTGGGTAGTGAACCGGGCTTTACCCTCGCCGGGTAGTGAACCGGGCTTTACCCTCGCCGGGTAGTGAACCGGGTAGTGAACCGGGCTTTACCCTCGCCAGGTAGTGAACCGGGTAGTGAACCGGGCTTTACCCTCGCCGGGTAGTGAACCGGGCTTTACCCTCGCCAGGTAGTGAACCGGGTAGTGAACCGGGCTTTACCCTCGCCGGGTAGTGAACCGGGCTTTACCCTCGCCGGGTAGTGAACCGGGCTTTACCCTCGCCGGGTAGTGAACCGGGCTTTACCCTCGCCGGGTAGTGAACCGGGCTTTACCCTCGCCGGGTAGTGAACCGGGTAGTGAACCGGGCTTTACCCTCGCCGGGTAGTGAACTGGGCTTTACCCTCGCCGGGTAGTGAACTGGGCTTTACCCTCGCCGGGTAGTGAACCGGGCTTTACCCTCGCCGGGTAGTGAACCGGGCAGTGAACCGGGCTTTACCCTCGCCGGGTAGTGAACTGGGCTTTACCCTCGCCGGGTAGTGAACTGGGCTTTACCCTCGCCGGGTAGTGAACCGGGCTTTACCCTCGCCGGGTAGTGAACCGGGCTTTACCCTCGCCGGGTAGTGAACCGGGCTTTACCCTCGCCGGGTAGTGAACCGGGCTTTACCCTCGCCGGGTAGTGAACCGGGTAGTGAACCGGGCTTTACCCTCGCCAGGTAGTGAACCGGGTAGTGAACCGGGCTTTACCCTCGCCGGGTAGTGAACTGGGCTTTACCCTCGCCGGGTAGTGAACCGGGCTTTACCCTCGCCGGGTAGTGAACCGGGCTTTACCCTCGCCGGGTAGTGAACCGGGCTTTACCCTCGCCGGGTAGTGAACCGGGCTTTACCCTCGCCGGGTAGTGAACTGGGCTTTACCCTCGCCGGGTAGTGAACCGGGCTTTACCCTCGCCGGGTAGTGAACCGGGCTTTACCCTCGCCGGGTAGTGAACTGGGCTTTAGGGTAGCGAAGGTTCCATACCTGAACTCCCATCTGGTAGGCCCCCTGCTCTCCGTTGACCCCCAGGAAAAGGTCTGCAGATCCCGGCAGGGAGAAAGACCCCGACCCTGAAGCAACAGCACAACATGTCACTACGCAGAATTCTACACAACATTTATTCACACTTGTCATTCACCTGCATCGGAATATAAACATTGATGTGAATCACCTGGAGACTTCATTGTTCCTGCAGGTTAAACTTCAGACCTTCTTAAGACTTAGAACTGAATTTAAAGCCTGTTTAAACCAGATTTCAGTCACACTACGTTGGGTCATAATTGGAACCGGGTCCACTAATGTCACTTTCTTTGCACATTTCCCAGAAAATCGAAACACAATATACAGCAAAAATGCTTTTTATGGAAACAAAACTTTAGTTTGGCCCCAATGGCTCATTTTGTAATGATTCTTTTTTGACCCATTAAAAAAAGCAAATGATGGTGATCCCTGGTCTAAAGACCTGCTGCAGACTGCTGGAGGAGTGTTGGTGGTCTAAACCCTGACCCTGGTCTAAAGACCTGCTGAAGCACAAAGGGTCCTGGATCCATTGGTAGAGCAGTTTTCTCTCAATCAGAATGTTGAAGGTTCGATTTCCATCTCTACCTGCCTACATGCCGAGGTGACTGTAGTGAGAGTGAGGGGTTCTATGTCTAACAGATGATGCCCTGGACCAGACTGGACCCTACCTGTGGAGTTGGGACTGTGGGGAGAGTCGTCCCTGGACCCTACCTATGGAGTTGGGGCTGTGGGGCGAGTCGTCCCTGGACCCTACCTATGGAGTTGGGACTGTGGGGAGAGTCGTCCCTGGACCCTACCTATGGAGTTGGGGCTGTGGGGCGAGTCGTCCCTGGACCCTACCTGTGGAGTTGGGGCTGTGGAGAGAGTCGTCCCTGGACCCTACCTATGGAGTTGGGACTGTGGAGAGAGTCGTCCCTGGACCCTACCTGTGGAGTTGGGACTGTGGAGAGAGTCGTCCCTGGACCCTACCTATGGAGTTGGGACTGTGGGGCGAGTCGTCCCTGGACCCTACCTGTGGAGTTGGGGCTGTGGGGCGAGTCGTCCCTGGACCCTACCTGTGGAGTTGGGACTGTGGAGAGAGTCGTCCCTGGACCCTACCTATGGAGTTGGGACTGTGGGGAGAGTCGTCCCTGGACCCTACCTGTGGAGTTGGGGCTGTGGGGCGAGTCGTCCCTGGACCCTACCTGTGGAGTTGGGGCTGTGGAGAGAGTCGTCCCTGGACCCTACCTATGGAGTTGGGACTGTGGAGAGAGTCGTCCCTGGACCCTACCTGTGGAGTTGGGACTGTGGAGAGAGTCGTCCCTGGACCCTACCTATGGAGTTGGGACTGTGGGGAGAGTCGTCCCTGGACCCTACCTATGGAGTTGGGACTGTGGGGCGAGTCGTCCCTGGACCCTACCTGTGGAGTTGGGACTGTGGAGAGAGTCGTCCCTGGACCCTACCTATGGAGTTGGGGCTGTGGGGCGAGTCGTCCCTGGACCCTACCTGTGGAGTTGGGACTGTGGAGAGAGTCGTCCCTGGACCCTACCTATGGAGTTGGGACTGTGGGGAGAGTCGTCCCTGGACCCTACCTATGGAGTTGGGGCTGTGGGGCGAGTCGTCCCTGGACCCTACCTATGGAGTTGGGACTGTGGGGAGAGTCGTCCCTGGACCCTACCTATGGAGTTGGGGCTGTGGGGCGAGTCGTCCATGGACCCTACCTGTGGAGTTGGGGCTGTGGGGCGAGTCGTCCCTGGACCCTACCTGTGGAGTTGGGACTGTGGAGAGAGTCGTCCCTGGACCCTACCTATGGAGTTGGGACTGTGGGGAGAGTCGTCCCTGGACCCTACCTATGGAGTTGGGGCTGTGGGGCGAGTCGTCCCTGGACCCTACCTGTGGAGTTGGGGCTGTGGGGCGAGTCGTCCCTGGACCCTACCTGTGGAGTTGGGGCTGTGGGGCGAGTCGTCCCCAAGCTGGTCCCCCAAAGTCGTCTTCATGGCGTACAGGCTGGCCTCTTCTTGGAACTTCCCGATGTTTTTCTTGTAGCGAATCCTCTTGTTCCCAAACCAGTTGGAGACCTTGCCAGAGCAGCGGAACCAAAGGAGATTGAAACCACATATTGCAGACCTGAACACAAGCAAAGCTCTGGGAGAGAAGCAAGACGGGACTTGATGGATCTCTGTCTGCACTTCACTGAGCTGCGTTACAATTCATCTAAACTCCTGATTACTGGACCATGAGCACCTGAACGCAACATAAAAGGTGATTTACTGTATGCATGATTAGCATTAGCCTGTAGCCGCCCCCCAGAGCTGGGATTAGCATTAGCCTGTACCCACCCTGGAGCTGGGATTAGCATTAGCCTGTACCCCCCCGGAGCTGGGATTAGCATTAGCCTGTACCCCCCCGGAGCTGGGATTGGCATTAGCCTGTACCCCCCTGGAGCTGGGGTTAGCATTAGCCTGTACCCCCCTGGAGCTGGGGTTAGCATTAGCCTGTACCCCCCTGGAGCTGGGGTTAGCATTAGAGTGATTAAATAATCAACTTCTTTCTAAGATTACCATAGAGAAACTAGATTAACACAGAGAAACTGGATTAATATAGAGAAACTGGATTAATATAGAGAAACTAGATTAACACAGAGAAACTGGATTAATATAGAGAAACTGGATTAATATAGAGAAACTGGATTACCATAGAGAAACTGGATTACCATAGAGAAACTGGATTACCATAGAGAAACTGGATTAACACAGAGAAACTGGATTAATATAGAGAAACTGGATTACCATAGAGAAAGTAGATTAACACAGAGAAACTGGATTAATATAGAGAAACTGGATTACCATAGAGAAAGTAGATTAACACAGAGAAACTGGATTAATATAGAGAAACTGGGTAACCATATAGAAACTAGATTACCATATAGAAACTAGATTAACACAGAGAAACTGGATTACCATAGAGAAACTTGATTAACACAGAGAAACTGGATTACCATAGAGAAACTTGATTAACACAGAGAAACTGGATTACCATATAGAAAGTAGATTAACACAGAGAAACTAGATTAACACAGAGAAACAGGGTTACCATAGAGGAACTAGATTAACACAGAGAAACTGGATTACCAGAGAGAAAGTAGATTAACAGAGAAACTGGATTACCAGAGAAACAGGATTACCATAGAGAAACTGGATTACCATAGAGGAACTAGATTACCATAGAGGAACTAGATTAACACAGAGAAACTAGATTACCATATAGGAACTAGATTAACACAGAGAAACTAGATTAACACAGAGAAACTGGATTACCATAGAGAAACTGGATTACCATAGAGAAACTAGATTAACACAGAGAAACTGGATTACCAGAGAGAAAGTAGATTAACACAGAGAAAGTAGATTAACACAGAGAAACTGGATTACCATAGAGGAACTAGATTAACACAGAGAAACTGGATTACCATAGAGGAACTAGATTAACACAGAGAAACAGGATTACCATAGAGAAACAGGATTACCAGAGAAACTGGATTACCATAGAGGAACTAGATTAACACAGAGAAACTGGATTACCATAGAGAAAGTAGATTAACACAGAGAAACTAGATTAACACAGAGAAACTAGATTACCTTAGGGGAACTAGATTAACACAGAGAAACTGGATTACCATAGAGGAACTAGATTAACACAGAGAAACTGGATTAGCAGAGAAGCTGGATTACCTGAGAGACAGTGATGCCACACTGCTTCCCCAGCTGCTCCTTGGCCTCCTCACTGGGGTAGGGGTTGGACAGGTGGGAGTAGAAATACTGGTTCAGGACTTCCGTGGCCTGTTTGCTAAAGTTGCGTCTCTTGCGCCTGCAGAGAAAGCATGAAGATCAAAATTTCTTGAGAAGGAATTTGATTAATTCTTGGTTTCTAAAAGTTGCACAGCGACAGTTTGAAAGCATTGTGCAGCTCCCCAGCGCCTTCAGGTTTTAGAACTGGGCTGTAGCAGCTGGATTCTCTTCACAACAGCCTGATGGATCTGTTGTTCTTCAGCCACCTTCTGCTTCGTGGTGAAAAAGCTTTGAGTGGACAGCAGTGGCCTGGAGGCTGGAGTCCCACAGTGGACCCAGCATGACCTCTGACCCCCACTAGCTCCCCACTGGAAACAGGAATCCCCCAGTACGTGATATTTCAGCTTGTGTTTCCTCTGGACTCCACAGAAGCTTCACAGTGAAGAAAAACCTGGTGGAAACAGCCACCAGCACCAATGTGCCTTCAAAATAAAAGGCTTCTCTCCACTGAAGTGTTTTATTTAACATGCACAAAACCAACTGGCACTTTTCCAGGAATCCCTCCTCCAGAAAAAAACATCTGTATGTACCAAATGTAATCGGACTACATTTCATTTTGTAATTTACCAGTAAAACCAAAGATTTACTTGATTAGTCGGGTTTGCCTCCCTGATCTTTGACATGGCAAAAGCTACGTAGTGCAGCAACAATATAAAAGCATGAAGCAGTCCTCAAAGGCTGCTATTATTAAAAATGCCTCAATTCAGTTGTCCCAGGAATGTGCTGCGCAGTCATACAAGTACATTTGATGTGTCAAACAGACAGAGAGGTTGTGGAACGCCAGCAGTAACACGCTGTGCACACCTTGCGTCGAGGAAACGGGACCTGAGGATCATGACGGCCTCGCAGGTGCTCTGCTTCAGCTGCGTCTGGATGGAGCTGAACTTCCGGTGGATGATGGCCACCATGCGCTCGATCTCGCGTGGCGTGACGGGACGCGTGCGAGACTGTTCCCTCAGCAGGTTCATGACGTGAGTGGTGAACTCGGTGCAGGCCTGAGGAAGAGCACACAGCCAAGACGTGAGCAAGACCACTGCAGCGCTACTCAGCCACTTTTCAACAACATCCAAGGCTGCAGAGTAGTTGTGATCCACCACCAACAAAAGTGAAAGTCTGTCCGAGACCCAACATGCTAGTGGATTAGCTGCTGGCAGGAAGCTAAAGCTCAGGCAAAGGTGTGCAGGCAGAGAGAGGACGTCCTGTGTCGACACGGTACCTGCTCATACTTCTCCAGCTCAGTGTGGTAGATACTGCCAATCTGGCTCAACTTGCTTTTGTAGTCGGAGTGCTCCAGCGAGCTGTCGGGCGACATCCCCCCCGAGCTGGTGGCGGCCGACACGGCGGCCGCCGCCCCGCCGCCCTTCTCCGGCCCGGCCACACCCTCCGCCAGCAGCATGTTGTCCAGACGCACCAGCTGGGGGTCCTGAGCTTCTTCCTCCTGGGTGCTCCTCATGGAGAGGCCTGCCAACCAGACACACTCTTTTCTTTAAAGCTTCTTCCAAAGGGACTGTCCACGACGTGGAGGGGGTGCTGAACCTGACTGGGTTCATACGGCTACGTGACGACCACACCGGATATCACAAACATCTCGTCATCACAAGGAAAACACCTGCAATGTGGATTGCAAAACTGCAAACTGAACTCCAATAAATTACTCTGGAAATTAAAAATGCCAGGATTTCCAAAAATGTGCAATCAACTTCCCGGTGGCTAGAAAATTAACAAACATAGAAAACATCGAACTGCAGATGCATATTGAATGCAAAGGAAAAAAGAAAATCAGCTGGGTAACTTAGAAGGAAAGAGGAGGAGTACTGATATCAACAAGATTAAAAAAGCAAAACAATGACTGAATGGCTAATTGCACAATTCTTGTGAATTAATGACAAAGTTGTGTAATTTCAAAGTGCATGGAAACATAATTGATCACGTTTCTTCAGTCTTTTAAAAAAACATTTATTCTGTGTGTTAATATCACAACAATCAAGTTGCAGCCTCATAAATACCATGTACAAGCCAAGAGTGGTCAACAAAGTCACAATACTTCACTAATCACTGCTTCAACTTTCATTCACACACAAACATCTGGATTTATTTCTCCTGGCAGCTGGTGAAGACGCCACGACAACACAGAACCTGCATTGAGAGTCGGTACTGTGGAGAACATCCTGCCTTCACAGCCGTTTAAACGTGTAGGATTATATGTGATGTGTTCGTACTTCTATCGGCACATTCAGTGTTTGATTTTAACTTCTTGAAATATTTCATATGTATTACTACCTGCCGCTTCTAATGTGCTTTTATCGTATTACATTCATATATGTGCTCTCTAACCGGCTGCTGTGACGTTTTAATTTCCCTCCGGGATCAATAAAGTAAATCTATCTATCTATGAAACAAGCTGTGAAGTGATTTTACCAGTTAACCAGGACTTCTTATGATGCTCAAATGTTGTATTAAATTACCTATAGCTCTCACTAATTAGCCTCTTTATTTATCACAGCTACATAGTTTTGTACCGACTTTAGTACCATGCTGTTGGAAACTAGATCAGTAACCTGAGTCGACACGGCCTCCATCATCCTGCACAATGACAACACCAGCTGCTGGCTTTAGTTCTAGTAGAACTGAACCATTATGTTGCTCAGAGAGCAAACAGTGACAGTCAACGTGGTGCACACGTCATATTGTTCACGATTTCATCCAGTCACACCATGTCAACACTATATAATAATGCCTCATGGGCCCAATGCAGCTCCAAACACACCTGAACCAACATTAAGTACCAGAAAACTAAATGCACCTGTTTTTTCTTTGACCTCGCACAAGACGCTGAACAACGCCGGCTTCATTCGGTGACAGTTGAGTGCATGTTTCCTGCAGTGCACAAGAGAAGAACAGTGTGTTAAATGGAATTACACATTCAGAGCACACAACATGCTATAAAATACCGTATAACTGTGCATTCTGCGCTCATATACTTACTTAAATTCACTAAACAAAGCAGATCGTAACCTAACAAGCGGTGTGAAGAAAAGCCTCATGATACAGAACATTTAACAAAGTATAGAGCACAAAATGTTGCTCAGCAATCTTTATTGCTGAGCAACATTTATTCTTTATTAAATATCAGTGTACACACATCGAAACAAAGAACTAGCATGATACATTTGTGTAAATTGAAAAGGCACTTCTTGTATCTGACGCTGAGGTGATGAAAGTGACTTTTAACACTTTCGTGTGAAAAGTGGGGCGAACACATGCTAAGAACCAAAACAAAGTGTGGCATTCTAACTTTAACCTAAACTATATCTACCGTAACCATAACTAAACCTAATTTAATCCCAATCTGAACCAATCCTAACGTAAACTGAACTAAACTAACCGAAATTAAACCAATGTAAGAAAACAAACAAACCAAGCAGCTGCTGTTAGCAAAGCTAACTTAGCAGAGGCTCGTCGTGGCTAAACGTGAGCGAGTTAACAGCGACAACAGCGGCTAAAGCGCCCGAATGTGTGGCAGCTCCTGGATCGTGGAGTTGTTCCAGTCGTGAAAATCTATTTTAAACTCTTAAACACGTTGTAAAGTGAAGCTCCGTGTGTTAGCACTCAGAGCTAGCAGTACGAGTTAGCCTAGCACGCTAAGGCTAACACTAGCTTTAATCATCCGCTTAAATACAAACGTTTTTCTTCAAACCATAAACTTTTGTCCTGACTGTTGCTAAATGTTTGTACTTTTAGTCGACGATAAAGTTGCTGTGGCCGCCAGTGAGCGGAGAATTTTAGCTGGCTCAGGAGCCAAACTAGAAGTTATGGAAACTTTGTTTCTTCGTCTGAAGCGCAAAAACCAGGAAAAGCAGGAAAAGCAGGGAAAAGCAGGAAAAGCAGGAAAACCCAGGAAAAGCAGGAAAAGCCCGGTGTCTCACTTCGCCTGCGCCTCGTCCAGACTCTGGTCGGTGATGGTCATGATCTGCTGCAGGATGTCTCCAATGTCTCTGCGGCTGTCGTGTCCGTTCTCTGTGGCTTCGAGGCCCGACTCCGCACCACCAGGCCGCTGCTGGGGGGGGTGGTGACCCGAGCTGAGGGCGTGCATCCCGGGGTGGCCGCTCACGCCGAGTCCCCGGCCGTTAGCGGGCCCGCTGCCCGACAGAGGCTGCTGCTGCTGCTGCAACATCTTCAGCGACGCACCGTGCCGACGACGACACGCCCGCGCGCACACACACACGCTACCACACACATACACACACACACGCCCCCAGCATGCGCCCCCGAGCGGCGGAGCGGGGAGCTGCACGGCGGCCGCTCCGCCCCAGCAGCGCCCCCGAGCGGCGGAGCGGGGAGCTGCACGGCGGCCGCTCCGCCCCAGCAGCGCCCCCGAGCGGCGGAGCGAGGAGCTGCAGCTGGGACGCTTCACTTGGAGTGTCACCTGATCTGATTCACGTGTGAAACATGAACTAACCCAGTGTTCCGCAGTAGCAGTTCCACTTTTAAGCTTTAAGTATTGCAAAAGATCAATAATTATTGATCCATCGATCCATGAAGGAGCTGCAGTCACCAGAGGGAAATAAATAAGTGACTGGAGCTGTGAAGGTTTGGGGTTTTAATTACAAACTATATTTTTCCATTCAGCTCCTATTCTGCTTCGTCCTGTACCCAGTTTGTTCATATTTTGAATTGTGATTTTTCCTGTTTATTACATTTATTTAAACGGCTATTGACCTTGTCCTGCTCCACCGACGTTACCTCGTCTTTTTTCCACAGACGATCATCTTTGCTGTCCACACCCCGGGGGTTGGATGGCACGAGCCGGGGTTTTAGAATGTACCCACTCTGGGACCCGTGTTCAAAAAGACCCAAGCTCACACTCCTAAAACGGCCTCGTGTGGACGACAGGCCAGAAACAGCCTGTTTGGGGGAACTGGTTTCATGGTGAGTTTCACATAGTGTAACATGGCATTTCACTTTTTGGAGCAGTGGTCTCACTGGTGTGATTTTATTTGACTTGTTGTTTGAGCCTGAAGTCAACAGGAAGTCAACAGGAAGTCAACAGGAAGTGGTGGAAACAGTGATGGAGGAGCAGCTTGTTTCAAGGTGCTGCTGCTTCACAGCTTCTTACCTGCAATCAGAGTGAGGGTGAGATACCTTGCTGGGGGGGGGGGGGGGTGTAGAGAGAGGCAGAGAGAGAGAGACAGTAAGAGAGAGCCAGTGAGGGAGAGAGAGAGAGAGAGAGAGAGAGACAAAGACACAGAGAGAGAGAGAGAGAGACAGTGAGAGAGAGCCAGTGAGGGAGAGAGAGAGAGACACACAGAGACAGAGAGAGAGAGAGAGAGACAGTGAGAGAGAGCCAGTGAGGGAGAGAGAGAGAGACACACACAGAGACACACAGAGAGAGAGAGAGAGAGAGAGACAGTGAGAGAGAGCCAGTGAGGGAGAGAGAGAGAGAGAGAGCCAGTGAGGGAGAGAGAGAGACACACATGCACAGAGACAGAGAGAGAGAGAGGCAGAGAGAGAGACACAGTGAGAGAGAGCCAGTGAGGGAGGAAGAGAGAGAGAGAGAGAGAGAGAGAGCTGGTGTTGAACCATCATATTATCAGGCAGCCTGTCACGTCAGATGAGGGCTGAAGAAACAGGCTGGGTTGTGGTAAGAGGAACAGGAAGAGAGAGACGAGGTGGAGGGGTGGAGGGGTGGAGGGGAGCGCCCGTCACGTCGGCAGTTGAAACCTCACTGAACACACTTCTTCTTCTCCTCTAACTTCTCCTCGGTGAAGTTCAGGCCAGCGAGAAAATGCTGAGCTCAGTTGGTGGTGACTGGAAGATATGAAGCTTTAAGGAGCTCCAAGGCTCTTCAAGGTAAGCTTGGAGTTATTCAAGGAAGGGTTAGGGTTAGAATCCAGAGGTTTTTTGGTCAAATTGTGATTTTATGGTTGAATATTGATTGGAAATCATGGATTAATAACAAGCAAGTCATCTCTGAACTTCCTTGTTGGACACTGTTGTTTTCACGCACATAACGAAAGACGTCAAAGTGGAACATCTGTAGGCGCCAACATGCCGGAACCTGCCGAACAGGTTCCTCACATAGTTCTGGTGGAGGAAAAGCAGCTGCTGGCCTGACATCTGTAAACACGTCATTCTAGACCACTGCAGTGGAAGTGGAGGCATTTCTGGCTCTGCTCTGTTGACACTGGATCTTTGACCTGCTCTGTCTTCCTGTCAGGGTTGGACACATCGACTGGCGCCAACATGGCCGACAAGGAGCGTCTCCTGGTCACGGAACCCGCCGCTGCAGTGCAGAGCTGCAGCCACCAACCCGCTCAGGAACAGGAAGAGGAACCGACCAGAGAGGACCGAGAGCCAGAGGCCAGTCCAGTGCCGCCGGCAGAACCGAGACAGACGGACATAGGAGGCGACGGACGCCAGGAAGCCGATGGACAGAGTGGGACCGTCGGAGACGTCCACAGGCAGACGCATGCGGTGGACGAGCAGTGCGAAGCTGGGAGATCACATGATGAGGACGAAGAGGACAGTCAGAGACAACCAGGGCGGGACACCGGGGGAGGGGCGGCTCGGGCTCAGGTTGGTTCCACCTTCCTCCTCTTGGCTTGTGGAAGATGGTTCTGCTCACACCAACAGAACCTCTGCTGTCCCTGCAGGCTCCAGGGCCCAGCCTGGACTTCCCCGAGGCCCTGTACGAGCTGCTCTGCACCCTGCAGGAGGGCCGGAGGCTCAACGACCAGCGCTGCTCCTTCAGGCTGGACGTCCCGAGGCGGCGCTGCCACTCCGAGCCCAACGCCAACAAGCCCGCCAGCAGAGGTACAGTCTTTCACTCCTCAGGTCACCGTGTGTCCACTATCACCTGTCAATCACACCTAGACACTAGGACCTGGCAGCTGGAGCTCCTCAACCAATACACACTGAACCACAAGCTGGACACTGAAAGAAGAAGAACCAGGAAACCACCAGTCATCCCTCAATACTGGGCTTTTAATTTGAAATAACAACGTTCCAGACAGATTCCTGATGGATATCAACAGGATGACCTTTCTGCTGGAGTTCCTCTGGACAAACTGAGGAGCTGCTTGGTTGGACTCTCAGACCAAATCTGTGTAGTACCACACTTTACTACTTTGTTACTTTGTTACTTTATTACTTTATTACTTTATTACTTTACTACTTTATTACTTTACTACTTTATTACTTTATTACTTTATTACTTTACTACTTTATTACTTTATTACTTTATTACTTTATTACTTTACTACTTTATTACTTTATTACTTTATTACTTTACTACTTTATTACTTTACTACTTTATTACTTTATTACTTTATTACTTTATTACTTTATTACTTTACTACTTTATTACTTTATTACTTTATTACTTTACTACTTTATTACTTTATTACTTTACTACTTTATTACTTTATTACTTTATTACTTTATTACTTTATTACTTTACTACTTTATTACTTTATTACTTTATTACTTTATTACTTTATTACTTTACTACTTTATTACTTTATTACTTTATTACTTTACTACTTTATTACTTTATTACTTTATTACTTTACTACTTTATTACTTTATTACTTTACTACTTTATTACTTTATTACTTTACTACTTTATTACAACATTCTATTGGTTCCCACGTGAGCTGACAGTCAACAGAAAGTTCACCTGGTGCCACGGACTGCTGGAAGTTCACCTGGTGCCACAGATGACTGGAAGTTCACCTGGTGCCACGGACTGCTGGAAGTTCACCTGGTGCCACGGACTGCTGGAAGTTCACCTGGTGCCACGGACTGCTGGAAGTTCACCTGGTGCCACAGACTGCTGGAAGTTCACCTGGTGCCACGGACTGCTGGAAGTTCACCTGGTGTCATGGACTGCTGGAAGTTCACCTGGTGCCACAGATGACTGGAAGTTCACCTGGTGCCACGGACTGCTGGAATTTCACCTGGTGTCATGGACTGCTGGAAGTTCACCTGGTGCCACAGACTGCTGGAAGTTCACCTGGTGCCACGGACTGCTGGAAGTTCACCTGGTGCCACAGATGACTGGAAGTTCACCTGGTGCCACGGACTGCTGGAAGTTCACCTGGTGTCATGGACTGCTGGAAGTTCACCTGGTGCCACAGATGACTGGAAGTTCACCTGGTGCCACGGACTGCTGGAAGTTCACCTGGTGCCACAGATGACTAGAAGTTCACCTGGTGCCACGGATGACTGGAAGTTCACCTGGTGCCACGGACTGCTGGAAGTTCACCTGGTGCCATGGACTGCTGGAAGTTCACCTGGTGCCATGGACTGCTGGAAATTCACCTGGTGCCATGGACTGCTGGAAGTTCACCTGGTGCCATGGACTGCTGGAAGTTCACCTGGTGCCACAGATGACTGGAAGTTCACCTGGTGCCACAGACTGCTGGAAGTTCACCTGGTGCCACAGATGACTGGAAGTTCACCTGGTGCCACGGACTGCTGGAAGTTCACCTGGTGCCACAGATGACTGGAAGTTCACCTGGTGCCACGGATGACTGGAAGTTCACCTGGTGCCACAGATGACTGGAAGTTCACCTGGTGCCACAGACTGCTGGAAGTTCACCTGGTGCCACAGATGACTAGAAGTTCACCTGGTGCCACGGATGACTGGAAGTTCACCTGGTGCCACGGACTGCTGGAAGTTCACCTGGTGCCATGGACTGCTGGAAGTTCACCTGGTGCCACAGATGACTGGAAGTTCACCTGGTGCCACGGACTGCTGGAAGTTCACCTGGTGCCACAGATGACTGGAAGTTCACCTGGTGCCACGGATGACTGGAAGTTCACCTGGTGCCATGGACTGCTGGAAATTCACCTGGTGCCACAGATGACTGGAAGTTCACCTGGTGCCATGGACTGCTGGAAGTTGACCTGGTGCCACAGATGACTGGAAGTTCACCTGGTGCCACGGACTGCTGGAAGTTCACCTGGTGCCACGGACTGCTGGAAGTTCACCTGGTGCCACGGATGACTGGAAGTTCACCTGGTGCCGAGGTGAACATCCACTGTTCACTGCAGGGAGCATCAGCTGATGCCAGCTGAAGCAAGGCTCTGTACAAAATCCCTACATGCAGAGGCAGAACATGCAAACTACTGTTGCTTTGAACAAGGATCCTGTGGCTGTGAGCCCAGAAGGCAAACCACTGCACCACCGCTTGGCCCCACATTATAAAGTGATGTGATGAAGTAATAATCAGTACTTCCAGCCTGTTTGAAGGTAACAACTGGATCCACCTTGAAGCCCTGAAGTCAAACTGGTTCATCTAGGTCTACATGTTCCACCAGCTGAGGCCGAAACCCAAACCACTGGAGGAGGAACGTTCAAGATGATCCACTGAGATCCAGGAGGAACGTTCAAGATGATCCCATGAGATCCAGGAGGAACGTTCAAGATGATCCACTGAGATCCAGGAGGAACGTTCAAGATGATCCCATGAGATCCAGGAGGAACGTTCAAGATGATCCACTGAGATCCAGGAGGAACGTTCAAGATGATCCCATGAGATCCAGGAGGAACGTTCAAGATGATCCAATGAGATCCAGGAGGAACGTTCAAGATGATCCCATGAGATCCAGGAGGAACGTTCAAGATGATCCAATGAGATCCAGGAGGAACGTTCAAGATTATCCAATGAGATCCAGGAGGAACGTTCAAGATGATCCAATGAGATCCAGGAGGAACGTTCAAGATGATCCCATGAGATCCAGGAGGAACGTTCAAGATGATCCCATGAGATCCAGGAGGAACGTTCAAGATGATCCAATGAGATCCAGGAGGAACGTTCAAGATGATCCAATGAGATCCAGGAGGAACGTTCAAGATGATCCCATGAGATCCAGGAGGAACGTTTAAACCAGGTGTGTCCAAGTTGGGTCCTGGAGGCCCCTATCCTACATGTTTCAGTTCTCACCCTGCTTCGTCTACCTGGAACTAATGATGATGTCATCACCCTGCTTCAGCATACCTGGATCTAATGATGATGTCATCACCCTGCTTCAGCATACCTGGATCTAATGATGATGTCATCACCCTGCTTCAGCATACCTGGATCTAATGATGATGTCATCACCCTGCTTCAGCACACCTGGATCTAATGATGATGTCATCACCGTGCTTCAGCACACCTGGATCTAATGATGATGTCATCACCCTACTTCAGCACACCTGGATCTAATGATGATGTCATCACCGTGCTTCAGCACACCTGGATCTAATGATGATGTCATCACCCTGCTTCAGTCTACCTGGAACTATTGATGATGTCATCACCCTGCTTCAGCACACCTGGATCTAATGATGATGTCATCACCGTGCTTCAGCACACCTGGATCTAATGATGATGTCATCACCGTGCTTCAGCACACCTGGATCTAATGATGATGTCATCACCCTGCTTCAGCACACCTGGATCTAATGATGATGTCATCACCCTGCTTCAGCACACCTGGACCTAATGATGATGTCATCACCGTGCTTCAGCACACCTGGACCTAATGATGATGTCATCACCCTGCTTCAGCACACCTGGATCTAATGATGATGTCATCACCCTGCTTCAGCACACCTGGATCTAATGATGATGTCCTCCAGGACCGAGGCTAGACACACCTGGTTTAAGAAGATCCAATGAGTCCAACCCGAGTCACTTACACGTCTGGAGGTTCTAGATCAGCTCACCCTGAGCCACTGACACGTCTGGAGGTTCTAGATCAGCTCACTCTGAGTCACTGACACATCTGGAGGTTCTAGATCAGCTCACTCTGAGTCACTGACACGTCTGGAGGTTCTAGATCAGCTCACTCTGAGTCACTGACACGTACTAGAAGCAGTTTGACAGTTCAAGCTTTTCCTTCATGAAGCTTTGACCTTTGACCTTGTCGCTCTGGTCTTGTCGCAGTGGTGTTCTCCTCCATGACCTCCCTGCAGAAGGAGGAGTTCTTCGAGCTGGTGGCCACGGCTCAAGGCCGGCGGCTCGATGACCAGCGGGCGAAGCTCGGGAGGAGAACTGCGCCCAAACCCAAGGGGCGGAGCTTCAGAGGCAGCGTCAAGCAGCTCTCCTTCATCAGAAAGCCTACAGCAGCGCCAGCGCCCAGAGAGGACCTGTACAACATGATCCTCACCACACAGGTCGGTCAATCAATACATTCATCAACTCACCAATACACCAATCAATACATTAATCAATTCATCAATCAATACATCAATCAATTCATCAATACACGAATCAATTCATCAATCAATTCATCAATCAATTCATCAATACACCAATCAATACATTAATCAATTCATCAATCAATACATCAATCAATTCATCAATACATCAATCAATTCATCAATACACCAATCAATTCAGTTTTGATAAAGCAGGTTCAGGATCCAACCAGCCAGAACATTAGGACCACTGGACTGTAGTGACCAGGGACCAGCCAGAACATTAGGACCACTGGACTGTAGTGACCAGGGACCAGCCAGAACATTAGGACCACTGGACTGTAGTGACCAGGGACCAGCCAGAGCATTAGGACCACTGGACTGTAGTGACCAGGGACCAGCCACAACATTAGGACCACTGGACTGTAGTGACCAGTGACCAGCCAGAACATTAGGACCACTGGACTGTAGTGACCAGGGACCAGCCAGAGCATTAGGACCACTGGACTGTAGTGACCAGGGACCAGCCAGAACATTAGGACCACTGGACTGTAGTGACCAGGGACCAGCCAGAGCATTAGGACCACTGGACTGTAGTGACCAGTGACCAGCCAGAGCATTAGGACCACTGGACTGTAGTGACCAGGGACCAGCCAGAGCATTAGGACCACTGGACTGTAGTGACCAGGGACCAGCCAGAGCATTAGGACCACTGGACTGTAGTGACCAGGGACCAGCCACAACATTAGGACCACTGGACTGTAGTGACCAGGGACCAGCCAGAACATTAGGACCACTGGACTGTAGTGACCAGGGACCAGCCAGAACATTAGGACCACTGGACTGTAGTGACCAGGGACCAGCCAGAGCATTAGGACCACTGGACTGTAGTGACCAGGGACCAGCCAGAACATTAGGACCACTGGACTGTAGTGACCAGTGACCAGCCAGAGCATTAGGACCACTGGACTGTAGTGACCAGGGACCAGCCAGAACATTAGGACCACTGGACTGTAGTGACCAGGGACCAGCCAGAGCATTAGGACCACTGGACTGTAGTGACCAGGGACCAGCCAGAGCATTAGGACCACTGGACTGTAGCGACCAGTGAACAGCCACAACATTAGGACCACTGGACTGTAGTGACCAGGGACCAGCCAGAGCATTAGGACCACTGGACTGTTTCCCCTGTTTCTAAACAGGGGATACCAGCTATTTCTAAACCAGTGATACCAGCTATTTCTAAACCAGTGATACCAGCTATTTCTAAACCAGTGATACCAGCTATTTCTAAACAGGGGATACCAGCTATTTCTAAACAGGGGATACCAGCTATTTCTAAACCAGTGATACCAGCTATTTCTAAACAGGTGATACCAGCTATTTCTAAACCAGTGATACCAGCTATTTCTAAACCAGTGATACCAGCTATTTCTAAACAGGGGATACCAGCTATTTCTAAACCAGTGATACCAGCTATTTCTAAACCAGTGATACCAGCTATTTCTAAACAGGCGATACCAGCTATTTCTAAACCAGTGATACCAGCTATTTCTAAACAGGTGATACCAGCTATTTCTAAACAGGGGATACCAGCTATTTCTAAACAGGTGATACCAGCTATTTCTAAACAGGGGATACCAGCTATTTCTAAACCAGTGATACCAGCTATTTCTAAACAGGTGATACCAGCTATTTCTAAACAGGGGATACCAGCTATTTCTAAACAGGGGATACCAGCTATTTCTAAACAGGGGATACCAGCTATTTCTAAACCAGTGATACCAGCTATTTCTAAACAGGGGATACCAGCTATTTCTAAACCAGTGATACCAGCTATTTCTAAACCAGTGATACCAGCTATTTCTAAACAGGGGATACCAGCTATTTCTAAACAGGGGATACCAGCTATTTCTAAACCAGTGATACCAGCTATTTCTAAACCAGTGATACCAGCTATTTCTAAACCAGTGATACCAGCTATTTCTAAACAGGGGATACCAGCTATGTGTTTCTGAAAGCCTGAATGTCTCCACACACTCTGGAATCTCTTCCTTTGAGCTGCTTGAAATCACACTTTTTCAATCCTGGGCCAGTTCTGGTGTGGTTCACTGGTCTGGTGGACCAGGAGAGGATCTGTTGTGGTTCACTGGTGTGGTGGACCAGGAGAGGGTCTGTACTGAAGCAGAGTGTGTGTTGTGTTGCTGCCAGGCCCAGGGCCGACTGGAGGACCAGCGCAGCCGGGCGCCAGGGCCCATGGATGACGAGGACTTCTTCTCGCTGCTGGTCCGGGTCCAGGGGGGCCGGATGGAGGAGCAACGAACGGAGCCGCCACTGGTCCTGCTGCAGGCCGCAGACCTCCAGCTGTGAACACCTTTCACCTCGTTGTGCTGCTGCAGTCCAGGAAGTGTTAGCTGAAACATGTTTTAAACAGGTTCTAGTTAGTTTGGTTTCCCTGATCAACCACTGTTGTGCTGGATGTGTTTTTCTTACTGCTTTTAATTTCTGAATCTTGATGCAAAAATTATTGCAATCTAATTGCAGGATGTGCTTGTTCCTGACACGGGACTGATCTTCATTGCTCTCCTTATTTGTACAGTTGCTAATGTAAGACAGCAGGAGTGGCGATGAGGGATCAGATCTTCAGGACCTCACAGACCTCCACTGTACTGGAATACAATATATTCAACTAGCATTGGAGCTCCGTCTAGCAGTTTGTCCAACGCAGCAATGAAAACCAGAAATTAAACAATGAATGCACATGCTTTCTTTTTCTTTCATTTTGGATCAAAATCAGCTGTTGGAGTCGCTTCACCACTTTTCTTCTTGATGGAAACTGTCAAGTGGCCAACAAAGCAACGACAAGGTGATATTTGACATCAAATAATGGAGTTAATGAGAAGTATTCTGCGTCACACCACTCCAAACCCGGCAAAGACACTGAACTATGAGCAGGATTTCTAGAAATACAATCATACATTTCTTCAGTATCTGTGTGTATCTTGAGTTGTGTGTCTGTGATGAGATCAGTGTGTGTTTAGATGTGTGCCAACAAGGATCCATGTCAAAACTGAGACGAGATGTGTGTGTGTGTGTGTAACACTACTTGTGTGTGTGCACAGCCCAGTGTTACAGTGGCGCTTCCTGCAACGTCTCCTTGAATTGGAGGTTTGTTTGTGAGGCTGCTGAGTTTAGTTCCCCTCGCTGAAGGCTGATTCGTCGCCATGACAACAAGAAGAAAGCTCAGAATGGTCAAAAAGGTCATTTCCTGTGTCCAGCTCCTTCAGTTTGACACTTCCAACCATCCTGCTGAAACTTCCGCACTGCCGTGTGCTGCTCATGGTGTTCCTACCCGCTAATAACTCTCACTCATATTTTAACCCTATATATCTGGTAACATGGCTACTGGGTGAGCGCCGCTGCTCGTTCACATGTCTGAGGCATTCTGATGTGATGCACCTGAAACAAACCAGACCAACATGGCGGCTCTTTCATTAATGAAACAGTTCCAAGAAATGTCTGAAAGCACTAGAGGAGAGATATAAACTGCATTTGAAAAGTTAAAACACCGCTTCACAGATGTGTAGCTGCTGTGAGGGGGCGTGGCCTGTTGTGAGAGGGCGTGGCTTGTGAGTTCCACAGCTTCTCCTCGGAGTGTGAACTGTCCTGTCAGCTGGCTGACATCACAGCCGAATTTATTTTCTTGTTCTTGTGGCTTCAAAAAGGAAGGATGGAGAAGGAAGGAATGTCTGAGTAGAAACACAGAAAACCTGCTGAGCAAACAAAAGTGCAATTACTTCTAGTGACACATTTCGATCGTATAAATCTAAAATCTAATGAACAAATCACTGTCTACATGAATGCAACAATGATGGTATATAGATCATGTGTTCCATTATTATAGTTCTTGGGGTGTAAAGATGGTGGCAGCCATGACGGTTTGGTCCTCTGAAGACTCAGGCCACAATTCCACCTACAAAAATTCCTATTTTCTCCTGTACGTTTACAAGAAAATCTTCATTTACACCCACTTGTTTACAAAGACAATCTTTAGTTACACGTCATTGCAGGGCCTTAAGTGGGCTGGTATGCTCAGGTACGCAGTACCAGCACTTTTAAACTCTACTCAACGTACCGGGACTTTCCATACCTTCCAGACTATAGAAGCTTTTCTTTGAAGTGGATTCACTGCAGCTTTCTTTTCACAAGTACACACTTAAATGACACCCAATACATGTAATACTGTAGTGTCCAGGCCATTAAAAAGAAAAGCTCCACAGGGACAGAAAAGTGTATGTGAAGCTGGTGTGAAGTCACATCCACTCATCTCTCACTCTCACTCTTGTCTATGTCTAAATCTATTGTAAATCTAAATATGCAATATACTGTACTTACAACATGTATTTCTAATGTTTTTGTACTACTATAATAAAGCAGCTGCTGGGTTCTTTCACACTGAACAGCACATCCTGTTTCCGTCTCTTGTGAGTGTGACGGACTGACTGACAGCCCATTGGCCACACAAAGCTCATCTTCATTTAGAACTGATGGTTGATTAACACACAACTAGCAACATGTGACCAGAACATGTGAGCAACGCTGGAGGAACTGAGCAAAAGCAAGTTAAGCAACATCCCTTTTCAGCAACGTGTGAAAGAGTGAAACAGGAAGAAAACGACAACAAACCATGAAAACTTTTCTCACTTCCACTTTCTGTAGAACCAAGAGATTTATTAAGGAGAGACCATGTGTCAATCTCTCTCTCTCTCTCTCTCTCTCTCTCTCTCTCTCTCTCTCTCTCTCTCTCTCTCTCTCTATCAATCTATCTGTCTATCTATCTATCTATCTCTCCATCTCTCCATCTCTCTATCTCTCTATCTCTCTATCTATCGATTGATCTATCTATCTATCTATCTATCTATCTATCTATCTATCTATCTATCTATCCATCTGTCTGTCTATCTGTCTATCTATCTATCTATCTGTCTGTCTGTCTGTCTGTCTGTCTGTCTGTCTGTCTGTCTGTCTGTCTGTCTGTCGGTCGGTCGGTCGGTCGGTCGGTCGGTCGGTCGATCGATCTATCTATCTATCTATCTATCTATCTATCTATCTATCTATCTATCTATCTATCTATCTATCTATCTATCTATCTATCTATCTATCTATCTATCTATCTATCTATCTATCTATCTATCTATCTATCTATCTATCTATCTATCTAGCTATCTAGCTAGCTAGCTATCTATCTATCTATCTATCTATCTATCTATCTCCCTGTTTTTAAAAATATATATGAGCACATGAATAGTAACTTGAAGTAAGAATGATAGAGTGAAATGAGTGAAAACATGAGGACTGTGTGGGATCAATGTTGTGCAACAGGAAGTGATTGTGAAGCAGGAATGATTGTGAAGCAGGAAGTGATTGTGAACCAGGAAGTGAATCTGAATCTGGAAGTGATTGTGCAACAGGAAGTGATTGTGAAGCAGGAAGTGATTGTGAACCAGGAAGTGAATCTGAATCAGGAAGTGATTGTGCATCAGGAAGTGATTGTGAAGCAGGAAGTAATTGTGAAGCAGGAAGTGATTGTGAAGCAGGAAGTGATTGTGAAGCAGGAAGCAATTGAGAATCAGGAAGTGATTGATAATCAGGAACTGATTGTGAAGCAGGAAGTGATTGTGAAGCAGGAAGTAATTGTGAAGCAGGAAGTGATTGTGAAGCAGGAAGTGATTGTGAAGCAGGAAGTAATTGAGAATCAGGAAGTGATTGTGAAGCAGGAAGTGATTGAGAATCAGGAAGTGATTGAGAATCAGGAAGTAATTGAGAATCAGGAAGTGATTGTGAAGCAGGAAGTGATTATGAATCTGGAAGTGATTGTGAAGCAGGAAGTGATTGTGAAGCAGGAAGTGATTGTGAAACAGGAAGTGATTGAGAATCAGGAAGTAATTGAGAATCAGGAAGTGATTGAGAATCAGGAAGTGATTGAGAATCAGGAAGTGATTGAGAATCAGGAAGTGATTGAGAAACAGGAAGTGATTGAGAATCAGGAAGTGATTGTGAAGCAGGAAGTGATTGTGAAGCAGGAAGTGATTGTGAAACAGGAAGTGATTGAGAATCAGGAAGTGATTGAGAATCAGGAAGTGATTGAGAATCAGGAAGTGATTGAGAATCAGGAAGTGATTGAGAATCAGGAAGTGATTGAGAAACAGGAAGTGATTGAGAATCAGGAAGTGATTGTGAAGCAGGAAGTGATTGTGAAGCAGGAAGTGATTGTGAAACAGGAAGTGATTGAGAATCAGGAAGTGATTGAGAATCAGGAAGTGATTGAGAATCAGGAAGTGATTGAGAAACA
Source organism: Blennius ocellaris (assembly GCF_963422515.1). Taxonomy (NCBI): domain Eukaryota; kingdom Metazoa; phylum Chordata; class Actinopteri; order Blenniiformes; family Blenniidae; genus Blennius; species Blennius ocellaris. The sequence goes on along the minus strand of NC_137657.1, from coordinate 30,185,014 downwards.
GGAAGTGATTGAGAATCAGGAAGTGATTGAGAATCAGGAAGTGATTGTGAATCAGGAAGTGATTGTGAAGCAGGAAGTGATTGAGAAGCACCTCTGATACTAATGATTATTGGAAATACAACGCACACGTTGACGTCATCAGAGGATGGGGGTGTTTATTAATAAATTGAAGAATCTTCTCCTTGTCCAACATATAACGATCTGTGAGAGAAGAAGCACAGCAGCTTCTCCAACTATCCGATATTGATTGATTGATTCAATCCATTCAATTGACAGTAAAAGGTGGGACCGGGGGGGCCAGGGGACCATATATGATATAATGTAATATAATATAATATAATATAATATAATATAATATAATATAATATAATATAATATAATATAATATAATATAATATAATTTAATATAATATAATATAATATAATATAATATAATATCATATCATATCATATCATATCATATCATATCATATCATATCATATCATATCATATCATGTAATGTAATGTAATGTTATATTATATGATATGATATGATATGATATGATATGATATGATATTATGTTATATTATATTATATTATATTATATTATATTATATTATATTATATTATATTATATTATATTATATTATATAAAATACAACGAGACAATGTAACGCGTTTCATTAACCACGCCCACCGTTGCGTCATCACCAATGTGACACACACAGGGTTTTCTGTTCGCGGAAAACTGAGTGGCGGTCGAGAGAGAAAGAGAGAGAGTGGAGGGAGAGAGTGGAGGAAGAGAGTGGAGGAAGAGAGGAGCTCTTCTCTGGACACCAGTTGGATTCAGTTCAAACAAAGTTTCTCCTCCAGTTTGTTGCTTCTTGTTTCTGTATTTGGAGGAAACAAACCGGAAGTAGAAGGTAGGTTCCACTTTTCAGTGAATGTCTCTTCTAGCAGCTCGTCATCAGTCATCTTGTGTTCAGGTCAGTTCATCATCATTATTTAGTCTGAACAAGCTTTTTCCTCTGTTCATTCCTCATTTCTCATCTTCTGAACGTCCAGATCCAATCTGATGCTGCTTACGTCATCACTTTAATGTCATCTGGACTTATATTAACAACAACATTGATGTGGGATGGAACATTTAATCTGGATGAGGTTGATTCTACCCAGATGTACCATATATATTCTACCCAGATGTACCATATATATTCTACCCATATATCCATATATATTCTACCCATATATCCATATATATTCTACCCATATATACCATATATATTCTACCCAGATGTACCATATATATTCTACCCAGATGTACCATATATATTCTACCCAGATGTACCATATATATTCTACCCAGATGTACCATATATATTCTACCCAGATGTACCATATATATTCTACTCAGATGTACCGTATATATTCTACCCAGATATACCATATATATTCTACCCAGATGTACCATATATATTCTACCCAGATATACCATATATATTCTACCCATATATCCATATATATTCTACCCAGATGTACCATATATATTCTACCCAGATGTACCATATATATTCTACCCAGATGTACCATATATATTCTACCCAGATATACCATATATATTCTACCCATATATCCATATATATTCTACCCAGATGTACCATATATATTCTACCCAGATGTACCATATATATTCTACCCAGATGTACCATATATATTCTACCCAGATGTACCAAATATATTCTACCCATATATCCATATATATTCTACCCATATATACCATATATATTCTACCCATATATCCATATATATTCTACCCATATATACCATATATATTCTACCCAGATGTACCATATATATTCTACCCAGATGTACCATATATATTCTACCCAGATGTACCATATATATTCTACCCAGATGTACCATATATATTCTACCCAGATGTACCATATATATTCTACCCAGATGTACCATATATATTCTACCCAGATGTACCATATATATTCTACTCAGATGTACCATATATATTCTACCCAGATATACCATATATATTCTACCCAGATGTACCATATATATTCTACCCAGATATACCATATATATTCTACCCATATATCCATATATATTCTACCCAGATGTACCATATATATTCTACCCAGATGTCCAATATATATTCTACCCAGATGTACCATATATATTCTACCCAGATGTACCATATATATTCTACCCAGATATACCATATATATTCTACCCATATATCCATATATATTCTACCCAGATGTACCATATATATTCTACCCAGATGTACCATATATATTCTACCCAGATGTACCATATATATTCTACCCAGATGTACCATATATATTCTACCCATATATCCATATATATTCTACCCATATATCCATATATATTCTACCCAGATGTACCATATATATTCTACCCATATATCCATATATATTCTACCCAGATGTACCATATATATTCTACCCATATATCCATATATATTCTACCCATATATCCATATATATTCTACCCAGATGTACCATATATATTCTACCCAGATGTCCAATATATATTCTACCCAGATGTACCATATATATTCTACCCAGATGTACATATATATTGTACCCATATATACCATATATATTCTACCCATATATCCATATATATTCTACCCATATATCCATATATATTCTACCCAGATGTACCATATATATTCTACCCAGATGTACCATATATATTCTACCCATATATCCATATATATTCTACCCAGATGTACCATATATATTCTACCCATATATCCATATATATTCTACCCAGATGTACCATATATATTCTACCCATATATCCATATATATTCTACCCAGATGTACCATATATTTTCTACCCATATATCCATATATATTCTACCCATATATCCATATATATTCTACCCATATATCCATATATATTCTACCCAGATGTACCATATATATTCTACCCATATATACCATATATATTCTACCCATATATCCATATATATTCTACCCAGATGTACCATATATATTCTACCCAGATGTACCATATATATTCTACCCATATATACCATATATATTCTACCCATATATACCATATATATTCTACCCAGATGTACCATATATATTCTACCCATATATACCATATATATTCTACCCATATATACCATATATATTCTACCCAGATATACCATATATATTCTACCCAGATATACCATATATATTCTACCCAGATGTACCATATATATTCTACCCAGATGTACCATATATATTCTACCCAGATATACCATATATATTCTACCCAGATATACCATATATATTCTACCCAGATGTACCATATATATTCTACCCATATATACCATATATATTCTACCCAGATATACCATATATATTCTACCCAGATGTACCATATATATTCTACCCATATATACCATATATATTCTACCCATATATACCATATATATTCTACCCAGATGTACCATATATATTCTACCCATATATCCATATATATTCTACCCATATATCCATATATATTCTACCCAGATGTACCATATATATTCTACCCAGATGTACCATATATATTCTACCCAGATATACCATATATATTCTACCCAGATATACCATATATATTCTACCCATATATACCATATATATTCTACCCATATATACCATATATATTCTACCCAGATGTACCATATATATTCTACCCATATATACCATATATATTCTACCCAGATATACCATATATATTCTACCCAGATATACCATATATATTCTACCCAGATATACCATATATATTCTACCCAGATATACCATATATATTCTACCCAGATATACCATATATATTCTACCCATATATACCATATATATTCTACCCATATATACCATATATATTCTACCCAGATATACCATCTAGGGAGACTTTCAACCACAGTAATATGTTGTGCATAGAACTGATTGAACTTCCTGGTAATTAAACCCAAAGGAAGGGCTGAATATGAAGTGGCTCTGTTATGATGTCACTATGTAGGATCATTATTTACGACTTATCAAAGTTGACTTTCTGTCCAGATATGAGGCTGAATTCTTTTAAACAAATAGTCGAAGCTATTAGAATAGAGAATAAAGTTACACACACTGACGACAGCTCAAGGTCAAAAGGTGCAGAAATTATACAATTAAATATGTTAACATATGTAAATATCTAAACACTCATCTTAACTACTCTGTAAATGTCCTACATGTGCCTTACACCTGCACTGAGTACATGTCCTACATGTACCTTACACCTGCACTGAGTACATGTCCTACATGTACCTTACACCTGCACTGAGTACATGTCCTACATGTGCCTTACACCTGCACTGAGTACATGTCCTACATGTACCTTACACCTGCACTGAGTACATGTCCTACATGTACCTTACACCTGCACTGAGTACATGTCCTACATGTGCCTTACACCTGCACTGAGTACATGTCCTACATGTACCTTACACCTGCACTGAGTACATGTCCTACATGTGCCTTACACCTGCACTGAGTACATGTCCTACATGTACCTTACACCTGCACTGAGTACATGTCCTACATGTACCTTACACCTGCACTGAGTACATGTCCTACATGTGCCTTACACCTGCACTGAGTACATGTCCTACATGTACCTTACACCTGCACTGAGTACATGTCCTACATGTACCTTACACCTGCACTGAGTACATGTCCTACATATACCTTACACCTGCACTGAGTACATGTCCTACATGTGCCTTACACCTGCACTGAGTACATGTCCTACATGTACCTTACACCTGCACTGAGTACATGTCCTACATGTACCTTACACCTGCACTGAGTACATGTCCTACATGTACCTTACACCTGCACTGAGGACATGTCCTACATGGACCTTACACCTGCACTGAGTACATGTCCTACATGTGTATGACGATGAGTTCTGATAAATCCTGTCTGATCACAGTTGTATTCCCAACATTCTCCAGCCTCAGTAGGAAGACGGTGGAGGCCAAGAGGTTGAAGGTTTGATTCCCACAGGTCAGCGCTGTGGCTCCCTGAGCTTGACCTTTGACCCCAAGCAGCCTCATGAGTGGGAACAAATGAATGAATGAGGTGTGATTGTGGCTCTGCTCCAGATGTTGGTCTGCCTGCTGCTCCTCTGGGCGCCACTGGGGGGCGCCGCCACGCCGGGGGGCGCCGCCACGCCGGTGAGCTGCTACAACGACCGGGGAGAAGCAGTAGAATGGTACCTCACCCTCACCATAGATCTACAACACTAGACCCTCCCCTCCATAGATCTACAACACTAGACCCTCCCCCTCCATAGATCTACAACACTAGATCCTCCCCTCCATAGATCTACAACACTAGACCCTCCCTCTCCATAGATCTACAACACTAGACCCTCCCCCTCCATAGATCTACAACACTAGACCCTCCCCCTCCATAGATCTACAACACTAGACCCTCCCTCTCCATAGATCTACAACACTAGATCCTCCCCTCCATAGATCTACAACACTAGACCCTCCCTCTCCATAGATCTACAACACTAGATCCTCCCATCCATAGATCTACAACACTAGACCCTCCCCCTCCATAGATCTACAACACTAGACCCTCCCCCTCCATAGATCTACAACACTAGACCCTCCCCCTCCATAGATCTACAACACTAGACCCTCCCCCTCCATAGATCTACAACACTAGATCCTCCCCTCCATAGATCTACAACACTAGACCCTCCCCCTCCATAGATCTACAACACTAGATCCTCCCCTCCATAGATCTACAACACTAGACCCTCCCCCTCCATAGATCTACAACACTAGATCCTCCCCTCCATAGATCTACAACACTAGACCCTCCCTCTCCATAGATCTACAACACTAGATCCTCCCCTCCATAGATCTACAACACTAGATCCTCCCCTCCATAGATCTACAACACTAGACCCTCCCCCTCCATAGATCTACAACACTAGATCCTCCCCTCCATACATCTACAACACTAGATCCTCCCCCTCCATAGAACTACACTAGATCCTCATCTCCATAGATCTACAGCACTAGATCCTCATCTCCATAGCTCTACAACACTAGATCCTCACCCTCCATAGATCTACAACACTAGATCCTCCCCTCCATAGATCTACAACACTAGACCCTCCCTCTCCATAGATCTACAACACTAGATCCTCCCATCCATAGATCTACAACACTAGACCCTCCCCCTCCATAGATCTACAACACTAGACCCTCCCCCTCCATAGATCTACAACACTAGACCCTCCCCCTCCATAGATCTACAACACTAGATCCTCCCCTCCATAGATCTACAACACTAGACCCTCCCCCTCCATAGATCTACAACACTAGATCCTCCCCTCCATAGATCTACAACACTAGACCCTCCCCCTCCATAGATCTACAACACTAGATCCTCCCCTCCATAGATCTACAACACTAGACCCTCCCTCTCCATAGATCTACAACACTAGATCCTCCCCTCCATAGATCTACAACACTAGACCCTCCCCCTCCATAGATCTACAACACTAGATCCTCCCCTCCATAGATCTACAACACTAGACCCTCCCCCTCCATAGATCTACAACACTAGATCCTCCCCTCCATACATCTACAACACTAGATCCTCCCCCTCCATAGAACTACACTAGATCCTCATCTCCATAGATCTACAGCACTAGATCCTCATCTCCATAGCTCTACAACACTAGATCCTCACCATCTCACCCTCCATAGATCTACAACACTAGATCCTCACCGTCCATAGATGTAAAACACTAGATCCTCACCCACCATAGATCTAAAACACTAGATCCTTACCCTCCATAGATCTACAACACTAGATCCTCATCTCATAGATCTACAACACAGGATCCTCATCTCATAGATCTACAACACAGGATCCTCATCTCCATAGATCTACAACACTAGATCCTCATCTCCATAGATCTACAACACTAGATCCTCACGTCTCACCCTCCATGGATCTACAACACTAGATCCTCCCCCTCCATAGATCTACAACACTAGATCCTCCCCGTCCATAGATCTACAACACTAGATCTTTACCCTCATAGATCTACAACACTAGATCCTCACCCTCATAGATCTACAACACTAGATCCTCACCCTCATAGATCTACAACACTAGATCCTCACCCTCATAGATCTACAACACTATATCCTCACCCTCCATAGATCTACAACACTAGATCCTCACCCTCATAGATCTACAACACTAGATCCTCACCCTCATAGATCTACAACACTAGATCCTCACCCTCATAGATCTACAACACTAGATCCTCACCCTCCATAGATCTACAACACTAGATACTCAGTAACGCCTCAGGCAACGTCTTCTTTGCTTTTCTAGGTTTTATGTCTACAAGCTGCCCAAACGAAGTGAAACGTCTTCTGGCGAAGGTGTGAACAACGAGCTGCTGGAGCCAGGTGGTGAGAACCGGGCCCAGGGCAAGGCTCCGGGCAAGGCTCCGGGCAAGGCCCCGGGCAAGGCCACCATGGAGCACAGCTCCAGTGAGGGTCTGAAGTACCTGCTGCTGGAGCCGGGCGCAGAGGGCTGGGTCCCGGGCAAGGCCACCATGAACGACAGCTGGTCAGCCGCCGGCAGGACACTGGGACAACTGTACTCACCTGGACAGGTGGGTCCACTGTGGGACAACTGGACTCACCTGGACAGGTGGGTCCACTGTGGGACAACTGGACTCACCTGGACAGGTGGGTCCACTGTGGGACAACTGGACTCACCTGGACAGGTGGGTCCACTGTGGTACAACGGTCTCTTAGACAGAGACAGAGAGAGAGAGAGAGAGACAGATAGATAGATAGATAGACTTTATTAACCCCTTAAGGGAAGTTCCACTGTCCAGCAGCTCATCAAAAGAAAAAAGAAAAACATCGACCACACTTTCATTCATACACCAGTTTTATAGATGTGAATCAAATAAGTTCAATAAGTTAAGAAAGTGCAAAAAAATTGTTGGGATATGAAAGAAATTGAAAGAAAAGTGCTAAAAAATATGATCATTTATTTAATTACTATTTTCCATTTCTTTCATGACTCTTATTGTGAAGGAGTCACTTCTGGCTCAGGTCATGTGACAGAAACATCACTGTGGGGGAGAAGATGTGACTCATTTGGGGAAAAGTGAAGGATGTCATTTAAAAAGCTCCTGTCCTCCATCATAGCCGTCGTTTATGTTGGTGAACATTATTGATCCCTGATCGACTGATCAGCCAGAGCGTCTGCGCTGCTGGTAGACTGAACCAACCGGTACTATTTCACTCAACTCTACTTTACTTTTCACTTTGTCTCCCGACGGCAGCTCTGAATGCCGCACTCAAAGTAGCATTAGCATTAGCATATGTCAATATTTGAAAAAAAATCTGTTTGCATGTTGGGATTATCTCACCTGTCAGAGTTACAGATTATAGAGCATCTTCCTCCTCTAACACCAGATTATAGAGCATCTTCCTCCTCTAACACCAGATTATAGAGCATCTTCCTCCTCTAATCCAGATTATAGAGCATCTTCCTCCTCTAACATCAGATTTTAGGGCATCTTCCTCCTATAACACCAGATTATAGAGCATCTTCCTCCTCTAACACCAGATTATAGAGTATCTTCCTCCTCTAACACCAGATTATAGAGTATCTTCCTCCTCTAACACCAGATTATAGAGCATCTTCCTCTAATCCAGATTATAGAGCATCTTCCTCCTCTAACACCAGATTATAGAGTATCTTCCTCCTCTAACACCAGATTATAGAGCATCTTCCTCCTCTAACACCAGATTATAGAGCATCTTCCTCCTCTAATCCAGATTATAGAGCATCTTCCTCCTCTAACATCAGATTTTAGGGCATCTTCCTCCTATAACACCAGATTATAGAGCATCTTCCTCCTCTAATCCAGATTATAGAGCATCTTCCTCCTATAGAGCTCAGCCAGTGGTTTTCAGTATTAGCCAGTCATCAGTAATTGTCAGGACAGTTCATGTGTTCATAGCCAGTTTCTCTCTATGGATCACAGTGAGAAGATGTGTTAATGTTGAGTGGATCACCTGTGGTGTTTCACCTGAAGGAAACCTGTTCTCACCTGTTCTCACCTGAAGGAAACCTATTCTCACCTGTTCTCACCTGAAGGAAACCTGTTTTCACCTGAAGGAAACCTGTTCTCACCTGTTCTCACCTGAAGGAAACCTGTTCTCACCTGAAGGAAACCTGTTCTCACCTGAAGAAAACCTGTTCTCACCTGTTCTCACCTGAAGGAAACCTGTTCTCACCTGAAGAAAACCTGTTCTCACCTGTTCTCACCTGAAGGAAACCTGTTCTCACCTGAAGGAAACCTGTTCTCACCTGAAGGAAACCTGTTCTCACCTGTTCTCACCTGAAGGAAACCTGTTCTCACCTGTTCTCACCTGTTCTCACCTGAAGGAAACCTGTTCTCACCTGAAGGAAACCTGTTCCCACCTGAAGGAAACCTGTTTTCACCTGAAGGAAACCTGTTCTCACCTGTTCTCACCTGAAGGAAACCTGTTTTCACCTGAAGGAAACCTGTTCTCACCTGTTCTCACCTGAAGGAAACCTGTTCTCACCTGAAGAAAACCTGTTCTCACCTGAAGGAAACCTGTTCTCACCTGAAGGAAACCGGTTCTCACCTGTTCTCACCTGAAGGAAACCTGTTTTCACCTGAAGGAAACCTGTTCTCACCTGTTCTCACCTGAAGGAAACCTGTTCTCACCTGAAGGAAACCTGTTCTCACCTGAAGGAAACCTGTTCTCACCTGAAGAAAACCTGTTCTCACCTGAAGGAAACCTGTTTTCACCTGAAGGAAACCTGTTTTCACCTGAAGGAAACCTGTTCTCACCTGTTCTCACCTGAAGGAAACCTGTTCTCACCTGTTCTCACCTGAAGGAAACCTGTTCTCACCTGTTCTCACCTGAAGGAAACCTGTTCTCACCTGAAGGAAACCTGTTCTCACCTGTTCTCACCTGAAGGAAACCTGTTCTCACCTGTTCTCACCTGAAGGAAACCTGTTCTCACCTGTTCTCACCTGAAGGAAACCTGTTCTCACCTGAAGGAAACCTGTTCTCACCTGTTTTCACCTGAAGGAAACCTGTTTTCACCTGAAGGAAACCTGTTCTCACCTGAAGGAAACCTGTTCTCACCTGTTCTCACCTGAAGAAAACCTGTTCTCACCTGAAGGAAACCTGTTCTCACCTGAAGGAAACCTGTTCTCACCTGAAGGAAACCTGTTCTCACCTGAAGGAAACCTGTTCTCACCTGAAGGAAACCTGTTCTCACCTGAAGGAAACCTGTTTTCACCTGAAGAAAACCTGTTCTCACCTGTTCTCACCTGAAGGAAACCTGTTCTCACCTGAAGGAAACCTGTTCTCACCTGAAGGAAACCTGTTCTCACCTGTTCTCACCTGAAGGAAACCTGTTTTCACCTGAAGGAAACCTGTTCTCACCTGTTCTCACCTGAAGGAAACCTGTTCTCACCTGAAGAAAACCTGTTCTCACCTGTTCTCACCTGAAGGAAACCTGTTTTCACCTGAAGGAAACCTGTTCTCACCTGTTCTCACCTGAAGGAAACCTGTTCTCACCTGAATGACCCTGTGGGGCTCGATGACTTGCTGCTTTGTTGTTGTGCACATTTGGTAAACAGGAAGTGTTGTGGTTTCCACAGAAACCCCAGGTAGCCTACATCCTGTACAACGACCAGCCGCCTGGCGACCTCGGTGACGGTGGAAATGGAAGCGGGCACACAAAGGGTGAGGAGGCTGAAGAAATCAGATGTAAAGATCAGCAGCAAGGAGAAAGTTAGTGGTGCAGGACTGCAGCCAGGTGAGTGTTGTCCTTCCTGTGGTGCTGCTCAGGTGTGGTGGTGCTGGACGGAGTCCAGGGCTTCTGGTTGGTCCACAGCATCCCTCACTTCCCCGCCGCGCCGCCAGCAGGACGCTACTCCTACCCCGACAGCGGCCTGAACAACGGCCAGAGCTTCCTCTGCATCACCTTCCCCATCCAGCGCTTCCAGACCGTGGGTAAGTCAGCCGCTTCTCCACGCCGCCTCTAGGAGGCGCAGCTGCTCACTGCTTCAGGAAAATGCTGGAGAACAAGGCTGATAATCTGTTCTTTCATTAGTGGAGCCTTGACTGATCGATACCTTTGTTCTGAAGCTTTGATTAGTGGAGCTTTGACTGATCAATACCTTTGTTCTGAAGCTTTGATTAGTGGAGCCTTGACTGATCAATACCTTTGTTCTGAAGCTTTGATTAGTCGAGCCTTGACTGATCAATACCTTTGTTCTGAAGCTTTGATTAGTGGAGCTTTGACTGATCAATACCTTTGTTCTGAAGCTTTGATTAGTGGAGCTTTGACTGATCAATACCTTTGTTCTGAAGCTTTCATTAGTCGAGCCTTGACTGATCAATACCTTTGTTCTGAAGCTTTGATTAGTGGAGCTCTGTCTGATCAATACCTTTGTTCTGAAGCTTTGATTAGTGGAGCTTTGACTGATCAATACCTTTGTTCTGAAGCTTTGATTAGTGGAGCTTTGACTGATCAATACCTTTGTTCTGAAGTTTTGATTAGTGGAGCCTTGACTGATCAATACCTTTGTTCTGAAGCTTTCATTAGTGGAGCCTTGACTGATCAATACCTTTGTTCTGAAGCTTTGATTAGTGGAGCTTTGACTGATCTATACCTTTGTTCTGAAGCTTTGATTAGTGGAGCTTTGACTGATCAATACCTTTGTTCTGAAGCTTTGATTAGTGGAGCTTTGACTGATCAATACCTTTGTTCTGAAGCTTTGATTAGTGGAGCTTTGACGACTTCCAGTCTTTGAAACAAGCTTCTGAAAGACCCAATGTTTTTTATTTTTATGAAATCAACAAATCTATGAATTAAAACATTGAATTCGTATTAATTATTCTTCGTGTGTGTGGTTAGGTTTAGTGTCGCGATGCGGTGGTGGGAGGGGTCAGAGTGTCGCGATGCGGTGGTGGGAGGGGTCAGAGTGTCGCGATGCGGTGGTGGGGGGGTTCAGAGTGTCGCGATGCGGGGGGGTTCAGAGTGTCACGATGCGGTGGTGGGGGGGTTCAGAGTGTCGCGATGCGGTGGTGGGGGGGTTCAGAGTGTCACGATGCGGTGGTGGGAGGGGTCCAGAGTGTCGCGATGCGGGGGGGGGGTTCAGAGTGTCACGATGCGGGGGGGTCAGAGTGTCGCGATGCGGGGGGGGTTCAGAGTGTCACGATGCGGTGGTGGGGGGGTTCAGAGTGTCACGATGCGGTGGTGGAGGGGGCAGAGTGTCGCGATGCGGTGGTGGGGGGGGCAGAGTGTCACGATGCGCGCGGGGGGAATATCACGATGTGGTGGGGGAAGAGTGTCGCGATGCGGTGGGGGGCAGGGTGTCACGATGCGGGGGGGCAGAGTGTCGCGATGTGCGGGGGGGGGGGTGTTCTGTGAGCCTCACATTGACTTTGTGTTGCAGGAGAGCAGCTGCAGATCAACCAGCCTCGGGTGTACGACTGCGACGTTCCGGAGCCGTTAGCGGTGGCGGCACCGGCGCTGGCGGCTCTCTGCCAGAGAAACGCTGCTGCAGCTCAACTCCACCCTCACGTCAAACCAGCGGCCAATCGCAGCGTCACTCTGACCTCCAACCACGGAACCGACTTCATCAGCTTCGCCAAAGGAGCCTCGTTCAACAACGGTCCGCTCTGAGCCCTCCCCCCCCGGTCACTGCAGGTAGAGAACTCTGGTTTCAGCTACTCTCTCTGTCCCCCCCAGACCTGTACCACTCCTGGGTGGCGCCGGCCCTGCAGTCCCACCTCCTGGTGCAGTTCTGGGTGCGCTCCTCCGGCGTGCTGCCCTCCGACTGCTCGCGAGGCTGGAAGGTCCTGGACGTCACGGTCCTCCAGCCGGGCCAGACCTCCCAGTTCAAGACCAGCCAGGACCACTCCAAGTGGGCGGTCAGCCCCGGGCCCGACGGGGGGGGGCGGGGGGGGAGGGTGGGTTTGCGTTGGGGACATCAACCGGAACAAGGCAGAGGAGCGGAGAGGCGGGGGCACCGTTTGTCTGAAGGACCCGGTGGTGTGGAAGGCATACCGAGCGGCGGCGCTGGAGTGTGAGAACTGTGAGGAGTCAACCTCCACCGCCTGCCCCTCATCATGACCTCCAGCTCCCCTTGAGCATGGCTCTGGCTGGGATTCATTCAGTACTATAAATAAATAAATCAAATTCACAAAATTGTGTTTAATGCACTTTCTTATACAAACAAATTAATTTCTGTGCAAACCAGGGAGGCGTTCCTTCGTCCTCCGTTCAGCGTCCTTTTCAGTGCAGCGACCGAGGTGTCAGTCCTTGCTCATGTGACAGGAAGTCCCAGACCATGTGACAGGAAGTCCCTGCTCATGTGACAGGAAGTCCCAGACCATGTGACAGGAAGTCGCTGCTCATGTGACAGGAAGTCCCAGACCATGTGACAGGAAGTCCCTGACCATGTGACAGGAAGTCCCTGATCATGAGACGGGAAGTCCCGGATCATGAGATAGGAAGTCCCGGACCATGTGAAGGGAAGTCCTGGACCATGTGGCAGGAAGTCCTTGGCCAGGATAATGAATAGTGTCAAAACTCCATCTTCTGGCTGGTTTTTGAATTTCCTCACGATCAGAAACGTGGATTGTTAGAAGAGCACCTGCAGTGGAGACAGGAAGTCCCGGACCATGAGACAGGAAGTCACTGGGTCCGTCCTAAAAGTCCCTCCTACCTCCTTATCTATCGACTTTACCTTCACCCCTGGATGACCTCACTGGGTTAGGAGGCTTCCTAAAGGAGTTAAGGAAAGGTGTTGGGAGGCTTCCTAAAGGAGTTAAAGAAAGGTTTTAGGAGGCTTCCTAAAGTAGTTAGGAAAGGTGTTAGGAGGCTTCCTGAAGGAGCTGGGAAAGGCGATCACTTTATGACAGTCAGCCCACACCTCCACTAGGGGGCGTAATGATAATGGACTGAGGTGAAGGTGAGTGACGTCTGTCATGGTGAAAAACGTCTAAATGTGATCAAATGTGGCATCAAAGATTCGCTCACTTCTCCCTGCAGATCTAAACACTGATATAAAGTCAAATATCACAAGGTTTCAATGTAAATCAAAGCAAAAGAGGAACTGAAGGTAAATGGCTGCAGGTGAAGAAAGAACCAATCAAACACTAAAACTGTTTTTTACTATGTCGGTTCTACTGCATCCAGAACATTCCATGTTGGGATCTGGGTTCTAGATGATTTCAAGTTGTTCCAGCAGATTATTGCTTTGGTAACTTAATGATCTGCTCCTTTTTCAGTCACCCTGAGTTTCCCTGAACGCTCTTTAAATGTTGTCGCCGCAAGGAATTGTGGGGCAGCATGAGGTGGTCTCCTTTGGTAAAGGAAGCATCAGAGTTTCCTAGGCTACAGGAAGCATCAGTGTTTCCTCGGCTAAAGGAAGCATCAGTGTTTCCTAGGCTTCAGGAGGCTCTAAAGGAAGCATCAGTGTTTCCTAGGCTAAAGGAGGCTCTAAAGGAAGCATATGTGTTTCCTAGGCTATAGGAGGCTCTAAAGGAAGCATCAGTGTTTCCTAGGCTTCAGGAGGCTCTAAAGGAAGTATCAGTGTTTCCTAGGCTAAAGGAGGCTCTAAAGGAAGCATCAGTGTGTCCTAGGCTAAAGGAGGCTCTAAAGGAAGTATCAGTGTTTCCTAGGCTAAAGGAGGCTCTAAAGGAAGCATCAGTGTGTCCTAGGCTAAAGGAGGCTCTAAAGGAAGCATCAGTGTGTCCTAGGCTAAAGGAGGCTCTAAAGGAAGCATCAGTGTTTCCTAGGCTAAAGGAGGCTCTAAAGGAAGCATCAGTGTTTCCTAGGCTAAAGGAGGCTCTAAAGGAAGCATCAGTGTTTCCTAGGCTTCAGGCAGGAGTGTCACAGTCCGGCCCTGGAGCTGCAGCCCTGCATGTTCTCCACGTGTCCCTGCTTCAGCTGCTAATTGCAGTGAGCAGCTACTTATTAAGGCGCCTTCATGCTACTGACGTCCGCGAGTATGCGCATGTACTCGTGATTTCAAAATCGTCAGCCGACCCCCGGAGCCGAGTGTCTGCGCCACACGTAGCTTCAGGATCGTCTCGTTACGTTATGGAATGCACACGGAAGTACGTCCGAGCGGAGCGTGGCCACAATTGTGGCGGACGTTGGTAGCATGAAGGAGTCGTTTTCTATGGAACTCGCTGAGGAACCATCAGGACATTCAGGTGTGTTGAAGAAGGAAGACATGGAGAACATGCAGGGCTGCACCTCCAGGACCGGACTTTGAAACCCCTGGTCTGAAGGGAGCCCGGAGCCTCCTTGCCTTAGCTGATTGAGGATTCCAATGCTCCTTATCATGGCCAGCGCTTAAACACTTCTGGAATGAAGGAAAAGTGGATAGGAGAGGAGACAGGGGGACTATTAGAATGCACCTCATGGCTGCTGGAGCTGTTGATGACATCATCAGCCTGCTCCGGTTCAGAGCTTGGGAGGAAGGCACACGGAGAAGGCCACAGTCTGAGCGCTTGCCATGCATGTATGAAGAGGAAGAGGAGGGGCCAAAGGTCAGAACAGAGTCCGCACCAGTCTCCGTCCTTTAGCCTTGATTCGAGGAAAAGTGTGGCTGGTCTCTGTGCCGATCGGCTGCACGCCTAGCAGTGTGTCGCCAACTTTCTTCCTCAGCAGGAAGTCCACGCTGGAGGATGTCATGGCGTAGAAGACATTTCCTGTGGCGGGGATGAGCAGCTCTGCAACGACAGGCAGGCGGTCAGACTGCGTTCCTTGACTTATTATGTGTTGATTTTATACGAGGTTTAATAAACTCTCTACAAGGACACAGGCTGCAGAAGGGGAGATATTTTTTGGATTGTTATGTTATAGAACCGACGTGTACCCTGTAATGTAGTGTGGATGAAACCGTGCAAACATCAGCAGTCTGCGTGCAGCTCAAAGCGTCTGCAGCTCAAAGCGTCTGCATGTCAAAGCGTCTGCATGTCAAAGCGTCTGCATGTCAAAGCGTCTGCAGCTCAAAGCGTCTGCAGCTCAAAGCGTCTGCATGTCAAAGCGTCTGCATCTCGAAGCGTCTGCATGTCAAAGCGTCTGCATGTCACAGTGTCTGCATGTTAAAGCGTCTGCATGTCAAAGCGTCTGCATGTCAAAGCGTCTACATGTCAAAACTTCTGCATGTCAAAGCGTCTGCATGTCAAAGCGTCTGCAGCTCAAAACGTCTGCATGTCAAAGCGTCTGCAGCTCAAAACGTCTGCATGTCAAAGCGTCTGCAGCTCAAAGCGTCTGCAGCTCAAAACGTCTGCATGTCAAAGCGTCTGCAGCTCAAAACTTCTGCATGTCAAAGCGTCTGCAGCTCAAAACGTCTGCATGTCAAAGCGTCTGCAGCTCAAAGCGTCTGCAGCTCAAAGCGTCTGCAGCTCAAAGTGTCTGCAGCTCAAAACGTCTGCATGTCAAAGCGTCTGCAGCTCGAAGCGTCTGCATGTCAAAGCGTCTGCAGCTCGAAGCGTCTGCATGTGAAAGCGTCTGCATGTGAAAGCGTCTGCACGTCAAAGCGTCCGCATGTCAAAGCGTCTGCATGTCACAGTGTCTGCATGTCACAGTGTCTGCATGTCACAGTGTCTGCATGTTACAGCGTCTGCATGTCAAAGCGCCTGCATGTCACAGTGTCTGCATGTTGAAGTGTCTGCATGTCACAGCGTCTGCATGTCACAGCGTCTGCATGTCAAAGTGTCTGCATGTCAAAGCGTCTGCAGCTCGAAGCGTCTGCATGTAAAGGTGTGTGCATGTCAAAGCGTCTGCATGTCAAAGCGTCTGCATGTCAAAGCGTCTGCATGTCAAAGCATCTGCATGTCAAAGTGTCTGCATGTCAAAGCGTCTGCAGCTCGAAGCGTCTGCATGTAAAGGTGTGTGCATGTCAAAGCGTCTGCATGTCAAAGCGTCTGCATGTCAAGGCGTCTGCAGGTAGACACGTCTGCAGGTGAGTGGCGCTGCGTGTCGTACTGCTTCGTACTAAACGATTATCATTCTGTCACTTCTCCACTCCGACTCACTTCAGATGTTGAACTAAAGTGAAAATCAGCAGGAATCTGCTTCCTCACCTTTCCCGTCAGGCAGCAGCTGGACCAGCTCGTACTGCGACGCCTGTTTGGGGTCCTGGTTGTGCTTGTCCAGGGCGGCGCTGGTCACAGTGGGCGTCTTGTCGTTGCTGGTGACCTACGGCGGAAACGCCACAACAAGCTAGTCAAGAGGAAGCTGCTCGCTCCGCTGCGCCGCGGCCATCCGATTGCTGCAGTTATGTACCAGGATGCTCCGGTACAGGTTCCCGTCCTGCAGGTCCATCCGGATTCTGATGATCCGCATGTCGGGCCCCGAGCCCTGCAGCGCCCCCTGGGGGTTGTTCCCGCAGGACGCCGAGCGGCGGTGGGACTTCGTGGGACTGGAGGGGCTGAGCGTGGCCGGGGTGGAGTCGGCGGTGGGCGGAGACGTTTCCACGTCCAGGCAAGAAACAGATGGAGATCGCATGTGCTGCAAATCAGGAAGAGATTACAGGCCTCCTGGGATTACAGGCCTCCTTGGATTACAGGCCTCCTGGGATTACAGGCCTCCTGGGATTACAGGGCTCCTGGGATTACAGGCCTCCTAGGATTACAGGCCTCCTGGGATTACAGGCCTCCTGAGATTACAGGCCTCCTGGGATTACAGGCCTCCTAGGATTAAAGGCCTCCTGGGACTACAGGCCTCCTTGGATTACAGGCCTCCTGGGATTACAGGCCTCCTAGGATTAAAAGCCTCCTGGGATTACAGGCCTCCTGGGATTACAGGCGGTACCTTGGTGATCTTGGACAGCAGGTTGTTGACGGGGGACTGGAAGTCCATCAGACCCTCAGCGTCTCCCAGGCTGGACCTCCAGCTGCTCACACTGGCGAGGAAAACATGTTAAGAACAGATTCAGATTCATTTCTCCCATTCCACATTTTTTCTTTAATCAAATGAACGAGATTTTATATAATTTATTAAATAATAACATTCTTGAATTTATAAAAACTATGGTAAACTATTTTCATACATGTGCAAATGCTGTATAATCTGATGTTAGAGGAGGAAGATGATCTATAATCTGGTGTTCGAGGAGGAAGATGCTCTATAATCTGGTGTTAGAGGAGGAAGATGCTCTATAATCTGGTGTTAGAGGAGGAAGATGCTCTATAATCTGGTGTTCGAGGAGGAAGATGCTCTATAATCTGGTGTTCGAGGAGGAAGATGCTCTATGCCGGTCTGGTTTAACTCACTCTGGACACTGCGTAATGACGACGGTCGGCGCCAGACTGCGAGGACTCGGTTCTCCTGGTGTTTCAATTTCATTGGACAATCTGTAGCTGCAATAAACACCAGATTTTCATCTTGTTAAACGTGAGATTAAGCTGAACTGCAATCGACTGTGGCTGTGACACCATAGTTGTCGTGGAGGCTGAGGTGGATGCTGCGGTGGATGCTGAGGTGGATGCTGCGGTGGATGCTGAGGTGGATGCTGCGGTGGATGCTGCGGTGGAGGCTGCGGTGGATGCGGCGGTGGAGGCTGCGGTGGAGGCTGCGGTGGAGGCTGCGGTGGATGCTGCGGTGGATGCTGCGGTGGATGCTGCGGTGGAGGCTGCGGTGGAGGCTGCGGTGGATGCTGCGGTGGAGGCTGCGGTGGATGCTGCGGTGGATGCTGCGGTGGAGGCTGCGGTGGATGCTGCGGTGGAGGCTGCGGTGGATGCTGCGGTGGAGGCTGCGGTGGAGGCTGCGGTGGATGCGGCGGTGGAGGCTGCGGTGGATGCTGCGGTGGATGCTGCGGTGGAGGCTGCGGTGGATGCTGCGGTGGAGGCTGCGGTGGATGCTGAGGTGGATGCTGAGGTGGATGCTGCGGTGGAGGCTGCGGTGGAGGCTGCGGTGGATGCGGCGGTGGAGGCTGCGGTGGATGCTGCGGTGGAGGCTGCGGTGGATGCTGCGGTGGAGGCTGCGGTGGAGGCTGCGGTGGATGCGGCGGTGGAGGCTGCGGTGGATGCGGCGGTGGAGGCTGCGGTGGAGGCTGCGGTGGATGCTGCGGTGGATGCTGCGGTGGAGGCTGCGGTTGCCGTGGACACTGTGTTTGTTGCTGCATTTGTTGCAGACTCTGCGTTTTTCATTGCGTTTGTCGCGGATGCTGCAGTTCTCCCTGCCTTTATTGTGGACGTTGAATTTGTCACTGTGGTTGTCATGGATGCTGCGGTTGTCATTGAGTTTGTTGCGGATGCTGTGGTTGGTGTTGTGGTGGTTGGTGTTGTGGTGGTGGCTGTGTTTGAGGCTGCAGGTGGTGCAGGCAGTGCAGATGGTGCAGGTGGTGCAGGCGGAGGCTCACCTGTCCTCCTCGCTCAGCGCCGGGATGCGGTGGTACCACTGCACGAAGGCCTCGTCAGCGTAGAACACAGAGTTTTTACAGGAAGACTGCAGCAGCCGGATTTGGGCCAAAACCTCAAACTCCTTTCAACAACAAACACAAAGTTTGAGAGAAAAACTCTTTTATTTCTTCATGATGAGAAATGTTTCAGTGAATTCATCAATATGAGCCACGTTTAGCTCATGAATGTTCTTTTGTCGACTAAAAGCAAATATAACCATAATATATGAGATGTTTTGCTAAAACAAAACAATCTTTCATAAACAAATGTACTACAATCATTTGTTTGAAATCTTATTGCAGTTGTAAATGATTAACAACCATTGATTCCCTCTGTGTCTCACTTGATCACCTTTATGGATGAAAGAATCAGATCAATGGATCAAAGAGCAGCGAGTTTCTTGGACTAAATATTGAGATTCATCTCAATATTTAGTCCAAGAAACTTCAGCTGTAAAAAAGCTGGAGTGTGAATGAGACGATGCTGAGGACAGAGGACATGTCCACCCTGAGCTCTGATGATGCTGAGGACAGAGGACATGTCCACACTGAGCTCTGCTGATGCTGAGGACAGAAGACACTCCCACTGAGCTCTGATGATGCTGAGGACAGAGGACATGTCCACACTGAGCTCTGCTGCTCATCCCACCATGCAGCACTAACAACCAGCAGCAGACACAGTGAAGACGTTCAGAATCCAAATGGTTGGTGTTCGTTGGTTTATTAGATCTTCCTCTGATCCAACTGATCAACCAGATCAACCAGATCCAACTGATCAACCAGATCCAACTGATCAAACGATGGACATTAAAAGACTCACCCGTCTCCTCTTGTCAAAGTTGATGTAGCCGTTCTGTGAAGGACGTGACAGGAAGTGTTAGCAAGGTCAAAGGTTCCGTCCAGCAGGTCCCCAAGTGTACGTCCCAATACTCCATTCTAAATCCTCCTTGCTGCTTCCTTCAGAGCCTCCTTTAGCCTAGGAAACACTGATGCTTCCTTTAGAGCCTCCTTTAGCCTAGGAAACACTGATTCTTCCTTCAGAGCCTCCTTTAGCCTAGGAAACACTGATTCTTCCTTCAGAGCCTCCTTTAGCCTAGGAAACACTGATTCTTCCTTTAGAGCCTCCTTTAGCCTAGGGAACACTGATGCTTCCTGTAGCCTAGGAAACACTGATGCTTCCTTTAGCCTAGGAAACACTGATGCTTCCTTTAGCCTAGGAAACACTGATGCTTCCTTTAGCCTAGGAAACACTGATGCTTCCTTTAGAGCCTCCTTTAGCCTAGGAAACACTGATGCTTCCTTTACAGCCTCCTTTAGCCTAGGGAACACTGATGCTTCCTGCAGCCTAGGAAACACTGATGCTTCCTTTAGCCTAGGAAACACTGATGCTTCCTTTAGCCTAGGAAACACTGATGCTTCCTTTAGAGCCTCCTTTAGCCTATGGAACACTGATGCTTCCTGCAGCCTAGGAAACACTGATGCTTCCTTTAGCCTAGGGAACACTGATGCTTCCTTTAGCCTAACCCTAACCCAAACCCTCCTTTAACTCACATCCAGACGATCTTTCACGGCTGCGTCCAACATGGTAAGGTCTGTCAGGAACAGGCCCAGGTAAGGCACGGTGCCCTGCGCACTGCCCTGCACACCGCCCTGCACACGCAGCACATGGAGATCATATACCAGGTAAAGAACACATGTGAAGAAAATAGAAAACGCAAAGAATATATAACACAAGTCAAAGATGACCAGGCAGTGAAAACACCTCCTGACCTGGTGTGTGTGTGTGTGTGTGTGTGTGTGTGTGTGTGTGTGTGTGTGTGTGTGTGTGTGTGTGTGTGTGTGTGTGTGTGTGTGTGTGTGTGTGTGTGTGTGTGTGTGTGTGTGTGTGTGTGTGTGTGTGTGTGCAGTTCTCCCCCACCCTGTGTCGGTGGTTCAGTCTGTCCAGGTTAGCAAACTTTGAGCTTCCCTCCTGCGAGACAAAAACGAGGGTGAAAGTTGTGGAAGGTGAAACGTTTAGAGACCAAACAAAATGAGGAATTTCTCAACAAATGAGTGACGTAGCATTTATTTATATTTCACAAAATCTCCTCATATTGTAGAAAATACACTCAGAACATACCGAGACAATAGAAGACCAAACCTGACGAAACAATGAGAACTGTAACTACCAAGGTAACCATAACCAGCATAACCATAACCAGAGTAACCACAACCAGAGTAAACATAACCAGAGTAACCATAACCAATGTAACCATAACCAATGTAACCGTAACCAGAGTAACCAGAACCAAGGTAACCATAACCAGCATAACAAAGCCAGAGAAACCATAACCAAGGTAACCATAACCAACGTAACCATAACCAGAGCAACCATAACCAGAGAAACCATAACCAGAATATCTATAACCAGTGTAACCATAACCTGCATAACATAACCAGCATAACCATAACCAGAGTAACCATAACCAGAGAAACCATAACCAGCATAACCATAACCAACATAACCGTAACCAGTGTAGCCGTAACCAGAGTAACCATAACCAGAGTAACCATAACCAAGGTAACCATAACCAGAGTAACCGTAACCAGAGTAACCGTAACCAATCTGACTTCCTCCTTCGGTACAGTTCTTCCTCTGTCGCTACAATACTTCCTCTGTCGCTACAATACTTCCTCTGTTGCTACAATACTTCCTCTGTTGCTACAATACTTCCTCTGTTGCTACAGTACTACCTCTGTCTCTACAATACTTCCTCTGTTGCTACAATACTTCCTCTGTTGCTACAATACTTCCTCTGTTGCTACAATACTTCCTCTGTTGCTACAGTACTACCTCTGTCTCTACAATACTTCCTCTGTTGCTACAATACTTCCTCTGTTGCTACAGTACTTCCTCTGTTGCTACAATACTTCCTCTGTTACTCCAATACTTCCTGCTTCGGTACAATACTTCCTCTGTCGCTACAGTACTACCTCTGTCGCTACAATACTTCCTCTGTTGCTACAATACTTCCTCTGTTGCTACAATACTTCCTCTGTTGCTACAATACTTCCTGCTTCGGTACAATACTTCCTCTGTCGCTACAATACTTCCTCTGTTGCTACAATACTTCCTCTGTTGCTACAATACTTCCTCTGTTGCTACAATACTTCCTCTGTTGCTACAGTACTACCTCTGTCTCTACAATACTTCCTCTGTTGCTACAATACTTCCTCTGTTGCTACAGTACTACCTCTGTCTCTACAATACTTCCTCTGTTGCTACAATACTTCCTCTGTTGCTACAATACTTCCTCTGTCGCTACAATACTTCCTCTGTTGCTACAATACTTCCTCTGTTGCTACAGTACTACCTCTGTCTCTACAATACTTCCTCTGTTGCGACAATACTTCCTCTGTTGCTACAGTACTTCCTCTGTTGCTACAATACTTCCTCTGTTGCTCCAATACTTCCTGCTTCGGTACAATACTTCCTCTGTCGCTACAGTACTACCTCTGTCGCTACAATACTTCCTCTGTTGCTACAATACTTCCTCTGTTGCTACAGTACTACCTCTGTCTCTACAATACTTCCTCTGTTGCTACAATACTTCCTCTGTTGCTACAGTACTACATCTGTCGCTACAATACTTCCTCTGTTGCTACAATACTTCCTCTGTTGCTGCAATACTTCCTCTGTTGCTACAGTACTCCCTCCTTTAGGGTTAGTACTTCCAGTACTTCCTCACCTCCTTCAGGAGCTCCCGGCTCTGGGAGTAATTGTCCTTGTCGGAGAAGATTTCCGACAATTCTTCGTATTTCTTCAGTGCATCTCTAGAACACAATAAATAAGTGTAATTTTACTGTCCCGAGTTACTGTATTACTGTGGTCCAGTGGTACTAACCCTACCCTGGTCCAGTGGTACTAACCCTACCGTGGTCCAATGGTACTAACCCTACCCTGGTCCAGTGGTACTAACCCTACCGTGGTCCAATGGTACTCACCCTACCCTGGTCCAGTGGTACTAACCCTACCGTGGTCCAATGGTACTCACCCTACCCTGGTCCAGTAGTACTAACCCTACCCTGGTCCAGTGGTACTAACCCTACCGTGGTCCAATGGTACTCACCCTACCCTGGTCCAGTGGTACTAACCCTACCCTGGTCCAGTGGCACTAACCCTACCTTGGTCCAGTGGTACTAACCCTACCGTGGTCCTGTGGTACTAACCCTACCCTGGTCCAGTAGTACTAACCCTACCCTGTTCCAGTGAAACTAACCCTACCTTGGTCCAGTGGTACTAACCCTACCCTGGTCCAGTGGTACTAACCCTACCCTGGTCCAATGGTACTAACCCTACCCTGGTCCAGTGGTACTAACCCTACCCTGGTCCAGTGGTACAAACCCTACCCTGGTCCAGTGGTACTAACCCTACCGTGGTCCACTGGTACTAACCCTACCCTGGTCCAGTGGTACTAACCCTACCGTGGTCCAGTGGTACTAACCCTACCCTGGTCCAGTGGTACTAACCCTACCGTGGTCCAGTGGTACTAACCCTACCCTGGTCCAGTGGTACTAACCCTACCGTGGTCCAGTGGTACTAACCCTACCCTGGTCCAGTGGTACTAACCCTACCCTGGTCCAGTGGTACTAACCCTACCCTGGTCCAGTGGTACTAACCCTACCGTGGTCCAATGGTACTCACCCTACCCTGGTCCAGTAGTACTAACTCTACCGTGGTCCAGTGAGAGACAGTAGGTGTTTTTGACAGTGAGACACTTGAGACACTTGAGACAGAGTTGAGACAGAGTGAGACAGTTGAGACAGTTGAGACAGAGTGAGACACTTGAGACAGAGTGAGACAGAGTAAGACAGAGTGAGACACTTGAGACAGAGTGAGACAGACCGGTGGGTGTCCTGCCACGTCCTCCTCAGACGGTGGATGGGGTTACTCTGCAGGGCCGACACAATGGCGTACAGGGAGGAGAAGTTCTTCCTGGCTCGGCACTCCTTTTGAAAACACACACACACACACACACACACACACACACACACACACACACACACACACACACACACACACACACACACACACACACACCACACACACACACACACACACACACACACACACAGTGTAATTGAGATCGGAGGCCAGGCTACTATTGAGTTACACCGTCACTCAAACTGAATAAAACAAGCTGATGAAGAGTGGGATGGTACTGTGCTGTACTGTACTGTACTGTACTGTGCTGTACTGTACTGTGCTGTACTGTACTGTGCTGTACTGTGCTGTACTGTACTGTACTGTACTGTGCTGTACTGTACTGTACTGTACTGTACTGTGCTGTACTGTACTGTACTGTACTGTGCTGCACTGTGCTGTACTGTACTGTACTGTACTGTGCTGTACTGTGCTGTGCTGTACTGTACTGTGCTGTACTGTACTGTACTGTGCTGTACTGTACTGTGCTGTACTGTACTGTGCTGTACTGTACTGTGCTGTACTGTGCTGTGCTGTGCTGTACTGTGCTGTACTGTACTGTGCTGTACTGTGCTGTACTGTGCTGTACTGTACTGTGCTGTACTGTACTGTACTGTGCTGTACTGTACTGTGCTGTACTGTGCTGTGCTGTACTGTGCTGTACTGTACTGTACTGTACTGTACTGTGCTGTACTGTACTGTGCTGTACTGTGCTGTGCTGTACTGTACTGTACTGTGCTGTACTGTACTGTGCTGTACTGTGCTGTGCTGTACTGTACTGTACTGTGCTGTACTGTGCTGTACTGTACTGTGCTGTACTGTACTATGCTGTACTGTACTGTGCTGTACTGTACTGTGCTGTACTGTGCTGTGCTGTACTGTGCTGTACTGTGCTGTACTGTACTGTACTGTACTGTGCTGTACTGCACTGTACTGTGCTGTACTGTGCTGTACTGTGCTGTGCTGTACTGTACTGTACTGTGCTGTACTGTGCTGTACTGTACTGTGCTGTACTGTACTGTGCTGTGCTGTGCTGTGCTGTACTGTATTGTGCTGTACTGTGCTGTACTGTACTGTGCTGTACTGTACTGTACTGTGCTGTACTGTACTGTGCTGTGCTGTACTGTACTGTGCTGTGCTGTGCTGTACTGTATTGTGCTGTACTGTGCTGTACTGTACTGTGCTGTACTGTACTGTACTGTACTGTACTGTACTGTACTGTACTGTGCTGTACTGTACTGTACTGTACTGTGCTGCACTGTACTGTACTGTACTGTACTGTACTGTGCTGTACTGTGCTGTGCTATGCTGTACTGTACTGTAGGTCTGGAGGTCATGTGACGGGGTCTGGAGGTCATGTGACGGGGTCTGGGGGTCATGTGACGGGGTCTGGAGGTCATGTGACGGGGTCTGGAGATCATGTGACGGGTGTGTGGAGGTCATGTGATGGGGTCTGGAGGTCATGTGACGGGGTGTGGAGGTCATGTGACGGATGTGTGGAGGTCATGTGACGGGGTCTGGAGGTCATGTGACGGGGGTCTGGAGGTCATGTGACGGGGTCTGGAGGTCATGTGACGGGTGTGTGGAGGTCATGTGACGGGGTGTGGAGGTCATATGACGGGGTCTGGAGGTCATGTGACGGGGTGTGGAGGTCATGTGACGGGGGTCTGGAGGTCATGTGACGGGGTGTGGAGGTCATGTGACGGGGGTCTGGAGGTCATGTGACGGGGTCTGGAGGTCATGTGACGGGGGTCTGGAGGTCATGTGACGGGGTCTGGAGGTCATGTGACGGGGGTTTTGTTCCACTGACCTCGGCCACACTGATCCACTGCTCCAGCAGTCGCGCTCGCCGCTCGCTGAGCAGGTGTGGACGCCAGAGGCACGATGCCAACACGGCGTTGGCCAGCTGGTTGAACTGACGTACGGTGGCCCGGACGGACCAGCAGACACCCTCCCTGCCCTTCTTGTCCCTCTGAGACCACAAGGACCCCAAACAGTGGTACGGCACCAGACGGACAAACAGCTCCTGGAACAGCACAGACGGTGGTTCGGCCCCGGACAGACAGACCTCGATGGGGAACTGACGGGGCTGTGGACCCCGTCGTGTCAGTTCTGTCTTTTCTCTTGAACACCTGGGTGTCAGTCCTTGCCAACAACCAACCAGTGTCCAGCGTTTATGTTGGGGTCAAGTTGGAAACATCCCACTGAGCAAGCAACGTCCACAGACGTCCAAAACCCGTCCGTCTATCCAGGCCATAATCTGGACATCTTTTTGACACCAGAACTAGTTGACAAATGACACATTATTGTTTATTTGTCATTAAAATAATGAGGAAGAGGAGCCAGCATGTTTAAGTTTAATGTCTGACCGTTTTGGTCAAACATTGGACTTCTTCAGTCTCGGGGAAACTCCCTAACCCTAACCTTAACCCTAACCCTAACCTTAACCCTAACCCTCACTCTAACCCTAACCCTCACTCTAACCCTAACCCTCACTCTAACCCTAACCCTAACCCTAACCCTCACTCTAACCCTAACCCTCACTCTAACCCTAACCCTAACCCTAACCCTAACCCTAACCCTAACCCTCACTCTAACCCTAACCCTCACTCTAACCCTAACCCTCACTCTAACCCTAACCCTCACCCCTAACCCTAACCCTCACCCCTAACCCTAACCCCAATTCTATGCAGATAATCTAATATTCAACTCTATACAGCAAATCTAATATTCAACTCTATGCAGATAATCTAATATTCAACTCTATGCAGCGAATGTAATATTCAACTCTATACAGCTAATCTAATATTCAACTCTATATAGATAATCTAATATTCAACTCTATGCAGATAATCTAATATTCAACTCTATACAGATAATCTAATATTCAATTCTATACAGATAATCTAATATTCAACTCTATGCAGATAATCTAATATTCAATTCTACGCAGATTATCTAATTTTCATCGTACTATTGTTGTGTCTTGTTGTGTTGTGTTGTGTTGGCTATTACAGTGAAGTTGGATTCTTTTTGGCAGTGTTTAATTGATGAGCACGTCCTTCTGCTGCTGCAGATTTCTCTCCAACTCCTCCAAACATGTTGATTAAATGAGAGTGTCCATGAGCTTTGAGTAAACAATACTCACCGTCTCAATCTTCGTGAGCTGCTCAGCGATGATTGCTGCCGGGAATCCCAGGATGCTGGTGGGGTCAAAGTTTGAGAGGTCCTGGGGGATGGTGGAGGGGTCTGGGTGGGGACTGGTGGGGTCCGGGGGGAGGCACCTGGAGCTGTTCTCAACTGAAAAACACAAATCTGATCACATAAATGTCAAAGAAATAACTGAAATAACTCGACTGAAATGAAATGGAAAGGAAAGGAAACACTTGAGTCTGACTTTAGTGACAGCTCTGACCCCACAGTGACCCCACAGTGACCCCCACAGTGACAACATAGTGACCTCAGTTACCTGACAGTGACCCCACAGTGACCCCCACAGTGACCCCACAGTGACCCCATAGTAACCCCACAGTGACCTCAGAGTTACTTGACAGTGACCCCACAGTGACCCCATAGTGACCCCACAGTGACAACATAGTGACCCCATAGTAACCCCACAGTGACCTCAGAGCTACTT
Organism: Blennius ocellaris; assembly: GCF_963422515.1. Lineage (NCBI taxonomy): Eukaryota > Metazoa > Chordata > Actinopteri > Blenniiformes > Blenniidae > Blennius > Blennius ocellaris. The sequence continues at coordinate 30,156,891 of NC_137657.1, read as the reverse complement.
GACAGTGACCCCGCAGTGACCCCCACAGTGACAACATAGTGACCCCATAGTAACCCCACAGTGACCTCAGAGTTACCTGACAGTGACCCCACAGTGACCCCACAGTGACCTCACAGTGACCCAAGTGACCCCACAGTGATCCCATAGTGACCCCACAGTGACCCCATAGTGACCTCACAGTCACCTCACAGTGACCCCACAGTGACACCACAGTGACCCCACAGTCACCTCACAGTGACCCCACAGTGACCTCAGTCACCTCACAGTGACCCCAGAGTGACCCTAAAGTGACCCCACAGTCACCTCACAGTGACCCCACAGTGACCCCATAGTGACTTCAGAGTTACCTGACAGTGACCCCACAGTGACCCCACAGTGACCTCACAGTGACCCCACAGTGACCCCACAGTGACCCCACAGTGACCCCACAGTGACCCAACAGTGAACTCACAGTGACCTCACAGTCACCTCACAGTGACCCCACAGTGACACCACAGTCACCTCACAGTGACCCCCCAGTGACCCCATAGTGACCCCACAGTCACCTCACAGTGACCCCGCAGTGACCTCACAGTCACCTCACAGTGACCCCACAGTGACCTCACAGTGACCTCACAGTGACCCCACAGTGACACCACAGTGACCCCACAGTGACCTCACAGTGACCTCACAATGGCCGCGCTGTCATGTGAGGAGTTGGATGACACTGAAGGAGACGTTCCACCCAGAGTCTCGATGACGAATCACAACAAGCTTCTTCATTTGTAATTCAAACAAAAGAAGACGACCTCACTGGAGGACGGCCATGTTTGTGTCGCTCCGTCTCATCATTGATTCCAGAAGCAGGCGGAGCGGCGCCTCAGGAGGAAGCGCTGAGCGGTTGGGGGCGGTTGAGGGTACAGACCTGCCAGGTGGTCCGGGAGCAGGGCTCGCTCACTGAGCTCCTCGGCCGTCCGGAGCAGGCGTCCTCGCAGGTCCGAGGACGAGTCCCGAGGTAGGAGGGGGGCCAGGCGCAGCAGCCGGGACGGCTCCCGCAGGCTCCTGAAGTCTTCAGGATACTCGGAGAGCCAGGTGCTGAACACGGTGCACACCGCCCTGCAGAGACACCCCACCCTCAGGTCACAAACATCTCGTTCAGCATGGTCTCTTCCAGCATGGTCTCGTCCAGCATGGTCTCGTCCAGCATAGTCTCGTCCAGCATGGTCTCTTCCAGCATGGTCTCGTCCAGCATGGTCTCTTCCAGCATGGTCTCTTCCAGCATGGTCCCGTCCAGCATAGTCTCGTCCAGCATGGTCTCGTCCAGCATGGTCTCTTCCAGCATGGTCTCTTCCAGCATGGTCCCGTCCAGCATGGTCTCGTCCAGCATGGTCCCGTCCAGCATAGTCTCGTCCAGCATGGTCCCGTCCAGCATAGTCTCGTCCAGCATGGTCTCGTCCAGCATGGTCTCTTCCAGCATGGTCTCTTCCAGCATGGTCCCGTCCAGCATGGTCTCGTCCAGCATAGTCTCGTCCAGCATAGTCTCGTCCAGCATGGTCTCTTCCAGCATAGTCTCGTCCAGCATGGTCCCGTCCAGCATGGTCCCGTCCAGCATAGTCTCGTCCAGCATGGTCTCGTCCAGCATGGTCCCGTCCAGCATGGTCTCGTCCAGCATAGTCCCGTCCAGCATAGTCTCGTCCAGCATGGTCTCTTCCAGCATGGTCTCGTCCAGCATGGTCCCGTCCAGCATAGTCTCTTCCAGCATAGTCTCGTCCAGCATAGTCTCGTCCAGCATGGTCTCGTCCAGCATGGTCCCGTCCAGCATAGTCTCTTCCAGCATAGTCTCGTCCAGCATAGTCTCGTCCAGCATGGTCTCGTCCAGCATGGTCCCGTCCAGCATAGTCTCTTCCAGCATAGTCTCGTCCAGCATAGTCTCGTCCAGCATGGTCTCGTCCAGCATGGTCCCGTCCAGCATGGTGTCCCACAGCGTTCAGACCAGCCAACATGGAACCAACAACCAAACCCAAGAAAAGAGCTGTAATACAACATCTCACACTTGTTAAACACAACGTCTCACTTGTTAAACACAACGTCTCACTTGTTAAACACGTCTCACTTGTTAAAAACAACGTCTCACTTGTTAAACACAACGTCTCACTTGTTAAACACGTCTCACTTGTTAAAAACAACGTCTCACTTGTTAAACACAAGATCTCACTTGTTAAACACGTCTCACTTGTTAAAAACAACATCTCACTTGTTAAACACAACGTCTCACTTGTTAAACACAACGTCTCACTTGTTAAACACAACGTCTCACTTGTTAAACACAACGTCTCACTTGTTAAACACAACATCTCACACTTGTTAAACACAACGTCTCACTTGTTAAACACAACATCTCACACTTGTTAAACACAACATCTCACTTGTTAAACACAACATCTCACTTGTTAAACACAACGTGTCACTTGTTAAACACAACGTCTCACTTGTTAAACACAACGTGTCACTTGTTAAACACAACGTCTCACTTGTTAAACACAACGTCTCACTTGTTAAACACAACATCTCACACTTGTTAAACACAACGTCTCACACTTGTTAAACACAACGTCTCACACTTGTTAAACACAACGTCTCACACTTGTTAAACACAACGTCTCACTTGTTAAACACAACATCTCACACTTGTTAAACACAACGTCTCACACTTGTTAAACACAACGTCTCACTCGTTAAACACAACATCTCACACTTGTTAAACACGTCTCACTTGTTAAACACAACATCTCACACTTGTTAAACACAACATCTCACTTGTTTAACACAACGTCTCACTTGTTAAACACAACATCTCACTTGTTAAACACAACATCTCACACTTGTTAAACACAACATCTCACACTTGTTAAACACAACGTCTCACACTTGTTAAACACAACGTCTCACACTTGTTAAACACAACGTCTCACTTGTTAAACACAACATCTCACACTTGTTAAACACAACGTCTCACACTTGTTAAACACAACGTCTCACACAGAAGCTGATAGACTCACTGGTTGAAGGATCGTCTCAGCTGACTTCTCTCGCTGTCCCCTGGTGGATTCTCCAGTCTGTCAAACACAGTGAGGCCTCAGATTCAGTGTGTGTGTGTGTGTGTGTGTGTGTGTGTGTGTGTGTGTGCGTGCGTGCGTGCGTGCGTGCGTGCGTGCGTGCGTGCGTGCGTGCGTGTGTGTGTCCTGATGTTTCTTGACACACATCAGTTTCCCTTTTTAATTCACAGGTAAAGTGTTATTCTTTTGTCGGTTGCAGTGGGACTGGAACCAGCAACCAGGTAAATGACCTGCAGTGGGACTGGAACCAGCAACCAGGTAAATGACCTGCAGTGGGACTGGAACCAGCAACCAGGTAAATGACCTGCAGTGGGACTGGAACCAGCAACCAGGTAAATGACCTGCAGTGGGACTGGAACCAGCAACCAGCTAAATGACCTGCAGTGGGACTGGAACCAGCAACCAGCTAAATGACCTGCAGTGGGACTGGAACCAGCAACCAGGTAAATGACCTGCAGTGGGACTGGAACCAGCAACCAGGTAAATGACCTGCAGTGGGACTGGAACCAGCAACCAGGTAAATGACCTGCAGTGGGACTGGAACCAGCAACCAGGTAAATGACCTGCAGTGGGACTGGAACCAGCAACCAGGTAAATGACCTGCAGTGGGACTGGAACCAGCAACCAGGTAAATGACCTGCAGTGGGACTGGAACCAGCAACCAGCTAAATGACCTGCAGTGGGACTGGAACCAGCAACCAGCTAAATGACCTGCAGTGGGACTGGAACCAGCAACCAGGTAAATGACCTGCAGTGGGACTGGAACCAGCAACCAGGTAAATGACCTGCAGTGGGACTGGAACCAACAACCAGGTAAATGATGTTCCAATGTCCTAACTGCTCTTACTCATGAGCAAATCAAAATTCACTTCTGAAGCACTTTTCAACTGTGAGTTGCACTCAAGCATTACATGGTTCATCACATTCACCCATTCACACACACATTCACACGCCAATGGAGGCAGCAACCATGTAAGGTGCTCTCACTTCCATGGGAGCATTTTGAGGTTCAGTGACTTGCTCAAGGAAACTTCCGCATGTGGATAGGAGGAGATGGGAATCAAACCTGCAACATTCCAATTGGAAGAGGAGCGTTCCATCGATTGAGCCACGCCGCCTCATATAACAGTGTTCCTGTCAGAACCTGTGACCTCTGATCAGTCGATCAATATCATCTGATCCGTCGATCAACATCATCTGATCAGTCAATCAATAGCATCTGATCAGTCGATCAATAGCATCTGATCCGTCGATCAACATCATCTGATCAGTCAATCAATAGCATCTGATCAGTCAATCAATAGCATCTGATCAGTCGATCAATAGCATCTGATCTGTCGACCAATATCATCTGATCTGTGGATCAATATCATCTGATCAGTTGATCAATATCATCTGATCTGTGGATCAATATCATCTGATCTGTGGATCAATATCATCTGATCAGTCGATCAATATCATCTGATCAGTTGATCAATATCATCTGATCTGTGGATCAATATCATCTGATCTGTCGACCAATATCATCTGATCTGTGGATCAATATCATCTGATCAGTCGATCAATATCATCTGATCAGTTGATCAATATCATCTGATCTGTGGATCAATATCATCTGATCAGTCGATCAATATCATCTGATCAGTTGATCAATATCATCTGATCTGTGGATCAATATCATCTGATCTGTGGATCAATATCATCTGATCAGTCGATCAATATTATCTGATCAGCCGATCAATATCATCTGATCTGTGGATCAATATCATCTGATCAGTCGATCAATATTATCTGATCAGCCGATCAATATCATCTGATCTGTGGATCAATATCATCTGATCAGTCGATCAATAGCAAACTGCAGACAATCTGACTGTAGATTGAGGTTGTTGGAACAAGATGTAGAATCTGGACAGACTGACTGCTCTGCTTTCTGTCAGTTACCTGTCAGTTACCTATCAGTTACCTGTCAGTTACCTGTCAGTTACCGGCCATTTACCTGTCAGTTACCGGTCAATTACCTATCAGTTACCTGTCAGTTACCTGTCAGTTACCTGTCAGTTACCGGCCATTTACCTGTCAGTTACCTATCAGTTACCTGTCAGTTACCTGTCAGTTACCGGCCATTTACCTGTCAGTTACCTATCAGTTACCTGTCAGTTACCGGCCATTTACCTGCCAGTTACCTATCAGTTACCTGTCAGTTACCTGTCAGTTACCGGCCATTTACCTGTCAGTTACCTATCAGTTACCTGTCAGTTACCTGTCAGTTACCGGCCATTTACCTGTCAGTTACCTATCAGTTACCTGTCAGTTACCTGTCAGTTACCGGCCATTTACCTGTCAGTTACCGGTCAGTTACCTATCAGTTACCTGTCAGTTACCTGTCAGTTACCTGTCAGTTACCGGCCATTTACCTGTCAGTTACCGGTCAGTTACCTATCAGTTACCTGTCAGTTACCTGTCAGTTACCGGTCAGTTACCTATCAGTTACCTGTCAGTTACCTGTCAGTTACCTGTCAGTTACCGGCCATTTACCTGTCAGTTACCGGTCAGTTACCTGTTAATAACCTGTCAGTTACCTATTAATAACCTGTCAGTTACCGGTCAGTTACCTGTCAGTTACCTATTAATAACCTGTCAGTTACCTGTCAGTTACCTATCAGTTACCTGTCAGTTACCGGTCAGTTACATGTCAGTTACTGGCCAGTAACCGGTCAGTTACCTGTCAGTTACTGGTTAGATACCGGTCAGCTACCTGTCACTTACCGGTCATTTACCTGTCAGTTACCGGTCTGTTGCCGGTCGGTTGCCGGTCGGTTACCGGTCGGTTACCTGTCAGTGAGGATGTAGTGTCAGTTACCGGTCAGTTACCGGTCAGTTACCTGTCAGTTACCGGTCAGTTACCTGTCAGTTACCTATTAATAACCTGTCAGTTACCTGTCAGTTACCTATCAGTTACCTGTCAGTTACCTGTCAGTTACCGGCCATTTACCTGTCAGTTACCTGTCAGTTACCTATCAGTTACCTGTCAGTTACCTGTCAGTTACCGGCCATTTACCTGTCAGTTACCGGTCAGTTACCTGTCAGTTACCTATTAATAACCTGTCAGTTACCGGTCAGTTACCTGTCAGTTACCTATCAGTTACCTGTCAGTTACCGGTCAGTTACCTGTCAGTTAGCGGTCAGTTACCTGTCAGCTACCTATTAATAACCTGTCAGTTACCGGTCAGTTACCTGTCAGTTACCTATCAGTTACCTGTCAGTAACCGGCCATTTACCTGTCAGTTAGCGGTCAGTTGCCGGTCAGTTAGTGGTCAGTTACCTGTCAGTTGCCTGTCAGTTACCTGTCAATTACTGGCCAGTTACCTGTCAGTTACCTATCAGTTACCTATCAGTTACTTGTCAGTTACCAATCAGTTACCGGTCAGTTACCGGCCAGTTACCTGTCAGTTACTGGTTAGTTACCGGTCAGTTACATGTCAGTTACTGGCCAGTAACCGGTCAGTTACCTGTCAGTTACTGGTTAGTTACCGGTCAGTTACCTGTCAGTTACCGGTCGGTTGCCGGTCGGTTGCCGGTCGGTTACCTGGCAGTGAGGATGTAGTGTCAGTTACCGGTCAGTTACCTGTCAGCTACCGGTCAGTTACCTGTCAGCTACCGGTCGGTTACCTGTCAGTGAGGATGTAGTGTCAGTTACCTGTCAGTTACCTGTCAGTTACTGGTCAGTTACCTGTCAGTTTCCGGTCAGTTACCGTCAGTTACCGTCGGTTACTGGTTGGTTACCTGTCAGTGAGGATGTAGTGTCTGTTGCCGGTCAGTTACCGGTCAGTTACTGGTCAGTTAGCGGTCAGTGAGCGGTCAGTTACCTGTCAGTTACCTGTCAGTTACCGGTCGGTTACCGGTCGGTTACCTGTCAGTGAGGATGAAGAGTCAGTTACCGGTCAGTTACCGGTCAGTTACCTGGCAGTGATGATGTAGTGTCAGTTACCGGTCAGTTACCAGTCAGTTAGCAGTCAGTTACCTGTCAGTGAGGCTGTAGTGTCAGTTTCCGGTCAGTTACCGGTCGGCTACCTGTCAGTGAGGATGTAGTGTCTGTTGCCGGTCAGTTACCGGTCAGTTACTGGTCAGTTAGCGGTCAGTGAGCGGTCAGTTACCTGTCAGTTACCTGTCAGTTACCGGTCGGTTACCGGTCGGTTACCTGTCAGTGAGGATGAAGAGTCAGTTACCGGTCAGTTACCGGTCAGTTACCTGGCAGTGAGGATGTAGTGTCAGTTACCGGTCAGTTACCAGTCAGTTAGCAGTCAGTTACCTGTCAGTGAGGCTGTAGTGTCAGTTTCCGGTCAGTTACCGGTCGGCTACCTGTCAGTGAGGATGTAGTGTCTGTTACCGGTCAGTTACCGGTCAGTTACTGGTCAGTTAGCGGTCAGTTACCGGTCAGTTAGCGGTCAGTTACCTGTCAGTTACCTGTCAGTTACCGGTCGGTTACCGGTCGGTTACCTGTCAGTGAGGATGAAGTGTCAGTTACCGGTCAGTTAGCGGTCAGTTACCTGGCAGTGAGGATGTAGTGTCAGTTACCGGTCAGTTAGCGGTCAGTTACCTGGCAGTGAGGATGTAGTGTCAGTTACCGGTCAGTTACCAGTCAGTTACCGGTCAGTTACCGGTCAGTTAGCGGTCAGTTACCTGGCAGTGAGGATGTAGTGTCAGTTACTGGTCAGTTATCAGTCAGTTAGCGGTCAGTTACCTGTCAGTTACCGGTCAATTAGCAGTCAGTTACCTGTCAGTGAGGATGTAGTGTCAGTTACCGGTCAGTTACCGGTCGGTTACCTGTCAGTGAGGATGTCCAGCACTCTCTGGGTGGAGGTGAAGGAGCGGTAGGTGGAGAGGAAGATGGTGATGAAGGACGAGTCTCCCAGAGAGAAGCAGTGGAGGAGGTGAAGAACCAGCTTCTCTTCTGTCCCGGCTTTCACACACTGGGAGCGACTGGCCGTCTGCAACGAGACAGGAAGTAGAGTCCTGGGGCCACAGTACAAACAGGAAGTAGAGTCCTGGGGCCACAATACAAACAGGAAGTAGAGTCCTGGGGCCACAGTACAAACAGGAAGTAGAGTCCTGGGGCCACAATACAAACAGGAAGTAGAGTCCTGGGGCCACAATACAAACAGGAAGTAGAGTCCTGCTGCCACAATACAAACAGGAAGTAGAGTCCTGCTGCCACAACACAAACAGGAAGTAGAGTCCTGCTGCCACAAATACAAACAGGAAGTAGAGTCCTGCTGCCACAATACAAACAAGAAGTAGAGTACTGCTGTCACTTTGATACAAACAGGAAGTAGAGTCCTGGTGCCACAATACAAACAGGAAGTAGAGTCCTGGTGCCACAATACAAACAGGAAGTAGAGTCCTGGTGCCACAAATACAAACAGGAAATAGAGTCCTGCTTCCATCTGAAGCCGGTGGCTCCGCTAACAGCTGGGGGCTAGTTAGCGGCTCAACCAAACACTGGATGCCACCGCCTGTATCCACCGGAGCTACCGTTAGCATTAGCAGCCTTAGCATCTTCCTCCTCTAACACCAGATTATAGAGCATCTTCCTCCTCTAACACCAGATTATAGAGCATCGTCCTCTTCTAACATCAGATTATAGAGCATCTTCCTCTTCTAACATCAGATTATAGAGCATCTCCCTCCTCTAATCCAGATTATAGAGCCTCTTCCTCCTCTAACACCAGATTATAGAGCATCTTCCTCCTCTAATCCAGATTATAGAACCTCTTCCTCCTCTAACACCAGATTATAGAGCATCGTCCTCTTCTAACATCAGATTATAGAGCATCTTCCTCCTCTAACATCAGATTATAGAGCATCTCCCTCCTCTAATCCAGATTATAGAGCCTCTTCCTCCTCTAACACCAGATTATAGAGCCTCTTCCTCCTCTAACACCAGATTATAGAGCATCTTCCTCCTCTAACACCAGATTATAGAGCGTCTTCCTCCTCTAACACCAGATTATAGAGCTTCTTCCTCCTCTAATCCAGATTATAGAGCCTCTTCCTCCTGTAATCCAGATTATAGAGCACCATGTGACTCACCCAGGGGGAGTTGGGGGCGGCGTGCTGCTGCTTCACCACCACGGTGTAGACGACTCCGTCCTCCTCCTCCTCCAACACGGTGGACTGTCCAACAGGGAAACAACAATTTAACAGAAGACGTTCTCCGCTCTGATTGGACAGCTACAGTGAAGCAGGAGACTGAACTGAAGGTTCCTATTGGCCAAAACACCCAGGAACAGCTTGACCACTGTGACCACATGACCCAGCCGCTGTGAGCTCATTGGTCACTGGTGGCTTCAACAGTCACACCTGCAGTTCTGCTCACCAGGTCCAGAGGACAGTACCAGGTGGTCTTCATTGCTGGGGGCTCCGCCTGGGGAGGGCAGGGACACCGTCAGTTACTGGGGTACGACTGATCAGTCAGTCAGTCAGTCAGTCAGTCAGGCAGGCAGTCAGTCAGTGAGTCAGTCAGTCAGTCAGTCAGTGAGTCAGTCAGTCAGTCAGTCAGTCAGTCAGTCAGTCAGGCAGGCAGTCAGTCAGTGAGTCAGTCAGTCAGTCAGTCAGGCAGGCAGTCAGTCAGTGAGTCAGTCAGTCAGTCAGTCAGTGAGTCAGTCAGTCACTCAGCTAGTCAGTCAGTCAGTCAGTCAGTCAGTCAGTGAGTCAGTCAGTCAGTGAGTCAGTCAGTCAGTCAGTCAGTCAGTCTGTCAGGCAGGCAGTCAGTCAGTCAGTCAGTCAGTCAGTGAGTCAGTCAGTCACTCAGCAAGTCAGTCAGTCAGTCAGTCAGTCAGTGAGTCAGTCAGTCAGTCAGTCAGTCAGTCAGTGAGTCAGTCAGTCACTCAGCTAGTCAGTCAGTCAGTCAGTCAGTCAGTCAGTCAGTCAGTCAGTCAGTCACTCAGCTAGTCAGTCAGTCAGTCAGTGAGTCAATCAGTGAGTCAGTCAGTCAGTCAGGCAGGCAGTCAGTCAGTCAGTCAGTCAGTCACTCAGCTATTCAGTCAGTCAGGCAGTCAGTCAATCAGTGTGTCAGTCAGTCAACCAGTTAGACAGTCAGTCAGTCAGTCAGTCAGTCAGTCACTCAGCTAGTCAGTCAGTCAGGCAGTCAGTCAGTCACTCACTCACTCACTCACTCACTCAGCTAGTCAGTCAGGCAGTCAGCTAGTCAGTCAGTCAGTCAACCAGTCAGTCAGTCGGTCAGTCAGTCAGTCTATCTTCCATGATAAAAGATGCACGAAAAGTGCTGAATCCCAGTTGAGAGTCTGCTTGTTAGTGTTTCCAGACAGGACGTGACAATGTGCAGACAGGATGTGACAATGTGCAGACAGGATGTGACAATGTGCAGACAGGATGTGACAATGTGCAGACAGGAAGTGACAGGGTACAGACAGGAAGTGACAATGTGCAGACAGGAAGTGATAGGGTACAGACAGGATGTGACAATGTGCAGACAGGAAGTGACAGGGTACAGACAGGAAGTGACAATGTGCAGACAGAAAGTGACAGGGAACAGACAGGAAGTGACAATGTGCAGACAGGAAGTGACAGGCTACAGGCAGGAAGTGACAATGTGCAGACAGGAAGTGACAGGCTACAGGCAGGAAGTGACAATGTGCAGACAGGAAGTGAAAGGGTACAGACAGGAAGTGACAATGTGCAGACAGGAAGTGACAATGTGCAGACAGGAAGTAACAGGGTACAGACAGGAAGTGACAATGTGCAGACAGGAAGTGACAGGGTACAGACAGGAAGTGACAATGTGCAGACAGGAAGTGACAGGGTACAGGCAGGAAGTGACAATGTGTAGACAGGAAGTGACAGGGTGCCGACAGGAAGTGACAGGGTGCAGACAGGAAGTGACAATGTGCAGACAGGAAGTGACAGGGTACAGACAGGAAGTGACAATGTGCAGACAGGAAGTGACAGGGTACTGACAGGAAGTGACAATGTGCAGACAGGAAGTGACAGGGTACAGACAGGAAGTGACAATGTGCAGACAGGAAGTGACAGGCTACAGGCAGGAAGTGACAATGTGCAGACAGGAAGTGACAGGGTACAGACAGGAAGTGACAATGTGCAGACAGGAAGTGACAGGCTACAGGCAGGAAGTGACAATGTGCAGACAGGAAGTGACAGGGTATAGACAGGAAGTGACAATGTGCAGACAGGAAGTGACAGGGTACAGGCAGGAAGTGACAATGTGCAGACAGGAAGTGACAGGGTGCCGACAGGAAGTGACAGGGTGCAGACAGGAAGTAGCAATATGCAGACAGGAAGTGACAGGGTCCAGACAGGAAGTGGCAATGTGCAGACAGGAAGTGACAAGGTCCAGACAGGAAGTGGCAATGTGCAGACAGGAAGTGACAGGGTCCAGACAGGAAGTGGCAATGTGCAGACAGGAAGTGACAGGGTCCAGACAGGAAGTGGCAATGTGCAGACAGGAAGTGACAGGGTCCAAACAGGAAGTGGCAATGTGCAGACAGGAAGTGACAGGGTCCAGACCGGTAGGTATCCCCAAGCTTCCCGGAAACCTTCAGGATCCTGGCACAGGTAATGTTTTAATCCTCTTCATGGTTTTTCATCTGTGACGTGCTGCTGTGATCCTGCTGACCAGCTCCGGTTCTTCCTGCTCTTCCTCCTGCTCTTCCTCCTGTTCTTCCTCCTGTTGTTCCTCCTGCTCTTCCTCCTGTCGTCCCTCCTGCTCTTCCTCCTGTCGTTCCTCCTGTCGTTCCTCCTGTCGTTCCTCCTGTCGTTCCTCCTGTCGTTCCTCCTGCTCTTCCTCCTGTCGTCCCTCCTGCTCTTCCTCCTGTCGTTCCTCCTGTCGTTCCTCCTGTCGTTCCTCCTGTCGTTCCTCCTGCTCTTCCTCCTGTTCTTCCTCCTGTCGTTCCTCCTGTCGTTCCTCCTGCTCTTCCTCCTGTCGTTCCTCCTGTCGTTCCTCCTGTCGTTCCTCCTGCCGTTCCTCCTGCTCTTCCTCCTGTCGTCCCTCCTGCTCTTCCTCCTGTCGTTCCTCCTGTCGTTCCTCCTGTCGTTCCTCCTGCTCTTCCTCCTGCACTTCCTCCTGCACTTCCTCCTGTCGTTCCTCCTGTCGTTCCTCCTGCTCTTCCTCCTGTCGTTCCTCCTGTCGTTCCTCCTGTCGTCCCTCCTGCTCTTCCTCCTGCCCTTACTCCTGTCGTTCCTCCTCCTCTTCCTCCCACCGTTCCTCCCTCTGACCTACTTCTTATGTTTGGGTCCTCACCTCACAACGTGTTGTGGCTGGATCACACGCTCACCTGGAGCTGCAGCTAAGCCCCGCCCACCATGTTAGATCACCTTAACACACCCAGTACTCACGCACACACACAACACACACACACACACACACACACACACACACACACACACACACACACACACACACACACACACACACACACACACACACACACACCAGATAAACCAGTTTGACAGGGTATTGTGTTTAATGCAAGGGTTAGGGTTAGTCTATGTGTGTGTGTGTGTGTGTGTGTGTGTGTGTGTGTGTGTGTGTGTGTGTGTGTGTGTGTGTGTGTGTGTGTGTGTGTGTGTGTGTGTGTGTGTGTGTGTGTGTGTGTGTGTGTGTGTGTGTGTTCCCAGTTGGAGGAGCAGTAGGTTAGGGTTAGCAATAGCTACTCAACAATAGTAACTCTACAATAGTTTGTCTACAATAGTAATGCGACAATGTGTCTGTATGGCTCAGACAAGGGGGCCCGCCCCCAGCAGACGCCCCCAGCAGACGCCCCCAGCAGACGCCCCCAGCAGACGCCCCCAGCAAGATCAAGTCTTGATCAGGGTCAGGTCAGACCTCAGCCTCCCCTGTGCTGCTCTGGCTGCTGGCCTGCTGATAAGATCATGATCATGCTGCCAATGTGGGGGTGGAGCCAATGTGGGGGTGGAGCCAATATGGGTGGAGCCACTAGGGGGTGGAGCCACTGGGGGGTGGAGCCACTGGGGGTGGAGCCACTGGGGGGTGGAACCACTGCGGGGGGTTCCGACTGGAGCAATTGTTGTCATCAAATGTCTGTCCACCCCCCCCCCCACCCCACCCCCCCCCCCAGCACACACACACTAAGCATGCAGGAAGTACATAATGAGTGGAGACAAACACAGGAAGCTCCTACTTATCAGGAGCTACGTCAGCTCGAAAGATCAGCCTCCACCAACTTCCAATATCCTCCACAGCCTTCAAAGCTTCCATCAGCCTCCATCAGCCTCCATCAGCCTCCATCAGCCTCAATTATCCTCCACTAGCCTCCATTACCCACCACCAGCCTCCATTACCCTCCACCCGCCTCCTCTACCTCCACCAACCTCCATTACCCTCCACCAGCCTCCTCTACCTCCACCAGCCTCCATTACCCTCCACCAGCCTCCTCTACCTCCACCCGCCTGCCAGTCTCAGTGAAAGCAGCAGGTGTGACGGAGGAGGTGGTTCCTCCAACCGCAGGGTAAAAAGCCAGGATGTCCATGGTCACTGGTCTTCTCAGTCTCCACCTTCTCTCTGTCATGAAGCCTCCATCAGCTGGTTGACTGAACTCCACACTAACACCCGACAGTAAACAAGACAATTTCCTATCTCCAGAATTATTTATGGGTTTAAAGTGCAACTAAAGAGAAAACATCATCTCAACCCTTCAGTTTCACAAACTGAAGATCTCTGAAGCTTAAGTGGATCCAAATGCTTTCCCTAAGATCCACCGCAACCAGGGAGGGTCCACCGCAACCAGGGAGGGTCCACTCCAACCAGGGAGGGTCCACCCCAACCAGGGAGGGTCCACCCCAACCAGGGAGGGTCCACCCCAACCAGGGAGGATCCACCGCAACCAGGGAGGGTCCACTCCAACCAGGGAGGGTCCACCGCAACCAGGGAGGGTCCACCCCAACCAGGGAGGATCCACTCCAACCAGGGAGGGTCCACCCCAACCAGGGAGGGTCCACTCCAACCAGGGAGGGTCCACCCCAACCAGGGAGGGTCCACCCCAACCAGGGAGGATCCACCCCAACCACGGAGGGTCCACCCTAACCAGGGAGGGTCCACTCCAACCAGGGAGGATCCACTCCAACCAGGGAGGGTCCACCCCAACCACGGAGGGTCCACCCTAACCAGGGAGGATCCACCCCAACCAGGGAGGATCCACCCCAACCAGGGAGGGTCCACTCCAACCAGGGAGGATCCACCCCAACCAGGGAGGATCCACCCTAACCAGGGAGGGTCCACTCCAACCAGGGAGGGTCCACTCCAACCAGGGAGGATCCACCCCAACCAGGGAGGATCCACCCTAACCAGGGAGGGTCCACTCCAACCAGGGAGGATCCACCCTAACCAGGGAGGATCCACCCCAACCAGGGAGGATCCACCCTAACCAGGGAGGATCCACCCCAACCAGGGAGGATCCACCCCAACCAGGGAGGATCCACCCCAACCAGGGAGGGTCCACTCCAACCAGGGAGGGTCCACTCCAACCAGGGAGGGTCCATGCTGTACCAGGGAGGATCCACCCTAACCAGGGAGGGTCCATGCTGTACCAAGCAGGATCACTGAGGAATCTCCTTCTGACCTCGTCCAAATGGAGACTTAAACTTTACCTTTCACCAAAACTACACAGAAACTACACAGAAACTACAGAGAAACTACAGAGAAACTACACACAAACTACAGAGAAACTACACAGAAACTACACAGAAACTACACAGAAACTACACAGAAACTACACAGAAACTACACAGAAACTACACAGAAACTACAGAGAAACTACACAGAAACTACACAGAAACTACACAGAAACTACACAGAAACTACACAGAAACGACACAGAAACTACACAGAAACTACACAGAAACTAGACACAAACTACAGAGAAACTACAGAGAAACTACACAGAAACTACACAGAAACTACACAGAAACTACACAGAAACTACACAGAAACGACACAGAAACTACACAGAAACTACACAGAAACTACAGAGAAACTACACACAAACTACAGAGAAACTACAGAGAAACTACATAGAAACGACACAGAAACTACACAGAAACTACACACAAACTACACACAAACTACAGAGAAACTACACAGAAACTACACAGAAACTACAGAGAAACTACACAGAAACTACACAGAAATGACACAGAAACTACACACAAACTACACACAAACTACACACAAACTACAGAGAAACTACACACAAACTACACACAAACTACAGAGAAACTACACACAAACTACACAGAAACGACACAGAAACGACACAGAAACTACACAGAAACTACACAGAAACTACACAGAAACTACACCACCAACTGTGTCCATCCACAAGAAAGAATCATAGTATGTAGTATTATTTAGTCGGGTTGGGATTAGGGTCAGGGTCAGGGTCAGGGTCAGGGTCAGGGTCAGGATCAGGATCAGGGTTAGGGTCAGGGCCAGGGCCTAGGCATGGGCTAAGGTCGGGGTCAGGGTCAGAGCCAGGGCCAGGGCCTAGGCCATGTCTAAGGTCAGGGTCAGGGTCAGGGTCAGGGTCAGGGTCAGGGTCAGGGTCAGGGTCAGGGTCAGGATCAGGATCAGGATCAGGATAAGGATAAGGATCAGGATCAGGATCAGGGTCGGGTCAGGGTTTATGTGCTGCAGGTCTGGAGCCTCCTGGTATTGGTCCTGCTCCATGCTGCAGGTCTAGCCAGACCAGAAAACATCACAAATTGTGACACACTCACCTGTGAAGGTCCTGGGTCCTGGGGGTCTCCAGAGGGGTGTAAGGGCCGGTAGCCAATTAGAGGGACCTCGCTGGACTCCGCCCCCGGCAGGTCGGAACAACCTGGTCGCAGGTTACGAGGCAGCATGGCGCCACCTGCAGCCAGTGGAGAGAATGTAAACACTCTGGACCTGATGGAGACGGTCCCCAGACCAGGAACTGGGAAACCAGGCCACCCAGAGACCCGGGGACCCCTGAGACCAGGACGTGGTCTGCTGGTCTACTGCTGCTCTGTCTGCTGCAGGGCCACAGTCAGGTCACAGGTTAGGGTCTGGTCACAGGTTAAGGTCTGGTCACAGTTTAGGGTCAGGGTCAGAGTACAGGTTAGGGTCAGGACACAGGTTAAGGTTAAGTCACAGATTAAGGTCTGGTCACAGGTTAGGGTCAGGGTCTGGTCACAGGTTAAGGTCAGGGTCAGAGTACAGGTTAGGGTCAGGTCACAGGTTAAGGTCAAGTCACAGGTTAAGGTCAAGTCACAGGTTAGGGTCTGGTCACAGGATAGGATTAGGGTCTGGTCACAGGTTAAGGTCAGGTCACAGGTTAGGGTCAGGTCACAGGTTAGGGTCAGGGTCAGAGTACAGGTTAGGGTCTGGTCACAGTTTAGGGTCAGGGTCAGAGTACAGGTTAGGGTCTGGTCACAGGTTAGGATCAGGGTCAGGTCATAGGTTAGGGTCTGGTCACAGGTTAGGATCCGGTCACAGGTCAAGGTCAGGTCACAGGTTAGGGTCTGGTCACCGGTTAGGGTCTGGTCACAGGTGAAGGTCTGGTCACAGTATAGGGTCAGGATCAGAGTACAGGTTAAGGTCAAGTCACAGGATTGGGTCTGGTCACAGGTTAGGATCAGGGTCAGGTCATAGGTTAGGGTCTGGTCACAGGTTAAGATCTGGTCACAGGTTAGTGTCTGGTCACAGGTTAGGGTCTGGTCACAGGTTAGGATCAGGGTCAGGTCATAGGTTAGGGTCTGGTCACAGGATAGGGTCTGGTCACAGGTTAGGATCAGGGTCAGGTCATAGGTTAGGGTCTGGTCACAGGATAGGGTCTGGTCACAGGTTAGGATCAGGGTCAGGTCATAGGTTAGGGTCTGGTCACAGGTTAGTGTCTGGTCACAGGATTGGGTCTGGTCACAGGCTAGGATCAGGGTCAGGTCATAGGTTTGGGTCTGGTCACAGGTTAGGGTCTGGTCACAGGTTAAGATCTGGTCACAGGTTAGTGTCTGGTCACAGGATAGGGTCTGGTCACAGGTTAGGATCAGGGTCAGGTCATAGGTTTGGGTCTGGTCACAGGATAGGGTCTGGTCACAGGTTAGGGTCTGGTCACAGGCTAGGATCAGGGTCAGGTCATAGGTTTGGGTCTGGTCACAGGATAGGGTCTGGTCACAGGATAGGGTCTGGTCACAGGTTAGGGTCTGGTCACAGGTTAGGATCAGGGTCAGGTCATAGGTTTGGGTCTGGTCACAGGATAGGGTCTGGTCACAGGTTAGGATCAGGGTCAGGTCATAGGTTAGGGTCTGGTCACAGGATAGGGTCTGGTCACAGGTTAGGGTCTGGTCACAGGTCAAACCTTTCCTGAACAGTAACTCAAAGTAAACATGGAAACATTCACCTGCGTAAAAATACTAAATGAAATAGTATTACAATTTACGTACAGTAATATAAGTAACTAACGATAATCAGTTACTTCCACGCATCCCTGTTGGATAAAACATGAAGTACTACTTTAAAATGTCGACATAATGCAACCTAATTTTACTGAAGTGAGTAACTGTAATCAATTACTTTCACACCTTCCATTGGGTTTGTGATGAGAAGTAGATGACAGTTCAATTAACTACTTGAAAAGTAAAAGTTACCTAAGAATACCACTTCATGTGACGATCTGTAATTAATATCCTGGACCAGGAGCTGGCTGAGGAATTACTCAAACACTACTTCATGACGGTTATGTAAGTATTTGAATGGTGTACTTCCCCCTGGCTGGAGGTGATGTAAAGTACAATTTTACCAGATTACAGTAGTGTGAGTATCTGTACTGTGTTACTTCTGGATACAAACTTGTGACTCTGGGAAAACAAACGAGCAAAGGCTGAAAGAAAGAGTGCTATTCACTGCTCTCACCCACACACACACACACACACACACACACACACACACACACACACACACACACACACACACACACACACACACACACACACACACACACACACACACACACACACACACACACAGGGCAGTGTAAACAGCAGAGGGATCCAGTGACTCACCGGCTCAGGAAGTCTCACCAGCCTCTGGATTCAGGCTTCACAAGCAGAGAGCCGGGATCTGGTCTGCACCGCTGGAGAGACACCCGGAGTCCCGGTCCCTCCACCTCCCCCTGTGCTCCCCCTCCACCCTCTGCTCCCCCTCCACCCTCTGCTCCACCTCGACCCTCTGCTCCACCTCTATCAGCGTTTCCACACCGCGTCTGTTCAGCCTGCAGCAGCTGATAGCACACTGTGGTCTCTCTCTCTCTCTCTCTCTCTCTCTCTCTCTCCTCTCTCTCTCTCTCTCTCTCTCTCTCTCCTCTCTCGCTCTGTCTCTCTCTCTCTCTCTCCTCTCTCTCTCTCTCTCTCTCTCTCTCTCTCTCTCTCTCTCTCTCTCTCTCTCTCTCTCTCTCTCTCTCTCTCTCTCTCTCTCTCTCTAACGTCGTAGTTCCTGTTGTTGCCTCTGGCAACATATCCGTCTCTGTGTCTGGGTGGAGGAACTGCACAGGACCGTACAGCGCCGTACAGCACTGCACAGCACCGTACAGCACCGCACAGGACCGTACAGCGCCGTACAGCACTGCACAGCACCGTACAGCACCGCACAGCGCCGTACAGCACCGCACAGCACCGTACAGCACCGCACAGCACCGCACAGCACCGTACAGCACCGCACAGCACCGCACAGGACCGTACAGCGCCGTACAGCACCGCACAGGACCGTACAGCACCGCACAGCACCGCACAGCACCGCACAGCACCGCACAGCACCGCACAGCGCCGCGCAGCGAAGTCCAACGCTGTATAGTGGGCAGACTGAGCCGCAGCCGCCTGTAACAAAGGAGTCATGCGTTACTTCCTCCTGTCTCTCCCTGGAGTTGGTAACTGTGAGGAAAATACTCACAATATCGACTTCTTCCTTGTAATTGTACGGTCATGTCCTGGAACAGCACATTCAGTCACTTCATTTACACACATTTTATTTACTTTTACGGCGTGACAAGGTTAGTCATTGTAATAGAAAAGTATTTGACTTGGTGGAGCTACTTGAATAAGCTCAAGTTACCTAAACTATCTGAGTTCACCTTCACTTTAGTTACTTAGTTACTTAGTTACTTCCAGAAACCAGAACCAGAAAAGTTTCTTGATATTATCTGAAAGTGGGGTGGAGGGGTGGAGCATCGGTGGGGGTCAGTGGGTGGAGGTAGTGAGAGAGTGAGTGGTGGGTGGAGGTAGTGAGAGAGTGAGTGGTGGGTGGAGGTAGTGAGAGAGTGAGTGGTGGGTGGAGGTAGTGAGAGAGTGAGTGGCGGGTGGAGGTAGTGAGAGAGTGAGTGGTGGGTGGAGGTAGTGAGAGAGTGAGTGGTGGGTGGAGGTAGTGAGAGAGTGAGTGGTGGGTGGAGGTAGTGAGAGAGTGAGTGGCGGGTGGAGGTAGTGAGAGAGTGAGTGGTGGGTGGAGGTAGTGAGAGAGTGAGTGGTGGGTGGAGGTAGTGAGAGAGTGAGTGGTGGGTGGAGGTAGTGAGAGAGTGTGTGGTGGGTGGAGGTAGTGAGAGAGTGAGTGGTGGGTGGAGGTAGTGAGAGAGTGAGTGGTGGGTGGAGGTAGTGAGAGAGTGAGTGGCGGGTGGAGGTAGTGAGAGAGTGAGTGGTGGGTGGAGGTAGTGAGAGAGTGAGTGGTGGGTGGAGGTAGTGAGAGAGTGAGTGGTGGGTGGAGGTAGTGAGAGAGTGAGTGGCGGGTGGAGGTAGTGAGAGAGTGAGTGGTGGGTGGAGGTAGTGAGAGAGTGAGTGGTGGGTGGAGGTAGTGAGAGAGTGAGTGGTGGGTGGAGGTAGTGAGAGAGTGTGTGGTGGGTGGAGGTAGTGAGAGAGTGAGTGGTGGGTGGAGGTAGTGAGAGAGTGAGTGGTGGGTGGAGGTAGTGAGAGAGTGAGTGGCGGGTGGAGGTAGTGAGAGTGGGTGGAGGTAGTGAGAGAGTGAGTGGTGGGTGGAGGTAGTGAGAGAGTGAGTGGCGGGTGGAGGTAGTGAGAGAGTGAGTGGCGGGTGGAGGTAGTGAGAGAGTGAGTGGTGGGTGGAGGTAGTGAGAGAGTGAGTGGTGGGTGGAGGTAGTGAGAGAGTGAGTGGTGGGTGGAGGTAGTGAGAGAGTGAGTGGTGGGTGGAGGTAGTGAGAGAGTGAGTGGTGGGTGGAGGTAGTGAGAGAGTGAGTGGTGGGTGGAGGTCATATAAAACTTATACAGTATCATCTGTCCAGGAGAGCCTGCCCTTACCTGACCTTATCTGACTTTACCTGACTTTACCTGGCCTTACCTGGCCTTACCTGTCCTTACCTGACTATACCTGTCCTTACCTGACTATACCTGGCCTTACCTGACTATACCTGGCCTTACCTGACTTAACCTGGCCTTACCTGACTTTACCTGACTTTACCTGTCCTTACCTGACTATACCTGTCCTTACCTGACTATACCTGGCCTTACCTGACTTAACCTGGCCTTACCTGACTTTACCTGACTTTACCTGTCCTTACCTGACTATACCTGGCCTTACCTGACTATACCTGTCCTTAGCTGACTTTACCTGGCCTTACCTGACTATACCTGTCCTTACCTGACTTTACCTGGCCTTACCTGTCCCCACAGTTGACTGGTAAGGCTCCTGTGACCCTGAACAGGATCAGCAGTGCAGAAGAGGGAAATGAAATGAAACGAAACTTGTGTGTCCTCTTTTGTGTGTGTGTGTGTGTGTGTGTGTGTGTGTGTGTGTGTGTGTGTGTGTGTGTGTGTGTGTGTGTGTGCGTGCGTGCGTGCGTGCGTGCGTGCGTGCGTGCGTGCGTGTGTGTGTGTGTGTGGAACCACGCACACAATGACACACTTCACTGCCACAGCAGTCCAGTGTTTTGTCTCCCCCTGCTGGTCACTATTGGAAACGACCAGTCCAGGTTGAAGGGCTGTGACGTCACACCTGGTGCGAGGAATGTGTAATAAACAAGACAACAAACAACCTGGAATCAATAGGGTTACCCGTAACCGTAACCCTACCCTAACCCTAACCCAATCCCTACTCTAACCCTACCCGTAACCGTAACCGTAACCCTACCCTAACCCTAACCCAAACCCTAACCTTACTCTAAGCCTAACCCTAACCCTAACCTAACACTAACCTAACACTAACCCAAACCCTACTCTAACCCTACCTGTAACCGTAACCCTACCCTAACACTAACCCAAACCCTACTCTAACCCTACCCGTAACCTTAACCCTACCCTAACCCTAACCCAAACCCTAACCTTACTCTAAGCCTAACCCTAACCCTAACCTAACACTAACCCAAACCCTACTCTAACCCTATCCGTAACCTTAACCCTACCCTAACCCTAACCCTAACCTTACTCTAACCCTAACCCTACTCTTACCCTAACCCTAACCTAACACTAACCCTAACCTAACACTAACCCTAACCCTACTCTAAACCTAACCCTACCCTAACCCTACTCTAAACCTAACCTAACCCATCATGGCATGTGGGACAAAATAAGCTCCATATTGAGACCAATATTAGAGATGATCTGAATCCAACAAGATCCTCTGGTCCTCTGGGTTCTCTGGATTCTCTGGGTCCTCTGGTCCTCTGGTCCTCTGGTCCTCTGGTCCTCTGGTCCTCTGGTCATCTGGGTTCTCTGGGTTCTCTGGGTTCTCATGTCCTCTGGATCATCCTGCGTTCTTTAGAGTCCAGTTCAGAGTTTCAGTAGAAGATGAACAACTGGAATCTCCCCGCCAGTCCTGTCTAGTCCGGTCCAGTTTGGTCCTGGGAAGTCCAGTCCTGTCCAATCTGGCCCAGTCCAGTCCAATCTGGTCCAGTCCGGTCCAGTCCAGTCCAATCCAGTCCAGTCCAGTCCAATCTGGTCCAGTCCAGTCCAGTCCAGTCCAATCTGGTCCAATCGGGTCCAGTACAGTCCAGTCCAATCCGGTGCGGTCGCGTCCGGTCTGGTCCGGTCCGGTCTTGTCCAGTCCAGTCCGGTCCAGTCCAGTCCAGTCCGGTGCGGTCCAGTCCGGTGCGGTCCAGTCCAGTGCAGTCCGGTCCAGTCCAGTCCAGTCCAGTCCATCCAGTCCAGTCCAGTCCAGTCCAGTCCGGTGCGGTCCAGTCCGGTTCGTTCGGTCCAGTCCAGTCCAGTCCAGTCCAG